>NC_053492.1:112575313-112895729 GCF_905171775.1 Rana temporaria | reverse complement strand
ATATGTCCCACTATTGGGGGGACAACGCTGGGTCGGCCTCCTTTGGTCCCACCTGGGATGCCTTTAAGGCGACGGTGAGGGGTTCATACATTTCCAACATCTCCAGTCATAGGAAATCCTCCCGGGCCGCTCTTTTGGCCCTGGAGTCCTCCCTGGTGAACGCCAGGGCTCAATACTCCGCGCACCCCACCCCGGACTCCCATGGGGCCCTGGTGGGGGCGCACAGAGCCCTGGACCTACACAGGGTGGATGTGACGCGGAAACAACAGCTATATTTGTCAGCTAGGATACTTGAGCATAGTGGTAAGAATGGCAAGATGTTGGCATATCTGTCCCGCACGGAGTACGTGGATCGGACGATACCCCGTATTCAGTTGCCGGATGGCTCTGTCGCTTCGGATCCCATAGCCATAAATCAGGCCTTTAAATCCTTTTATGAGAGCCTGTACGCCGCCCCTCCCCCCCCAGACGAGGAAGAGACACTGGGATTCCTAGAATCCCTTCGGTTCCCAGTCCTAGAGGAATCGCATGTTTCGATATTGGACAAACCCCTAACAGTAGAAGAAGTCACCGAGGCTATTTATTCACTCCCTCCAAATAGGGCCCCTGGGTTAGATGGCTTGCCCGCCGAGTTGTACAAAAACTATGCGGAAGAGTTGGCACAGAAGCTACACTCCTTGTTTGGGCAGGCTCTGCAGGAGGGTGAGCTCCCCTCCTCCATGTGTGAAGCCCTGATTGTGGTGCTCCCTAAGCCTGACAAGGACAAGTTGCTATGTGGGTCGTACCGCCCCATTTCGCTACTAAACAGTGATGTGAAGGTGCTAGCTAAAGTTTTGGCTCTAAGGTTACAGAAGGTTATTCTCCATCTTATTCACAGAGATCAGGCGGGGTTCATGCCTGGAAGGAGTACGTATGACAACATCCGGCGACTATATTTGCACATCCACAGGGCTGAGGCCAGGAAAAAGGGGGGCTTGGTGCTGTCTTTAGACGTACTAAAGGCCTTTGACACTGTCAACTGGTCGTTCCTGTGGGAGGCCATGCACCGAATGGGCTTTAGTGCCCGATTCATCAGGTGGGTCCGCTTGCTGTACACCAATCCCAGAGCCAGGGTTAGCACTAATAAAGATGTTTCCGATGTTTTTACTTTGCAGAGGGGTACCAGGCAGGGCTGTCCGCTCTCGCCACTCCTGTTCGCATTGGCCATTGAGCCTTTGGCTCTGGCGGTGCGACAGACGGCGGAGGTGGCTGGGATCTGTTATGGTTCCCTCTCTGAAAAGATATCTCTATACGCTGACGACGCCCTGATTTACCTCGACGGTACGGAGCGGTCCTTTGTCTCCCTGATGAGGGTGGTGGAGGAATTTGGGAAGGTCTCCGGGTTGAGAGTTGGTTGGGAAAAATCGGTTGCATTCCCTATAGGCCCTATGCTTGATTATTCCTACCTCTCAAGGTCCAAATTGTCAATTCAACCTACCTTTAAATACTTGGGGATAAATATTAACGCAGACCTGTCTTCCTATGAAACCCTAAATGTTACCCCAATTGTTGCACATATGGAGACTAGGCTCAAAACCTGGACCTCCTTACCGCTCAACCTTATTGGCCGGGTGAACATTTTCAAGATGATTTACCTACCAAAATTTTTATATGTGTTTCGGGCATCCCCAATTTTTTTGTTAAAGAAACTTTTTAAAAAACTTGACTCGATCCTTTTCACCTTTCTGTGGCAGGGATCGAGCCCTCGCATGGCCAGGGCCTCTCTCCAGGCGGCTAAGCTGGAGGGGGGTCTGGCTTGCCCTAACCTACGTCGGTATTTTATAGCGTCTCAACTAACGTATGTCTATGATTGGTTCCTGGAGGCCTCCCCATCATGCTCCACTGCTCTACTGACTGCTCAAGTGGGCTCCAGGGACTCGTTGGTCGATGACCTTCTCAGGTCAAAGGTGGGACGATGCTCCCGTTACGCTCCGTCAGAGGTTGGCTGGTTGGCGTGGCACGAGGGCAATGGCTTGCTCACTGATTCAGGTGGGGTATCTCCTAGGGCCCCCCTATGGTATAATTCAAATTTCCCTGAGCTCCTGGGCCATCCCGACTCTGGGTGGTGGACCCAGGTTGGGATCACACGTGCTTCCCACATTTTTATCAATGACCGGTTTCTTTCGTTTGAGGAATTGCGGGCTCGCAATGGGGTACAGGCGAAATTTCTATTCAGATACATGTCCCTCCGCCATGCGGTTCGGGCACAGTTTGGGGGTCTGGCCCAGGGGCTCACAGAATCGCCCCTGGAGGCACTCATGTCCTACTCAGACATAGAGAAATTGGTCACAGCGTTCTATACACGCCTACAATCAGTGGGGGTTAAACCCTTTCAGCTTGCTCAAAGAAAGTGGGAGGTGGATATTCCGGGGCTGTCCGAGGAGGGGTGGGAGGAGGCCTCGGAGGCGTGCTTCCTTGATCTTATAGGCTCTAATGATCAATACATACAATTTAAGTTCATCCACCAGTTGCACTATACCCCCGCCAGGTTGGCCCGCATGGGTCTGAATCCCAGTGCTTCCTGCCCCAGGTGTGACTCCACTGAGGCCGACTATTCACATATGTTTTGGTCATGTCCCGCTGTTTTATTATACTGGAGGGAATTATTTTCTTTTTTTAAGGACACTTTACACATCTCTGTTCCCCTCGCCCCGGAGACCGGATTGTTGGGGGTGCTCAATGACTCTGTACCTACCACCCATGCTCGAACTTTAATACGAATTGTTCTATTCTATGCCAGGAAACTGATTTTGTTACATTGGAAGAGTGCCTCTGCCCCGAATACCCAAATGTTGTATCGTATGGTGAATAAGGTATTACCTATGTTTAAGTGTATATATAAGGGAAGGGCCTGTCCCAAGAAGTTTTACAAGATTTGGCAGCCCTGGTTGGACATAGCGGACTCCTTTTGGGGGGACACCCCTCTCTCTCAGCCATAACTGGCTGCGGGTGGGGGGGGGCTCCGGGCGGCCTGGGTTGGGGGGTGTGTGTGTGCGGGGGAGGGGGCTAGGAGGCCAGTATGGTTGTATGTGGGTGTGAGCTGGAGTGAATGTTGGCGGTGTGTGATATGTCACGTTTCTATCTGTTCCTTTTGCTGACAGCCAAATGTTTGCGCCGGTGGACCAGCTTGGGCTCGGGCTGGGCCACCTGGCGGCAAATTATCCCTCCGTTGAGGGACTGGTGCAGCTATGTTCCGGGAGGGGACGGGGCATGGGGGTTTGAAATGTTTGTTTCTATGCCACCTCATGCTGATTTTGTGACAACCATTGTTCCCTTTCTTCCTTTCCGGAAGTGTATGTCAAAGTAAAACCAATAAAAATTGTTTTAAAAAAAAAAAAAAAGAATGATTCTATAATCCCCTATCGTAGAAAATGGAAAATGTGGTTAACCCACCCGAAAGCTTCCAAATATTTAAAAGATTCCTTACTTTAATATTCTTCCTATAGTCTGAAGAATAACAGTATAAAATACTGAATCTTTGGTATAGATAATGACTAACGGCAGCCTTTATTTCAGTTTTCTCCCTCCCTCCTCCCTCCTTTATTTGTCTTTACTTTAGCTGTATAGGTGTACCACTGATCATCTTGGTGACTTCCCAGTCCTACAGTTTGTACCCAATTGGGGTAGACTGGCCTAGGTCGCTGAGTACCGTATTCTTTTTCTGTTAAATGTTTGCCTGTACATGGTGATTATACTACTCAAGTTGTATATTATTGCAACTATCTCAAGTGTTGTAAATTGATAAACCCAATAAAAATGTATTGATAAATATTAGTATTTTTTTTTTTTTTTTTTTTTAATTAAACCTAAATGCATACATGATATGCAAAGGAGCATGAAAAACAGATTAAAACATTTATATTGAAGAGCAAAAGATATGAGTGAGCCCTAGTGCGTCAATATGTTTTTTTTTTTTGTTTTGTTTTTTTATATCTGTTTTTCACGCTCCTTTGCATATTATGTATGTATTTGTTTCATTAAATATTAGTATTTTTCTATATCCTTATTGTTTACTGTCTTTAAAGTCTGACATTGGGTCACCCTTTGGGACCCCTTTTCCTACAACTACTGAAAGGTGTTTGTTTTTTGTTTTTTTTACCTTAATGCATAGAAGCACTTTAGTTTGGGGGTAACTAAACAGGGCTTTCATCTGGTCAACAGGATTTTACCATTTGTAGTCATTTCAAAAGTCTACCGTAAGTACGCACTTAATATCCGCTTGCTGACCATATACTGTATGTATATGCCGGTTAGAAGTCACTGATCTCAGCCATTACTAGTAAAAAAAAAAATCCAGAAATCTATCCCATAGTTTGTAGACGCTATAATTTTTTGCACAAACCAATATATGCGTATTGGGATTTTTTTTTAGCCAAAAACATGTGCCAGAAAGACATATTGGCCTAAATTTATGATTTCATTTTATTGGGTATGTTTTATAGTGGAAAGTAAATGTATAAAAAAAAATTATAATTGCAATTATTTTGTTGATAGCGCAAAAAAATAGACCGCAGAGAACTGCCAAAAGAAGGCTCAATTTGTGGGGGAAAAGGACATACATTTTGGGTATAGCGTTGCACAACCGTACAATTGTCAGTTAAAGTATTGCAAAAAATAGCCTTGCATGAAGGGGGGGGGGGGGCAATCTTTCGGAGGGCAAGTGGATATACATTACTGAGTTCTCCATTTATGGTTAAAGTGGTTCTAAAGGCTGAAGGTTTTTTACCTTTGTGCATTCTATGCATGAAGGTATAAAACCTTCAGTGCTCAGCTCACCCTAATACTAACCTGATCTCAATCCATCGATGTGCATGAAAGCAGTGGCTCTCCTGGGTGTCTCGCTCCTCATTGGCTGAGATGCAGGAGCCATTGGCGCCCCCTATGAATTGCACATTAAAAGACCACAGCGGTTTAGACATTAATGGCTGTTTTGAGTTATTTTGTAGGGACAGCAAATGTACAAGCTGTACACTCACTTTATTGTAGCAAAGTGTAATTTCTTTAGTGTTGTCACATGAGAAGATAATATATTTACAAAAATGTGAGGGATGCCCCAATACTTTTTACAATATAGTGTATGTCAAAAAATAACAGGGAAATTAAACTCCATAAAGCAATTAGTTCATATTGTGCATAGAAACAATTTCTTTTATACACTAAAAATGTATATCTAATAATGACAGGTATTATTAATTTCATCTGGGTTTGTCTGTGTAATGTAATGCAGTTTTTCAGCCACTCCCAGAATCTAATTACCCTTATTTGGTACTCGGGACTGGTTGGTGCTGAAAATCCAGCAGCTATCCATACGTTTTCCAGCAAAAAGGATGGACTGTTCATGTTTCAAAGTTTCCTTGGAAAGCTGCAGCGAAAATGCCTTTCTTTCTGGTGTTACTACACCGAACTCTCCACCTTGATCTAGCACAATTAACAAATATCTTTCAGCATAAGAAACTACGGTACTTGCACAGTGACCTCATCCATATTTGCAAATTTAAGATCCAATCTTTCTTGTGTGCTCTGTTCAGGGCCTTGTTAGGTTTGACCATATGCTCATGTGGTCAAACCTAACAAGTGGAGCAAAAGCTGGGAGATTCTCTGCCTAAAGCTAGAGGCTTCCCACACAGAAGATATTTAACGATAAGGGTGTAGGGACAGCAAGTGTATTGCTATATTTAAGACAAGGAGTTGATTTGCTAAAGTTGGAGAGTGCAAAATCTGGTGCAGTTGTGTATGGTGGCCAGCTTCCAACTTCAGCTTGTTGAATTAAGCTTTGACAATAAAACCTGAAATCCGATTGGCTTCTATGCAGAGCTACACCAGATTTTGCAGTCTCCAGTTTTAGTGAATCAACCCCAAAAAGAATGATTCTGCAAGTATTGCTTAGGCACAATCATAATTTCCAGGTCTTTCCTGTAAGATAGCGGATCTTTACTTTTCAAGTTCAGTTCTACTTTAAAATGCACAGCCATCTTAATAAATATGTGTGTACATAGTATTGTAGACCTTTTTAATATATTTTTTTGAGAATTGTGAATAAATCTGGAATAGACCAAAGATTTTTTTTTTTTTTCTCATTCTCTGCTTCCTCGTTTCTTGCCTCACCAATTTGCTAATGAAATGTTTAAATAAAACCTTTCTGTTTGTGACATACCTTATTTTAGACTTGGTGGCATAATCATTGCGTCCCTGTGCTTACAATGCAGATAGATTGCAATTGCAATGTAGACAGATAATTGGTTGGAAGGGTCAGCAGGATGCTGTACATAACTTGCTGAAATCATCACAAGAGCCCTTAGTCCGCATGCAAACAGTTGGCTGGCTCTTGGAAGATGCTGTGCAAAAAACAATTCATTGATCTGTGCAGGCAAGTCTGTAGAAGGGAGCATTCCTAGGCAGGTTGCATTTGCATGCAGACTCCCCTAGATAATCCTCACATATAATGCTGAGCCCCCACGATTGAAAGAACTGAAAGGGGCCGACCAGGGACAGTCAGGCAGGTGAGGAAAGAACTAGATGATGCTGAGCACCCTGGATGCTCTGACTTTCTGCAGCTTCTATTGCATACTGTAAGAAGTTCAATGCAGATCAGAATTTCAGTACGGGGAGAACCCTGTACATCTGTACCAGACTGAAGGTAGGTCCGGAGTTCAACTTAAAGCGGAAGTAAACCCATCGATTTAACAGTTTCAAAAAGCAGTTACATTTCCGGCATGCTGGGATTGCTAACTGTCCCATTGGTTGTGCTCTCAACCAAACGGTCAAACCATCCAATGGCTGGTGTCATAACTGATCACATGTGCAGCACCATGGCAGTTGAAGATTAAATATAGGCCAAGATGGCAGCTTCCTTGGCTGAAAATGATAGGTGGGTTTACTTACACTTTAAGTGCCTGGACAGCACTGCAAGCACTTCTATACCCGTCCACAGACCTGTCATTTAGACTTGGAGCAATGATTGTCAACTTATGAGGTATAGGGTCCTCAACTGTGGCTCCCATACACCAATAAATGAATGCACATAATGTTCATAATGTAATGCTAGAGAGGACAGTTAACGACTGCATTTGTACTAATAGAAATGATGGTCAGACTGTGAACATATAGGCCTAGATTCACGTACAGCCGATCTACGTTGCGCGGGCGTAGTGTACCGTATTTACGCTACGCCGCCGCAACTTGGAGAGGTAAGTGCTGTATTCACAAAGCACTTGCCTCCTAACTTGCGGCGTAGCGTAAATGGACCGGCTTAAGCGCGCGTAATGCAAAGTAGGCTGTAGGGGGCGTGTTGTATTTAAATGAGGCTTGACCCCATGTGGATGCATGGCCGAACGAACGGCGCATGCTCAGTAACACGTCGTATTTATGCCCACAGATACGTCGGCTCAATGCCTGTGACGTGAACGTAATTTACGCACAACCCTATTCGCGTACGACTTGCGCAAACGTCGTAAAAAGATACGCTTGTTCCGACGGCGCAGATTCGGACTTACGGCGGCGTATCTACTGATACGCCGACGTAAGTCTCTGAGAATCTGGCCCATACAGTTTTGTTATATGAGACAAGTAAAGGATAGTGATATTACTACTTTAAATATCCATGCTGCCACTCCAGCTCCAGTTTGCTGGGGTCCAAGGCTGCTAAATAAATATCAAAGGGATACTTGTGGCTTTCAGCTGCAAGTTGAGAACCTGGGACTTTGGGGCTTAATATAGCCTTTTCTCAGGTGTGAAGTTTTTAACACCTGGATGGTAGCGAGTCCCAAATTTTCAGTTGGCTGTGATGGAAAATGTGTACTGCACTGTAGGACAATACAGCAGTTTACTAATTGGGCTTGAGCAGCCAGATGCCTAAAAGTGTTAAATATTGTGGCATTGCTGCGAATAAAGTGTTGGATGTGTTGTACGTCAATACTTCTATATTGGAACTTTTCCACAGCTCTTGTACATCAGCCCTGGCTTGCTGTAATGTACTTTATTATAAACGTGTGTGACAGTGAGTTGTTTTGTAATATATTATCCATAAGAACATGCTTTGCAATATTTTTTTTTTGTTGTTTGTTTTTTTATAGGGAAAAGTCCACCTGGAGCTGAAACTAAATGAACTGATTACAGACAATGGATCTGTGCAGCAGCTTATGGTACAGTAAGTATATCTAGGCCTATGTAGTGAGTGGCATATTGCAAGTCTGTGTTGTGTTTCGTGGTCAGTGCAACAAGCTCTGTAAAGCCACCAGGACACTTCCTTTTTTCCGTAACTTGCAAAGAGAGGAAGCGTAGGCGGCTGCATAGAGTGTTTGAATAAATACAAATTACTGTTAACCTCTTCCCATCTGCCAAGCATAAAAAGGCCATAAATTCACTGGGTGGAAACTTTTATTTATTGTTTCTTGTTCGCTGTATGCAAAGAGGCCCCCTTACTATTTTGTAATGCAAGCTCTAATTTATATCTTTTGCTTTAAAAAAAAATGAATAGGGCTTGGTCATGTCATGTTTGTTGAGCTGTGTTTTTCTGTACACCACCGCACATGTATAGTGCGAAGAGGGCACAAAGAAGACAATTGTTTACAACATATACATGCTTGGTGTTGTGAAAAAAAAACACATCTCAATGGAAGTAGTGTGAACAAGGAAACCAGAGGCTGCCTTTCATAACACAGAATTATGCATCCCAAACGATTACTGTTACGGTTTGGTCCATGCCTGTTTATCCAGAGTATTTACCAAAGAAACCTCTGAATATAGATATTTCTAATAGACCGCATTAGGGAAATTCATAAAGAATGTCTGCAACACTACGCAAATATTGGCGCGGGCGGGAGATTTAGAAACGAGTACGTGAATTTTGGGAAGCTCGAGTGTCTGTAGGCCACTGTTGCTGGCACACAGATTGTAGTGGCTGCGTTTTGTAGCTGAGTGGGCGAGCCTGATAAAGATTACATTTTTGTATTACGGTAATTAACCACTTCCGGAACGCCGCATGTTCATTTACGTCGGCAGAATGGCACGGACAGGCACATCAACGTACCTGTACGTGCCTGCCTAGACGTGGTTCGGGGGTCCGATCGGGACCCCCCCGGTACATGCGGCGGTTCCCGTGGCTTCAGGAGCGATCCAGGACGACAGCGCAGCTATTCGTTTATAGCCGCCCTGTCGCGATCGCTCCCCGGAGCTGAAGAACGGGGAGAGCCGTATGTAAACACGGCTTCCCCGTGCTTCACTGTCGGAGGCTGCATCGATCGAGTGATCCCTTTTATAGGGAGACTCGATCGATGATGTCACACCTACAGTCACACCCCCCTACAGTTGTAAACACGCACATCGTGAACCCTAACTCCTACAGCGCCCCCTGTGGTTAACTCCCAAACTGCAACTGTCATTTTCACAATAAACAATGCAATTTAAATGCATTTTTTGCTGTGAAAATGACAATGGTCCCAAAAATGTGTCAAAATTGTCCGAAGTGTCCGCCATAATGTCGCAGTCGCGAAAAAAATCGCTGATCGCCGCCATTAGTAGTAAAAAAAAAAGAAATAATAAAAATGCAATAAAACTATCCCCTATTTTGTAAACGCTATAAATTTTGCGCAAACCAATCGATAAACGCTTATTGCCATTTTTTTTTTTTTACCAAAAATAGGTAGAATACGTATCGGCCTAAACTGAGGAAAAAAAAACATTTTATATATGTTTTTGGGGGATATTTATTATAGCAAAAAGTAAAAAATATTGCATTTTTTTCAAAATTGTCGCTCTATTTTTGTTTATAGCGCAAAAATTTAAAACCGCAGAGATGATCAAATACCACCAAAAGAAAGCTCTATTTGTGGGGAAAAAAGGACGCCAATTTTGTTTGGGAGCCACGTCGCACGACCGCGCAATTGTCTGTTAAAGCGACGCAGTGCCGAATTGTAAAAACCCCTTGGGTCATTTAGCAGCATATTGGTACAGTCCTTAAGTGGTTAACAGAATGCAAAGCGGCATATGAAAAGCTGAGTACCACTAAGATCCACTTTACAGTGTTCTGTATGCGAGATGGGAATTCTCGCATCTGGAACCCAGTACTGTGTACTGTATGTAGCTGAAGTACTGCAGTGTTTAGAGCCAGTTCAGCACTCGGTGAAGTAAATGGTTAGTTTGGGTCAGCTTTCTCCAAATGAACTGTTTAAGGTGGCAGAAAACAGGAAAATCAGCTTTAAAGGAGTTGTAAAGGTAAAAAAGTTTTCCTAAATGGCTTTCTTTACCTTAGTGCAGTCCTCCTTCACTTACCTCATCCTTCGATTTTGCTTTTAAATGTCCTTATTTCTTCTGAGAAATCCTCACTTCCTGTTCTTCTGTCTGTAACTACACGCAGTAATGCAAGGCTTTCTCACTGGTGTGGAGTGTCGTGCTCGACCCCTCCCCTGGACTACAGGAGACTCGGGACGCTCTATACCAGGGATATGCAATTAGCGGACCTCCAGATGTTGCAAAACTACAAATCCCATCATGCCTCTGCCTGTGGGTGTCATGCTCGTGGCTGTCAGAGCCTTGCTATGCCTCATGGGATTTGTAGTTCTGCAACAGCTGGAGGTCCGCTAATTGCATATCCCTGCTCTATACGTTGCAGATAGAGAAAGGAGCTGTGCGTTAGTGGGCGTCCTGACTCTCCTGTATTCCAGGGGAGGGGGCGAGCACGGCACTCCACACCAAGGAGAAAGCCTCGCATTACTGTGTGGAGTTACAGACAGAAGAACAGGAAGTGAGGATTTCTCAGAAGAAATAAGGACCTTTAAAAGCAAAATGGAAGGATGAGGTAAGTGAAGGAGGACTGCACTAAGGTAAAGAAAGCTATTTTGGAAAAATGTTTTTTACCTTTACAACCCCCTTTAGTTGCCGCAGTTTCCCTCTGGACATACATATATTATAGTCCTCATCCTACTCGATGAGTACTCTACAGGGGAATACCTTCACCCATAGCTGTGACCCTCTCTCAAGGCCCAATTTATGATTATGACTTTTAATCCAGGGCTCAACATTCAGCTACTAGCCAGGCCTTAAAGCGGTTGTAAACCAAAACAAAACAAAACAAACCTGCAAGACAAAGGCATAATGAGCTAGTATGACTAGCATACTAGCTCATTATGAATTGCTTGCCTTAGGTCGAAGCCGTCCTCGTCTCCTCTGGCCACAGACAAAGGTTACTTCTGGGTATCACCCGCTCCGGTGCTGTGATTGGCCGGAGCGGCGAAGACGTCACTCCGCGCATGCACGTGGGAGCCATCAAAGCTGGCATTAGCCATTCACAAAACTGGCATTCTCAGTGTGCCTGCACACATGCGCCGTAGACATCGGTGCATTCTTTTTGGCAAATATCTCCTAAACCCTGTGGGTTTAGGAGATATTGCAAACACCTACAGGTAAGCCTTAATCTAGGCTTTCCTGTAGGTAAAACATGTCAGACAGGGTTTACAACCTCCTTTTAAAGCAGAGTTTCAGCCGTTTCTGTGTTTATTAAAAGTGTAGCTGCTGACTTTTAATAAACACGCACTCTCGCCTGTCCCACAATCCAGCGATGCGGACGACCCCGCATCGGCCGCTCTCCCCCCCCCCCCCCCGGTGCCGGCATCACTAGTCTGGGCACACGGCTGTGACAGCCTGCGGTTTGACAGCCGGGTGTTCACTGCGCATGCGTGAGTCAAGCTGCATGTCTTTAATGGCAGGCAATCTTCTGGGACTTGTGTCCCAGAAGCTTGCAGAGAGGGAGGAGGAGAGGAGAACTGCTTATTGGGCCGCCTAGGCGGCCCAATCGGAAGTGAAAGCTGGGTACCTAAACAAAAATTAGGTACTCCCCCCCCCCCCCCCCCCTTAAAGAGGAACTTCCACTTTTGGATGGAACTCTGCTTTTAGGAGTTATTCGCCACCAGTTGCCCCACCCAACCCCTACTCTGCCTCTAATTCTGCCCCTTAACACATCCTCATAAATGTTCCCAACTTTATTAGTACCAATCAATGCAGCCCATTAGTGCAGCTTTTCTATGCAGCCTCACTGGTACCCATCAATGCAGCCTCACCAGTGCACAGGGATCAGAGACAGGAGAGCCTCCTTCAATTTCTTGGCATTGGACCAGTGTGCTGTCTATCATAGGAGCCAGTCCAGGAGGCGGGACTTGGTTTGAATGCGGCTGCTGAGCAATCCAAATCCATGCTGTGTCACAGCAGGAGATCCCCAATCTGTGTCATCCGGCCGACTCTACTCTTCGTCTTCTCTCTCTTCCCCAGGTTTCCAGCTGAACTCTGGGAGAAGAGGCTCATCCCCGCCCCACACTCTCCCTCAAGTTTATTTCCACTCACCAAATGCGAGCAGGCTGAAATTTTGCGAGTTGCCTTGGCCTTTCTGAAATGCTGGAATTTGCAGTGCTTCTTTTTCCTATTTAATATACCTGAATGCCCTTTTCTGCACCATCACCATAAGATTAAAGCATCATCTTGTAGACCATAGAGGCAGTACAGATTTGGAACCATTAAGAGCAACAAGGATGAAGTCCTTTTGGTTTAAAAAATATTTGACACGGACAGTTTTTGTTACTTACATGAAAGAGGGTAAATGGGGAAGTTGTCTATTTTTGCATTTCTATGTTATATTTCAGAATTGTTCTCTATTCACAGCATATTGGCGTGTGAGGGATTACCACTTGTGAATGGGCAAAGCTGTGACGCGTATGCTTCTGTGTCTCTTGTTGGCCCATCTAGGTAAATATATACAGTACCTTGGTTTTTAGTTGAAGATTTAAAATGACATTTGCACTTATTTGTCTGTAATGTCCTTGTCAGCAGTACTTGTTTCTCTGTTATTTAATTATACCATAAAG
Organism: Rana temporaria; assembly: GCF_905171775.1. Taxonomy (NCBI): domain Eukaryota; kingdom Metazoa; phylum Chordata; class Amphibia; order Anura; family Ranidae; genus Rana; species Rana temporaria. The sequence goes on along the minus strand of NC_053492.1, from coordinate 112,882,839 downwards.
AAATTTTATGCCAAACGTTAGAGGAAATCCAAACGTTCTGTCTTGTTGACATCTGCTGTAGGTTGAGGCAAATCTCTTCAGCTAGGCAGCAGTAAAACCCTGACAATGTCCTTCATAGAATCAGGAAAATATTGCATTACGGCTGCTAGATGGAGTTCATAGACCTGTCTGGTTATACTGCCACCTACAGGAGGAATGGACAAAGGCAAGCACAGGATAATCACATTCACAATCATCATGCTTCATTTTTTTGCTACTGTTAACACAAAAGTGACTTGTCTTTTTTGCTGGTCACTGTTGGTAGATTTTTTATTTATTTTTTTCCCTTACTAAAAAACAGCTTCTGGGAGATTCTTGCCAGATATGTTAAATCCTGAAATTCTCTCCAGTAAGCCACTGAGCACAGTTTTTCCCAGTTTTATTTCTGAGACAATCCTGCAGACAGCAGTGACTTACCGTCTGTGTTTTATTCTGACAGGACTTGGGCTACTTTCACACTGAGGCATTTTTCCGATGCTAAAGGATTTAAAATAGCTCCTGTAAAGCGCCTGAAAAACTCCACCCCTGCAGCCCCAGTGTGAGAGCCGAGTGCTTTCACGCTGGAGTGTTGTGCTTGCAGGATGTTAGAAAAAGCCCTGTAAGCAGCATCTTTAGGACCGTGCAGGAGCGGTGTATTCACTGCCCCTGCCTTTGTAATAAATGGCCATTGCTGCCAAAGCACCTGCAAAGTGCTTTTTGCTGCGGTCCTATAGTCCTTTATGCAGGCGTTAAAAGCACCCCGCTAGCACAACCCCCCCCCCCAAGTGTGAAAGTAGCCTTAGCAATTCGGGCTAGGCCCAGATATCTGGGCATTCCCTGTTGAGTTATCGGTCTAGAGCTGAGGCAGTTTTCTTGACCTGAACTTTGCAGCTCACTGTTGTGGGTTCTTAGCTTGCTTATGTACTTTGCAAGATGGCCATATGAGGGAGCCCTTTAAATTTGTTTTACTACTATGGGCCACTCAAGGGAAATATTGCTGTTTTTACTGTACCACCTCCTTCCACTTGACTTTTGATGATGCAGCTTTTAATCAGGAGCACACTTTGCTGGCATGTGTGTTCTATTTGGTGCCTATTTGAAGCATTTCAATTATCATATCCCCCAGAAGCTTGAGTGTGTAAAGCTGACTATACAACTCTTTTATACAAATTGCTTAGGCGTAGACAATTGATAAGGCAGACATCTCAAGCGGCAGTGCCTGAACACAGGGCCTTTAGACCCATTTAATAACCTTTGTGCAGGTGGAGGACTTTAATTGTGGAACTGTCCGATTACTAGGTTCAACAAAATATTGGACAACTTTTCTCTTGGTACTGGGATCCTCTGACAGAGGTGGTGAATGCTATGGTGCAATGGCGTCACTAGGGTTGGTGTCACCCGGTGCAGAAAAAATTGGTGTCGCCCCCCCCCCTCCCTCCCCTAACTATAGACCCCCCCCCCCTCTTAGTGCAGACCCCCCATCAGTGTAGAATCCCCCCTCAGTATAGACACCTCTCCCCCTTCAGTGCAGACCCTCCATCAGTATAGAATCTCCCCTTAGTGCAGACACCCCCCTTGATACTTGGTATAGACACTCCCCCTCAGTATAGACAGACACCCCCCCCCCCCCAGTATAGACAAACCCCCTCAGTATAGACACCCCCCCTCTGTCCTCCCATAGCGTGCCCCGCACATGTCCATATACATTACATATAATAGTGTACAGACCTCAGAACGCGCACAGATACACACAGCAGGGTGTGTCCCTCAGCTCCTCCTCTTTAGATGTAAACAGAGAAGTGGAGGCGGCTTTGGTCTGCTCCGCTCCACTGAGGGACACAGCCTCGAGATCAGAAAGGAGCAGGGCATCAGGAGGTATTATCGTTGCTGCTACCGCTACGGGTGTCGCCCCTCTGGCGGGTGTCACCTGGCTGCGGCCGCCCCCCCCTAGCAACGACACTGCTATGGTGGTTTGTGAGATCAGTACATCCTTATCTGTGCTTTTCTGCCCTTGAAACTTCTTCCTTGTCTGCTTTTGAGGGCTCATGATAAAAAGCATACTGGTGATCCTTGTTACTCCAGGCTGTGCCAGGCAAATATGGTATGCAAACCTGGTAAGGCTCCTGGCAGATGCTTTGTGGTCTTTCAGATCATCAGAATCTTCTGTCCCAAGGGTGATTTTTGCCATCCTACTTTTTAAGGTTTTGTTTTTGTGAGTTGGAGGCATCTCTGAATGTGTTTCATACATTGCTAATATGGAAGGCATGCTTGACCATACTACTTGTGCGACTCTTTCCACCCTTCATTAGTTTTTTTGCATCCGGGTCTTGAACAACATTTGGCTCTTAGCATTTTTGAGGGCCAGGTTTGTGTCTGAACTATTTTGTTTCCGGAGGTCATTGATCTTTGACTCCTTGGTTTAGACCTTGTACATGTAGCTACCCCTTTGTTCCCCTGTGACTCTAATGGGATCTAATTGTGTTTATGCCTGCTCTTCAAAGATCACCCTTTAAGGCCTGTGTCTGAACTGGCTTTGCAAGTAACCCTTTTTAGACAAGGTGGTGTTGAGGCCCAGAAATTATTGACCGAGATCTCTGCCTCCAGTTCACAGAAAAATCTTCCTTCCCTTGCCTTTTGATGGACCTTGTAATGGTACTCGGATGTCTTGGTCCATCATCTTTAGGGGACTTAAACAGACCCTTGCCTAAATGTATGGTCCTAAGGATGGAACTCGATCCTTTTCTGGTCAAGGTGCACTCTATTCTATCTGTGAGTGCTTATTTTGCTCTTTTTGTCAATCGTGCAGCATTTCAAGGCTAGCTACCACCTAGTCTCTTTTTATGTTCTACTAGGCAGATATTCAGGGCTCATCTAATGTCAACTTCATTTGTGGAGTCCATCGACTATATGAGCTACATGTAGTCCTCAGTTTTCTTTTTTATTCCTGAGTCTGTTGGCCTTTTTTGCTATGTTGCCAACCCAGAATGTCCAGAAGCAGCCAATATATGAATTCTTGTGTCCCTAATGGACTAAAAAAGGAAATGGGATTTTTGTACACGCCATAAAATTATTTTTATTGGAGTCCATTGAGGGACACGGGCCCCTCCCCTCTGTGTTTACATGTTATTGGTACTAATTTGTGAAGTGTCCTTTTTCTCTCGTCGATGGCAGTGTAAACCGACAGTTAGGAAGTTGTGTCTTTTGGTAGATTCCTAGAAAAGGACAGCGGGTGTATAATACACTTAAATGGCATTCAATTTACCTGAAGACAGACCTTGCACTAGCAGCCTCTATTTTCATAGTGTTACCTCCATGTAGAGCAGGGGTGGGCAAACTCTGCACTCCAGTTGTGGTGAAGAGTGAAACTACAAATCCCATTAAGCACTGTCAAACTTTAACAGCCACCGTCATGGCTCCTAGAGGCATAGACCTTGACAGGATATGTAGTTTCACTATGGATGGAGTACCAAGGTTAGCCTGCTTCTGAGCTAGGGAACCTAAATATGAATGATTGCAGGCACCAGAATAGAACACTGTGGACTGCACAGAGCAGGAATGTATTTCCATTAAGATTAAAATGTAGGCTAGGATTTTCTTTTTCCATATAAAAGAAAACGCATAGTTTAATTTCTGGCATTTGCTTTTAGGATCGATCAAAAGAAAACCAAAGTGAAGAAGAAAACCAGCAATCCCCAGTTCAATGAGAAGTTCTACTTTGAGGCAAGTTGAAATGATGTGTGAGGCAATTTTGAGGTTTACCTTGTATACACGTATAACCTGTTCTCTTTTTTAAAATTTGGTGGTTTGGGGATATATGGGTTTTCATACCAGTTTGCAAGATGAAACAAAAAATAATAATGATGATTTAAAAAAAAATGGCTAAATGAATTTCCCCACAACACCTCTTAAAAACACAATGGGTTGCTTTTTTCCTGCTACAGTAACCGTTGACTGTCAATAAAAGTATATGATGGAGAACAGCAGCAGTATTAACTGTGGCTTTGCGCCAGCTTTTCAGGATAGTTTTTTTTTTTATATTGACATTTCTAAGCTTAAAATGACCATAAAATGTAGATCAAAATGTTGGTATAATATCAAGGCATAACTTTTGTTAAATTTACAGACACAGTGGGCATGGATTAAAAAAAAAAATTGACAGGAGTTCTAGCCTTCTCTCTACTGTACTAAAGAAATACTATTTTATTTTGTAATGCTTTTGGAAAGTTTTTCTTACTGTATGTCTACTAAAACCTTGTCAGCAGAGCAAGATGTAAGAGTAAGACCCCTTTCACACTGAGGAGTTTTTCAGGCTGTACAGCGCTAAAAATAGCGCTGCTATACCGCCTGAAAAACTCCTGCCCAGCAACCTCAATGTGAAAGCCGGAGGGCTTTCACACTGAGGCGATGCGCTGGCAGGAGAGAAAAAAAAATCTCCTGCTAGCAGCATCTTTGGAGCGTAGAGAGGAGCTCCTTCCCATTTAAAACAATGGGAAACCGCGGCAATACCGCCCGCAGAGGCGCATTGCGGGCGGTATTAACCCTTTATCGGCCGCTAGCGGGGGTTAATACTGCACCGCTAGCGGCCGAATCCCGCGGCAAATCCGACAGTATAGCACCGCTATTTTTAGCGGCGCTATACTGCCACCGCGCCTCCCGCCCCAGTGTGAAAGGGACCTTAATCTATCTAACGGAGCCCTGCATAACCGTACATTTTTGACACAAGCTGCAATCCTTCCCCACTCTGTCCAAAATGAAGAAGAAATGTTTTGGCTGAACACACACTTTTAGGTATACTTATTATTTAGGTACTTGTATAGCGCCGTCAATTTACACAGCGCTTTACATATACATTGTACATTCACATTGACTGTGAAAGAGTTACTAATATCATGCATATAACTGTATATAAAAACTACCCATAAACTATAGAGAAACGGAGAAGTGTGGCCTAATCTTCTATACCTTTTTTTTTTTTTTTTCATGTTCGGCATGTAAATGGCCTTTGTTTGTTCCATCAAATGATATTTCTGGGCAGGATGTTAGCTGCGTGTTAAAATATTTTCCCTACTGTACAACCTATTTTGTGTGATGTGTGTTTTGTGGAACCTTAAAATGGATACTAATTTTAATGAGGGAGATTGCAGCTTCCATATGGTGTTACTGACCATATTAATATACATTTTTATAATAAAATATGTATTAATAAATGTCTCTTTTCAGGTGACAAGATCAAGTAGCTACACTAAGAAGTCACAATTTCAAGTAGAGGAAGAAGATATAGAAAAACTAGAAGTGAGGTTTGTAGCTCAGAATAGTATTTTTATGCTATAAAACTAATAATATAACCTCTGGTTTTGGGAAAGGATACCCAAAGGGTTATATTTCAAAATAAAGAAAATTGTAAAAAATCTGTAGCTTCAGTTAAAGAGGTGAAATACACATAGGAGCTATTTTACCTGACTAAGAATTTTGTCTTTTCTGTCTATCTAACGCTGACATTTAAACACCTCTTATAAACAGAACAGGTCTGTCTGACACTTAGGTAAAGTAGCACTTTATCCTAGCCCTTCCTAAGGTCAACATACTTTTTGCACTATAGCACAAGCATTTGGCTCATTATGCACTTTTTCCTCCTGCAGTCCGAGCTCTGCTGCTCAGGATATGCAAGATACTGATGTAAGTCCCATTCATGCACTTGCACTGCTCTAAAATATGAATGTGCAGCACTCCTTATGATAACAAGTGATCCTCGCTTAATTAAGTATTTCATTATATAACCAAACATTACTTTCAAATGTAAAGTAAATAGTGGGTGATACTAATAACACAAACATTGATCTAGAGATATATTATATATATATATATATATATATATATATATATATATATATATATATATATATATATATATATATATATATATATATATATATATAGCCATGAGGTGCAATGTCGAACTTCCAGTGACCAGTATAAGAGAGTGAGAGCGATAATGGCAAATTTAACACACCTGCTCCCCATTCACACCTGAGACCTTGTAGTACCAAAGAGTCGCATGACACCGGGGAGGGAAAATGGCTAATTTGGACATTTTCACTTAGGGGTGTACTGACTTCTGTTGCCAGCAGCTTAGATGTTAATGGCTGTGTGTTGAGTTATTTTGAGGGGACAGCAAATTTACACTGTTTGTACAAGCTGTACACTCACTACTTTACATTGTAGCAAAGTGTCATTTCTTCAGTGTTGTCACACGAAAGATAGAATACAATTTCTACAAAAATGGAGGGGTGCACTCACTTTTGTTAGATACTCTGTGTATGTGTGATAGAGAGCGAGATATATATACCGGTACTCTCTATGTGTGTGTGTATATAAGAGAGAGAATTATTTTTTTGTGTGTGTTCTAAGTAAATTTTCGAGCAAAAAATATATAATTTCTCCTTTTTAAAGTGAAAATTATTAAATACAGCTTTTGCAAAGAAACCATAAAAATGTACAAAGTCTACATAAAAGATAATCCGCAATATTAGTTGTAATATCCCAAATGGTGGTGCATGGGTCACAAAAATTCATCCAGGTCTTAAATCGCCAATCTCCCAGTGTGCCACTCCAAAACACCACAGTGTTCATCAGGTGGCCTCTCACCTATTCAGATGGATCTCGGTGTTCAAAAGAGGTCAAACACGGCATTAAAATCCAAAGCCACCACTGGATGTCTCAGTCTGCAGTTAAATCGGCTTCTCAACTCCCCTTTACACCATATTATAATGCTCATAGAGAATATGTAAAGAAACCTCAGTGCTCACTGAATATTTTTAGAAAGAGCAATCAAAAAAAGAACACTCCACATTTTATAAAAAAAAATTGCTGTCTATAATTCACTATTACCAGATATAACTCAGTGTGACACACTTTATGGAGATTGTATATGTGTGATATCATCTGTATAAGTAGTGCTATTGGTTTATTAGTTTCACCCACTATGTACTTTACATTTTGAAAATAATTAATTTTGTTTATACCTGTATATAATAAAATAGTTGGTTAGGTGATGATCAATGGTTGTATAATAGAGAGCTGCACACTGTAGCCCTGTTGGTGGTTTTATAATGGTGTTGGCTACTATAAAATTGAATATTCGTGATTCATTAGAGCAGTGTGGGGATAGTTTACATTTAAATAAAGAAGCAGTGCATAATTTTTTTTTTTTTTTTTATAGTGTTCACCTTTTCATTTTTTGAAAAGGTGAACACCGTAGACCCCCAACCCCCTAAGAAAATGTACCATTTAAAAAAATGAGGCAATTTTAAATTGTGAGCAACACATCTCAAAGTTTGGACACGGCCATGTTGCTGGAGTTTTGGGAGAGGAACGTTGTCCTATTTTTGCCTGATATAGGTTTCTAACTGCTCAACAGTCCTGGGTCTTCTTTGTCATATTTTTAATTTCAAGATGCACCAAATCTTTTCAATTGGTGAAAGGTATGGACTGCAAGAAGGCCAATTAATCAACCGGACTCTTCTACTAAGAAGCCATGCTGTTGTCATAGATGCGGTTCAGCATTGTCCTGCTGGAATATAAGGCCTTCCCTGAAAAATATGTCTGGATGAGAGCATATGCTGCTCTTAAACCTTGATAAATCTTTCAGCATTGATGGTGCCTTTCCATATGTGCAAGCTACCCATTCTATATGCACTAACACACCCCCACAACATCAGATATGCAGACCTTTAAACTGAGTGCTGATAAGCCGGAAGGTCCCTCTTCTCTTTATTTCGGAGAACACAGCGCCCATGGTTGCAACAGAAATTTTAGATTTAGTTTCGTCTGACCACAGAACTGTTTTCCACTTTGCAACAAGCAATTTTAAATTGGCCCAAAGAAGACGACAGAGTTTCTGGATGCATGATAGAGTTTTAACCTCCATGGAATGGCCAACTGTGTTCAGACAGTGCAGTGATTTTTGGAAGTATTCCTGAGCCCATGCAGTGATGTCCATCATAGAATTATGACCGTTTCTAATTCAGTGCCGTCTAAGGGCCCCGACGGCATCCAATATTGCATTTCAGCCTTGTCCCTTGCACACAGACTTCTCCAGATTCTCAGAATCTTTTAATGTTATGTACTGTAGATGATGATGATATTTAAAGTCTTTTAATTTTACGTTGAACATTATTCTGAGGTTCAAAATTGTTTAATGCTGTTCAGATTGGTGTACCTCTGCCCATCTTTACTTCTGAGACACTGACTCTCCAAGATGCTCTTTTTAACCAACTTTTTTTCCAGCTCTTCCTTGTTAGTACCACTTACTTTGCCCTGTCGCAACTTTTTTTGAGACCTGCTGCTGCCATCAATTTCAAAATGACCCTATTTTTTTCTTAAAATTGTACATTTTCTCAGTTTAAACATTTGCTATGTTTTCTATTTTCTGTTGTGAATAAGATATGAGTTTGAGGTTGGCAGATCGTTGCATTTTGTTATGTAGATTTTACACAGGGTCCCAACTTTTTTGAAATTGTGGTTGTATATCTGCCTGGAGTTCAGTGTCATTGTGAAATTCAGCTTTAATAAAGCTTAAATATCCAAAGTACCGTATTTATCGGCGTATAACACGCACAGGTGTATAACACGCACCCTAACTTTGAGGGAAGTTTCGGGGGAAAACTTTCCACAGCCCCCTGCGTACAACACGCAGGCACAGTTTACCCTCTATTTTCAGGGTAAAAAAGTGAGTGTTATACGCCAATAAATACAGTAATTGTTTTTGAGCAGGATTACTGTACATTAACTACATTTTGCTGTCCGAAAAATAATTTCTGTGCTTTCGATATGAGCACTTCCCAGTAAATAACAAATTTTTTAAATGGTAGTCAAATGTGCATTTCTACAGGAATATGCTTTTACAAGGCACACAATTTTTCCTTAGAACTTCTAATTGTTCAGCCATCACAAGCTTATTTTTTTCTTTTGTTTTTCAATCTATTATATCTCAACTCCTAAAGTTGCATTCGATTCATTGCAGTTACATTACTAGTAAAAGTACCTGGATTTTACTTAATTTTTTAGACCTTTGTACAGCAGCATTCACTATGGGATAGAGATTGGCAGCACTATTTGCAATTTTGGACGTTTCTGTAGTGCACATGTGCTATCAAGATAAATGCTGACACTGAAGTGACAGAGATGAGCTTATACGTCTGCTGCTGCTCCTTTACTTTTTAGTCTAAAGCCTGGGGGCAAGGATTTTACCAATCTGCAAGGCCCTGCAATAGAAGGTTTTGTACTCCTCCCAGGTGCCAGTGTCTCTTGCTCTCCCTCCATTCCAGCACTGCAGCCTATTTCTACGACTTTGCAGGCTTCCTGAGAGGTGAGTATAATAACTCATGTGTTTAGGGACATGTCAGGGTCTCTAACTGCAGTCAAGCTACAAAGGTTCTGAGAGGAGGAGTTTCAGGAGGTGGGGTCAGTACAGAAATCGCTGCTTGCAGGCAGCAAGGTACCATGGGATATGTAGTTCTTAGAAGAAGAAGGTTAACAGGGAATCCAGGAAGTTGTGGAAAGGGATAGCTAGCAGACAGGCAGTACTCGACATGAAAGGGTCTTTTTCAAGTAAGTTTATATTTGCTTGTCAAAATTAACTATTTGTGGTGTTACAATGCTAAAAGTGCTTGCTGTGACCATAGCAATCTTTTAATTGCATTGGTTGTCATACATGGGCCAGGCGGTATATGGATAATTGCCTCTCACCATCCAAACCAATGGCCTTGCCATTGCTGCTTCTTTTATCTGCAGGAATCTGTGGCTTGGATAATGATTGTACTTTACCAAATGATTTAGTCACACGTTTGCTTACACTGAACAGGGATCTGCCATATTGTATTTCTTGTGCGCAATCCTTTTCTGCATCACAATTATGCATGGTCCTTATGCGTCATTCTTTTTGTCCTTTTATATGGTGTATTTGCTGTTATTGCAGACCAGCGCTGGAGGGTAAGCAGTGACAGCAGCATGTGTCTGCAGTTTTGATGTGTGTGTTTTCCTTTACTGCTATCGAGGTGATTTTATTTGTGTGTGATCCCTGTAGCAGCAAAGGGAATTCCTCTTTTTTTCCCCTGAAGATTGCTATTTACCTATGAATATAAGCAGGTTAACTGCATGTTTTTTACTTGGCATAGTTTGAGACTAGTATTTAGGGGTGTGTGCTTTGTGTGTGTAGTGTCTTGTGCTTTGACACGTAACTGATAAAAGTCTGTTTTGACTTGAGCATAATTGCCATTTTGGTTGTGTAGCTTAAAACTGCTTTGTAATGTGATCATGGAAGCTTGGCAGTCACATCACATCTATTGAGCAATCTCCTTGTTCTGAGGTATGCGTGGGTGCCTGTCACAAGCAAGCTTTATTGTGCATGCTAATTTACACCAAGAACATTCCTGACAATAAGTCTCTTACTTTCTTTACTTCCTTATCCGTAAGGTACCAGTAACAGCTGAAAGTTGTGTCATTATTAAATGGCTACTTGGGGGGGGGGTCCTCCAACTTGTTTAACATTTTTACGCTCCAATTTTATAAATCTTAGTGGAGTGGTAATTTCACCACTGATATTTTTTATTTTTTTGTTTAATTTTTACTTTAGTTTTTAGCAACATTGGTTACGTTGAGTATTGTTGAATAAATAAAAAATATATATATTGTGTGTGTGTGTACCTAAAGGGATAATATGGTCACTTTAACTGCAGTTTTTTTCCCAAAAATGTTTGCTTAAAAGTATTTACATTTTTTTATTTTATTTTTGCAAAAGATGGACTTGGCCTTTAAAATGATAAATAAATACACATATTTATTGCAGATAATACTGTGGTGGCATACAAGACTTGTAGTTCATTCATTTACAGATCTCTGCAAATTAATGACATGGAAGAGCCCCACACAACTGTGCCGATTTCAAATCTGCAAGGTGTTGCAGGGGAGATGAACCCCCACACCCTGTCACAGGGAGGGCCTTTTGGGGGGGGGGTACAGTTCGGTCTTCTGTTTGGCATAATGTTACACCCTAAATGTGGATGTAACATGGTCTTAAAGTTGTACTTGGCCTTTAAATCCACTAAAAGCTGGCGTTCTTTGTTTTGGATATATTTTTTTTATGTTTAAGTTGGTGACCACTGCAGGGATAAAGCCAAGAAAAGTATATTGCATTTGGTGCAAGTGTGGTGGGCTTGGAAATCCCAACACCCAAAGGTCTCATTTTCACAGCTGTAGAGGGCTGTACACTGTGATGGAACCTATTATTGCACCTGGGAGTTCTCAGTGTTTGCATACAGCCCTGGACAAGTCAATAATAGGCTGAAGGGCATTGCAGCTGCACATCCAAGTGGTTACATTAACACAGGGACAGAGGAGTGGCTCTGGATGCAGACTGTCTCTGTCCATGTTCTCGCTTCCATCCCCGTACTGATGCAAGTGCTTGGATGTGTGGTTGCATGCTTACAGTTGTGGCCTCTGTCAGCCTGTCATTGATTTGTACAGGCTGTATGCAAACATCAGTGACTCTCCATGCACGGAAATTGCACTCCTGTGTATGCTCTGTGTATGTGTGAATGAGACCTAAGAACATTTAGAAGTTTGGGTAAGCCACTTAAAGGTTAACCATTACTCCTAGTTCTACATCAGTTATTGAACATTTGATCATACTGGCTAAATAAGTTTGCCTTGATATTTTGTGCTTTCTTCTGTTAGACCTATTTTGTAAGCCATTGGTGGTCGGCCATTAAAAGAAAACTTCAGGCAATTGGAAAATACATAACGTGCTCCCCCCCCCCCCCCTCATCTTTTGGTTTTTGGATGCACTATTTAGAAGAGAATGTCGTTTCTTTAAATGCCTTTTGCTCAGAGAAAATCTCCATATTTATGCTATGGGTACCAACTAACCGTTGCACAGAATGAAGATTTTTATTTAGCACCAATATGCACACAGTAGGCCTCGTCTAAAGCAATTGTAATTGACACTTTTCCAAAAATCAGTAAAGGGGAAATGCAGCATCTGATATTTTAAGTTCACTGGTGGCTTTATCCTGAGTGGAGTTCTCCGGTTGTCCAGGGCCCTGTTTGGGATGCACCACTACCTCATTTCGCAATGATCCAGTCTCTGTGTGGCCCTACTTGTCTGGCCTAATATGCTACAATGCTTTTCTGCCTAACTCTAATAAGATTTTATTATGAATGCAAAAATAGAGGCATGTTTGGTCCTTGTTTTTGAAGCTGTTTTTGTATGTATTAGTTTATTGCAGATCCCATTAACAGGAAGCTGTAATAAGATGCAAATGGACATAAATGTCACATAATGTTCACTTTTGCAGAGTGGATCTGTGGAACAATGGGAATCTTGCTCAAGATGTTTTTCTTGGAGAGGTCAGAACGTCCGTGAGTGTTTTAAGGAATGATTCAACCCACAGGGCATGGTATGTATCCCTTCTTTTGACCAGACACTGATGTCCCTACTGTACCTGTATGCCTTTTACAACACCTTCACAGAGAATGGAGAACTATTTGCATCACTGGCTAGTAGTTGCCTTCAATTGTGCTTGCTCTGTAATGTTGAAGATGATTTGCTGTTCATCCAACCTTTTGAGTTTTAATGCGTTTTCAGGATCATACCCAAACATGTATAGCCATATGGGTAACTCTGTATATACTCATGTGACTGTTACTGCATGTGCTCGGCTTCTCCTCTGTTTTGGGATCCTTCAACATCATCTGTTACCCCACATATTATGCTATTTGACAACCATTCACACCTTCAGGTTATTAGAATAAGGTGCATTGGGAGACTTTCACACCTCCCCATTGTTATGGACTATTAACATTTGCCTAAACCCATTCCATGGTGATTGGATAAAAGTGGCATAGTTACACAGGTGGATACAAATGCCAGGCTATATTGCTGACAGCCATTAGAACTGAAGAAGCTGCTTGGACAATAAAACTCTGTTACAGAACAAGTCCAGTAGACTACTCAGTATACCAGGCTTGGATACATGAGAACCTTCAGACATGTAAGCCCTCTTAAAGAATCCTGTCATGAGGGAATTAATGTGATTTGCCATTTCTGACCTATGCTTTTGAAAATGCTAGTAGCCTTCCTATTGTGTTGATGCTTTGCCTTCCAATGCTTTCTGGACCACAGTAAAAACAGAGATAAATAATATGGATTCTTGAACACTTGTGCATGTATGTATGTATGTATGTATGTATGTTCCAAGTTTGTGAAGCACTAAAGCCAGAAACAGCCAGGCAACTGTCTTTTTCAGAATCAGCCTTGTAGTTGCAGCCCAGAATGATATTCTTTTAAACGTTTACAATCTTCACCATCTGCTGGCCAAATCGGGTATTACAGCCTTTGATTATGTTAGTGCGAACACCAACTTGTCATAAAGAAAAAGGGAAAAAAAAAGTGAAGGCTTCTAATTCAGATTTTTCGTTCAGAAAATGCTACTGTTTAGCTGCCTTGCTTACCCTGTCATTACAGCACAGTGGTCCCCAAACGGTGGCAATCAATGGGGGCACTATTGCTGCCACTGACACCAATGATGTTATTCCTCCCAATAACCACAGGCGCTATTCCATTTTTTTTATTTTTCCCCCACTGCTGACCAATCCTAGGGTATTTTTTCGCTCCCACTGACCACCAAGCCTTCAGCATTGTTTGTGCACACTGATGATGGGGCATTTTTTGTTCCCACTGGGTTTGGAGGGGGAGGGGGTGGGATTTATAGTGTGAAGGTTTTTGTTTCTTTTTACTAGGGGCTAGTGTCTGTATAGTCTATATAACCTCTTGCTCTGCTTTTACCAACTGGGATAGAGCAAATGCACAGGAGGCAGTATTGGTCATGTGTTTGGTAAAGGAAGTAATTTTATAGGCAGGATAAATATTTCTGAAACTTCGAATGGTATGAAACCTCTATGGTCACATTAGTTGTTTGCCATTACTGTGTATGTGTGCAGGTACGGACAGTAATCTCTTCCAAAAATTAACTCCTCAGCAATTGCAGCAAAAGTATTACTACGCCTTATTCCTCTTGCCATTTTGTAATTGTTGCCATGCAGATGTTAGATGTGACACTAATGAATTATTTTTGTTTTTTAGGTATCTTCTCCAGCCAAAAGACAATGGAAGTAAATCCTCAAAGTATGATGATCTTGGCTCCCTGAGGCTGAGTATCTCCTATACAGAAGACTATGTGCTGTCTTCAGAGTTCTATTCACCTCTAAGAAATCTGCTGGTGAAATCATCAGATGTTCAGGTACTTAATAACACAAGTCATCAGGACTCTGGATATTATTTATGAGCAAACTTTTACGCCAAATAAAAACTCAAAACGCACCACAGAAATGGGTCAAAGGCAAACTGCATAGGTGTGAAGCAGGCATAAGGGAGAAGTACAGCCAAAGCTCATTTGTCTGTACTTCTCCTGTGGATCACAGTAGAGCAGCTGTGGCCCATTTTCAGCAGACAGAAGCCCGCTGTCTGCTGACGTCGCAGAGCCAGCTCAGGCTGGGGAAAGATCACGACACTATGGTCAGGATCCACCTACAGCCCTGGATCAGCACCTAGCCCAGCCTCTCAGTGAGCCACTGAGAGCCTGAGCCAGCCGCTGGCTGAATATACTGAATTATTTGCTTGCACATGATCGGATGATGGAAAACAGCAGAACTTTAATGGTGCAACTGTACTTCTAAAGTCTATATCGCTTCAATGCGTCTGTATTTACATGTGCTTACGGCAGTACAGGGGCATACAGCTGTTCACTTTTATGACAGGCGTTATGCCCCACCTGCTTTGCTGCAGGAAAATGCAGTGTTTTTTTGTTTTTCATGTTGGGCATATCTTCTGCTTGTATACGTCCATGTGAATGAGACCTCAAACTATCAAATCCAAATTATCAACCATAGTTGCACAAATTGATGTTAAGGTCGAGTTTGACACAAGTGAGTGAGTGGATATGTAGCTTAAAATGCAAGTTGGCCAGAAGCAGTAGATATCTTTCCCTAACACTTATGTATATTTTTATATTCCAGCCAATCACTGCCTCAGCTGCCTTTATCCTGGGAAAAGTATGTAGAGATAAAAATGATGCTGTCCTTCCACTGGTCCGGCTCCTTCTCCACCACCAGAAACTAGTACCATTTGTGGCAGCCATAGCACAGCTGGACTTGAACGACACAGAGTATGTACCTATGCAAAATACATGTTTAAAATAGTTTTGTTTTTCCAGTCCAAGATGTTCAATGCACAAATGCCTTTTTTTCTTTTCTTTTTTTTTTTTTATATAGAGAAGCCAATACTATTTTTCGAGGAAACTCCCTGGCTACTCGCTGCATGGATGAGACAATGAAGATAATTGGTAATCATTATCTGAAGGTGACTCTGAAGAGTGTTCTAGATGAGGTAACTGGTAATATTATAAGGGTACTTGTTTTTAGTAATATTGATTTAGAAATATACACAGTATTTATCTTCTCTGCATAATGTTCATTTTTATTTCAGTTTTACAGTGCAGATCTAGATGGTAATTTTAGCTATATCTCATTTTTTCCAGCTTTGTTATATACGGTGCAGCAGGAGTGACAGGCTGAACAAATAAACCTTTACATCACAAACGCATGTGGTGGTGATTCCAACACATGCCTTAGGAGGGGATTTTTTTTTTTTTTAATAGTTACTGTATTTATTGGCGTATAACACTCACCTTTTTACCCTAAAAAAAAAGGGGTATACTGTGCCTGCGTGTTATACGCAGGGGGCTGTGGAAAGTTATTTTCCTGAAACTTTCCTCTTAAAGTTAGGTTGCGCGTTTATACGCCTGTGCATGTTATACGCCGATAAATGCGGTATCTATGTGTTTATTATCCTTTCTGAAGCTTCATTGCTACACCTGCATAGGATGTAAATTACATTTAAACTATGTACGCAATCATTTTGATCTAAATGTAATATTTTGATTCAGCTTGATCTGTTACTTTTAACAAAGAGAATGCTCATCCTGGACTTCATATTTTAGATATGCGATTCCCCGAAGCCCTGTGAGATAGACCCTAATCGCCTAAGAGAAGGAGACAATGTCGATAACCACAAGGTGCGTCTTCTGTTTAAAGAGTGTTCTTGGCATCTAACCTAGAATATGCAGCTAAAGCTGGTGGGATAAATGCATCTTTATTATGCTTCCCCACTGCTGATGCAAATGGTTCATTTTTCAGGCCTAGTCGCCCTTCAAAGTTATTTATCCTTTCTAGAAACTTGGATACCACTCTCAATCTAACAGAGTAGTAACAATTTCAGAGAGGGCAAATCTGAAACATTCAGGTTGCCATGTATTTGTGTATTACAAATACTGTATATACTCGAGTATAAGCCAAGTTTTTCAGCAATTTTTTTTTGTGCTGAAAATGCCCCCCCCCCTCCGCTTATACTTGAGTCTCCTTCCCCACTGTGTCCATCTGCAGCGATCTCCCGACACTGTAATATGTAGTCAAGTCTAGGTACATGGTCACTGGCTGTCAATCATTACTGCACAGCGTCTTTTGTTTCCATGAGCAATTACATACGTGGCACAAAAGACTACCAATGTGCAACCTTGCAATCTCAAGCCCTGTGATATGTAGTCCAGTCGGCGGCCATGCAGTGTACCAAAGCCCCGCCTCCTCCTAGTCCTCGTCTGTGATAGGCTGAACACTGGCTTCCTGCTGGGAGACTGAGTCAGTGTTCAGTCACGAATGAGGACTAGGAGGAGGCAGGGCTTTGGTACACTGCATGACCACCGACTGAACTACATATCACAGGGCGGGAGATTGTAAGGCTGCACATTGGTAGTCTTTTTGTGCCACGTATGTAATTGTAATTGCTCATGGAAACAATAGACACTGTGCAGTAATGATTGACAGCCAGAGACCATGTACATAGACTGGAAGCTAAAGGAACAGTGTTTTTTAAGTTAATGGCAAAAAAGGGCACCAACTCACTGAGCAAGCATCCCAGAGGTTTAAACATAACCGATGCATTTAAATATATAAAATGGTAATGGTATATAAAAACATGTAGATGTATACATTACAAGAATAATGACGACTCCAGAAGTGCAATTTATGGTATATATTTATACATGTATTCTCTGCATTATCTAAATGCAGCAAAAATATATTTTCCATTTTTATTTTTTTCACTTGTGCAGATGCCTGTAAACCCCCACATTAAATGCAGCGTTACATAATTAAGGACAGTGAGGCTGAGGCATGCAGATGGACACAGTGAGGCTGCAAATGAACATTGTTACAGTATCTGCTGCATTATCACCCTAGATCAGGGGTCTCCAAACTGCGGCCCGAGGGCCAGATGTGGCCCTTTGCTAGTTTTTATCCGGCCCTCAGGGCTTTATTCCTCCCACTGATGTGAGGCACTATTCTTCCCACTGACTCCAACAAGGGGGCACTTGTTTTTTCCACTAATACCAATGATGAGATACAATTACTCCTAGGGGCACTACTCCTTATCCTACTGATCGCAAACTATGAGCCCATATTTATTCTCACCAATGCTGGGCCCGGGGAATTTTGTACCCCCGCTGGTCACAATCTGGCCCTCCTAAAGGCTGAAGAACAATAAACTGGCCCTTTGTTTGAAAAGTTTGGAGACCCCTGCCCTAGATTATACTCAATAAGTCTTCCCAGGTTTTTTTGTGGTAAAATTGGGTGGCTCGGCTTATATTCAGGTCGGCTTATGCTCAAGTATATATGGTACTTTTATCAAAATGCAACCCCTACTAATTTTTTTAATTCCTCTTCATGGCATTGAGAACTTATCCTAATGAACTCTGAGCATCACCTGTTAATGTACATTTGTCAGATATTATGCAAGAGAAAGGGAAAATTACAGCTTGTAGTTTTCTTTTGGAAAAGCAGTGGACTGTGTTTGAAAATGTCAAGCCACTGTGCCGCCACCTTTTTTGTTTTTAATATTATTTGTTGTGATCATCTTGTGAAACCATTGAATATTTACCGATAATTCTCAAAGTAAACCTTCACTCACATGTTGGACATAATGTCATCCTCCCCCCTTTTTTTTGGGGTAGCAAGTACTTCTTTTTTTTTTTTTTGAGTGGGTACTTGCTCCCACTCTTCATGACACTCTTCTCGGTCCTCCCTCTGGGTTTTAAGAAGCCAGTGCTAGACTTGTTTGTTTTAACTGTGTGACGTTTCTCTTTAATTTTTGTACCTAATTTTTATAACCATATTCAAATTAATATTTATTGGAACTTTAAACTATCCCCAGTGAAATTAGTGCTAGCCAGTAGAGGGCAGTATGTAGATTGCTTATAAAATACAGTACAAAATAGAAGACAATAAACATCAAAAGGAACAGGCTATTTAATTTCAGCAAATGCTTGTAAATGCCAACATGTTCTAAAATACAGGTTCTCTAGCTATGATTTACAGAGAGCTGTTTTGGATTTATTAGTTTTCTAATACTTGTACCTAAATGCAGCTTAGTTTAACAGCTCATTCCCAGTATTCAGCACAGTAAATTGTATTTATTGTGCATATCGTTGCTACAAGAAGCAACCTCATCGAAGGAGCGCAAAGCGCCCATTTACACCTTTGCGATGCTGCACATCACCAAGGCGTATACAATTGACAACAGTAGAGAAGTTTAAAAAAAACTTAACCCAACTACCCTCACCTCATGTTAATTGACAGTTTGACCCCTTGTTTATCAGTTTGTTCAAAATATGTTGATGTTAAAAAAAAAAAAAACTGTATAATATAAATGGATATACAATTTTAAATGCCAGAATGGTGTTAGATCTGTCCTGTTGAGACAAACTGTCTGGGATCATTTGGGAGAAAATGCAGATTTCTTCTTGCACGCTGCTCAGCATCCCGAGCTTGTGGGGAAATCTGTGGAATTGTCTTCTAAGATTCCCCAGTTTGACGCTGTGGGAGATGGGACAAGTTTTATTTTTATTTTATTTTTTTGACCTACAAAAAAAAAAAACAGTACTTGCAGCCTCTGTTATTTTCCACACGATCAGCACTATGGACAACATACAGCCTTTTTTAAATCAAGCCCTTTTTTAACCATATTGGACAATGTTTATCAATCGTAGAGCCCTGAAATATTTTCATTATGCCCTGGTAGAATTCCAATTTCAAGCCGTATAAATATTGCGTTGTGCAAGTGCATTTGTAAATTGCAATTAATAGATTGTATTTGTGCTTAAAAAAAACTAAAACCAAAAAAAAGTTTTAACTGCATCTCTTTATAATCCAATTATTTTGGTTCCAGTGGACAAAATTATTATTTGATCCCCTGCAGATTTTGTAAGTTTGCCCACTTACAAAGAAAAGGGTCTAATTTTTATCATAGGTGTATTTTACATGAGAGAGACAGAATATCAACCAAACATCCAGAAAAAAAACATGTGATACAACTGTTATAGGTTGAGTTGCAGTGAGTAAAATAAGTATTTGATCCCCAAGCAAAACATGTCTTGGTACTTGGTGGAGAAGCCCTTGATGACAAGCACAGAGGTCAGACGTTTCTTGTAGTTGGTTACCAGGGTTTTCACACATCTCAGGAGGAATTTTGGTCCAGTTTTCTTTACAGATCTTCTCCAAGTCCTTAAAGCGGGAGTTCTCCCATAAATGTTTTTTTTAACTTCGATTCCCTTAGATTGATGCTCGTTGTGTCTAGGGGAATCGGCTAGTTGTTTTAAAACCCGAGCAGTACTTACCGTTGTAGAGGGCGATCTTCTCCGCCACTTCCGGGTATGGGTCTTCGGGACTGGGCGTTCCTTCTTGATTGACAGTCTTCCGACAGGCTTCCGACGGTCGCATCCATCGCGTCACGAGTAGCCGAAAGAAGCCGAACGTTGGTGCGGCTCTATACTGCGCCTGCGCACCGACGTTCGGCTACTTTCGGAAAATCGTGACGCGATGGATGTGACCGTTGGAAGCCTGTCTGAAGACTGTCAATCAAGAAGGAACGCCCATACCCGGAAGTGGCGGAGAAGATGGCTCTCTAAAAAGGTAAGTACAGATTCGATTTTAAAACTAGCCGATTCCCCTAGACACAACGAGCATCACTCGAAGGGTAAAAACAGCATTTTAGCGGTGAACCTCCGCTTTAAGGTTTCTTGGCTGTTGCAACTCGAAGTTTCAGCTCCCTCCATATATTTTCTATAGGATTAAGGTCTGCAGACTGGCTAGGCCACTCCATGACCTTACTGTGCTTCTTCTTTAGCCACTACTTTATTACCTTGGTGGTATGTTTTGGTTATTGTCATGCTGGAAGACCCATCCATGACCCATCTTCAGTGTTCTGGCTGGGGGAAGAAGGTTCTCATCAAAGTTGGCCTGTACCTTTTAGCAGAGGAACAGCCCCAAAGCATAATGTTTACACCTCCGTGCTTGACTGTAGAGATGGTGTTCTTTGGGTCATAATCCTAATTTTTCTTCCTCCAAACACGTTCAGTCGAGTTAATGCCAAAGAGCTCAATTTTGGTCTCCTCTGACCACAGCACTTTCTTCCAATCCTTCTCTGAATCATTTAGATGTTCATTGGCAAACTTTAGGCAGGCCTATCCATCCGCCTTCTTGCTGCAGGATTTCATCTATGGTATTGTGTTACCAATGGTTTGTTTGAGGACTGTGGTCCCAACGGCCTTGAGATCATTCATATTTTCCCGTGTAGTTCTGGGCTGATCCCTCATGATCATCCTTACCCTCATGAGGCAAAATCTTGCATGGAGCTCCAGACCGAGGGTGAGTGATGGTTATTTTGTATTTCTTCAATTTGCAAATAATTTCTCCAACAGTTGTCTCCTTCTCGCCAAGCTTCTTGCTGACGTTCTTGTAGCCTGTTCCAGCTTTGGACAGGTCCTCATTCCTTGTCCCTGACACCCTTTTGACAGCTCTTTGGTCTTGCCCATGATGGTAGAGCAGGACTAATCTGTGTACCACATGAGCACATACTGTAGCCAGTCTGTGGGAGCCAGAATTATTGTTGGTTGGTAGGGGATCAAATACTTATTTTACTTGCTGAACTTCAACTCAATTTATAACATTTGTATCATGTGGTGGGTTTTTTTCCTGGATTTTTTGGTTGCTATTCTGTCTCTAATATTTAAAATAAACCTATGACAAAAATTATAGACTCATTTGTAAGTGGGCAAACTTACAAAATCTGCAGGGGATCAAATTATAATTTTCCCCACTGTATATCCATAACACTGGTAGGCTGATCAACCCACTAGGTTACTGTGTCAGCAGTAGATCTATCCTAATGCTAATAGTTTACAAATGTGACCTACCCTGTCGTGAAGTCTCAGTCCTCTTGCACCATTTTTATCCATTCTTGTATACATGATAATGTTTAATGATCGCTATACAGTACTAATAGCTTGTTTTAATGCCTCCTCTACAGGACAATCTGAGAAGCTATGTGGACAAAGTTTTCTCCTGTATAGTCCAATCCAGCATGAGTTGCCCCACTGTAATGTGCGACCTTTTCTCTGCACTGCGCCACATGGCTGTCCGCCACTTTCCTAGTAAGAACTGCATTTTCTTTAGCTCTGATGGTTAGAATGGGTTTTATTGCAAGCTTCTATGGGGCAGCTTGGCTATGCTAAGATGAACTGACTGTTATGTTAAAGGTGCTTCACTTGTACTACTCATAGAAGTGAATAAAACAGTGATTTTCAGATGAGAATTCGGGCTCCAAACCGCCTTGTGCGCTTTCATGGTGGTTTAGGCATAGTGCTTTTCGCTACTAAACAGATCCCCTGAAGTAATTGAATTGGTGGAAGTTTTTAAGATTTTTATATACTTCTGTTTCCTGCACATTTTAGGCCTCTTTCACATGGGGTGGATCCGTAATGATCCGCTTCCGTAAGCTCAGCGGGGATCGCTCCGTTGATCCCCGCTGAGGCGGCGGATAACAGGGCGGTCCCCGCACACTGTACAGGGACCGCCCTGTCTTTTCTCCGCTCTCCCCTATGGGGAGATTGGATGAACATGGACTGTATGTGCGTGTTCATCTGATCCGATCTGCTCTGCAGACGGAAGAAAAAATAGGGTTTTCTTCCGTCTGCAAAATCGGATCTTTGCGGAGGTGGACGATTAAGGGTGTCAGCGGATGTTCATCCGCTGACACCCGCAATCACATAGGGACCAATGTATGTCCCTTTTTCATCCGCAAACGGATAGATGAAAAAGCGGAAATATGGTCCGCACGTGTAAAAGGGGCCTTAGACTTTTCTTACAGGAGAAGTATGATCAAAGCTCTTCTGGTCATACTTTTTCTGTGGGTCACAGCAGTGCACT
Organism: Rana temporaria; assembly: GCF_905171775.1. NCBI lineage: Eukaryota > Metazoa > Chordata > Amphibia > Anura > Ranidae > Rana > Rana temporaria. Next base: position 112,860,450 of record NC_053492.1, on the reverse strand, counting down.
TAGTCCTGCACTCTTGTGATCCAGCTAACAGCGGGCTAAAGTCTGATGTCAACTGATGCTACAGAGCTGGTCCAGGCTCTGCTCCGACAATGTTGGAATCTGCCCAGATGCCTGACTGGCAGTGCACCACTGAGAGCCTAAGGCAGCCACTCCTGCATAGCCCGGTGGTCCAGTGAGCACTGGAGGGGCAGAGCAGTGACTGACAGTGACAGTCGCTGCTCCCTGCTCAGAGCAGAACTGAGCGATCACTGATCAGTTTTTGATCGCTCAGCTCTAAGGGTAGGCATGGGACAGGTGTGTGTGTGTGTGTGTGTGTGTGTGTGTGTGTGTGTGTGTGTGTGTGTGTGTGTGTGTATAGATTATCTCACAAAAGTGAGTACATCCCTCACATTTTTGTAAATATTGTATTATATATTTCTCACCTCACCTTGCAGGACAGCAATGCATGAGATAAGAGGCTCCTCCCTACAGGAAACACAATCAGTTCACAGCTGTTTAAAAGGCCCCAGCTTACCTTTTTGTTCCCTCAGTATTGATTGTTTTTCTCCCACAGCGGAAAGTTTTTTATTTATTTTTTCTCTGACCAGAAGACGGATGTCGCCCTGTGAGCCAGGTTTAGGATTGGCGGTGCTGCACTAACCTGCCTCCTCAGAGCTTCTCACAGTTCGCCACCACAGCATTGTGCAGGTGGTTTGGGTGTAACCAAATCCCCTGCCGGTGCACGCCGCTCAGCAGCCTGGGACTCCTCCTGTCTTCCCCTGCGTGCAGCGGGTGCCAATTTGCTGAAGTCTAAACGATGCAAGACACCAAGGGGAGGACTTGGCGTGCTCCAAGCCTCACAGAAACACAGTTTCTCAGGTTGAAACTTCCTGTCAGAGCAGGAGGGTGGTGTAGCGTGACCCAGGATGTGGGCTTAAAGCATGAAGGAGATGCAAGACCCACGTGGCTGCCGAGGCTGAAGCATTCCTATCTCACAGGGCTCAGTGAGCTGCAAGGAGCTGAAAGTCTGTCTGAGCCAACCTCATGGAGGAGGCTGGAAAGACCGCACAGGTGGCTGCAGGCAAGAGCAAGCCGGGGCAGGGTAAATGCTGTTTACCTACTATGGGGGTGACCCCAGATTAAGAAGTAATCCCCCATGCTCTCATCTCTGAGGAAGGGGGCCTGCAGTCCTGATACAGGGGGCAGTTCTTGCAGATTCCCCAAGCGGAGTGCAGGAGGTCTCTGACAAACCACCTTTCTCATCCGCTAGCACTAGTGGTAGTAAAAAGTGCGGTAACTGCGGGGAAAGATTGTCTGAATCCCATACCAAGCCATTTTTGTAATAGGTGTATTAACAAACTGCATGGAAAAGAGTCCTCGGGATTAATAAAAGATTCAATCTGTTCAAGAGGAAATGGCCACTTTTTAATCTTTCCGCACCTCTGTACCCACACCTCAGGTGGTGGGCTCAGAGCAACTCGCCCCTAAAGAGGGTAATGGCCCTGGCACCACCACCCCCCCCTTTTGAAAAACGTTTGGATCCCAGAAGAGGTGTGTGGGCATGCTACTGGTGCAGTGCACAATGCCCAACTTGGCAGCTCCCAGTGGGGACAGCAACTTGGAAGGGGGTGATTTTTCTGGATCAAACCTCTATGCAAGAGCTACATATATTAACCTGTATCTAATGGTTGCTCTTTAAGCCCTACAGTTGCCTGATTGCCTCCAGGCTAAGATTGTGACCACCTCTTGAGGCTGGCTTAATTGAACTCTAGGTCTGTGCCCGTTAAGACCTTAGATGCTTGGGAGGCTTGGACTCTTTCACATGTGTAATAAGTGTGTGTGGGGCCAACTACACTTGCTCATACTTCAACAGCTATTACTACTTTGGGGTATTCGCACACCTAAAGCCCTGTACACATGATCGGTTTGTCCGATGAAAACAGACCGGTGGACTGTTTTCATCGGACAAACCGATCGTGTGTGGGCCCCATCGGTTTGTTTTCTATCAGTGAAAAAAAAAATAGAACGCGTTTTAAATTTTTCCTATGGATAAAAAACCCATAGAAAAAAAACGATCGTCTGTGTGGAAGTCCATCGGTCAAAAATCCATGCATGCTCAGAATCAAGTCGACGCATGATCGGACGCATTGAACTTCATTTTTTTTAGCACGTCGTAGTGTTTTACATCACCGCATTTTGGAACGGTCGGATTTTTGACTGATGGTATGAAGGCAAGACTGATGAAAGTCGGCTTCATCGGATATCCGACGAAAAAAAACATTGGATTAGATTCCATCAGATATCCGATCGTGTGTACGAACGCTTTAGACTTCCATTATTTGAAACTACCCTGCTTCCACTCTGGTGGTTGAAGGTTTAGTATATAGAGTCCAGGCTATGCCTGTGGTAGATTTTGCCCATTGCTGGGCAGTTGATTATACCATGACACTCACTTCATGCTTTGTCTGGTTGTACATCAGAAACACACATTGTGGAAGTTATTTGTGTCTTTTCTGGTTGTCTTACTGCTCATCAGAAATACAAAACCGTAAGTGACACTGTACTTTGTAGCTAAGCAGCAAATGCATAGCGTTAAGGTTGTTGGCGACATTGCTGTTGATCATAAGACTGTACCCTGTAGCTAACCAGATATACACAGCAATGCAGTAGCTAGTGACATCTCTGTTATGGCTATACACTGTTGCTAATCACAAATGCACAGCATTTAAAGTTTGTTAGTGACTTTTCTGTTATAGGACTGTACACTGTTGCTAACAAAAAATGCACTGCATTTAAAGCAGAGTTCCACCCAAAAAATGAACTTCCACTTTAAGGGAAGGTGACCCCCTGACATGACACATTTGGAGGGGGGGGGGGCGGGCTCTTTTTATGGCGCCAGAAGAAAGTTTACCTCTCTCCCCTCCCTCTCTGCAATCATCTGGGACACGTCACAGGTACAATGAGTGTTGGAGGCAATAGTGAAGCTTGGTGGAGGTTCCTTGAAGTTTAGGGCTGCATTTATGCAAATGGGGTTGGAGATTTGGTCAGGGTCAATGATGTCTTTAATGCAGAGAAATACAGGCCGATACTTATCTGCCATACCATCAGAGTGGCATGTGATTGGCCCCAAATTTATTCTGCTGCAGGACAGCAACTCCAAACATACAGCATATGTCACTATCTTAAACTATCTATGCATACTAGCATATTTATGGAATCTGAATAAAATAAAAAAAAATCTGAATAAATATCTGTGAATAGAACAAACACAAAATGAAAAATTGACCAGAGTAATCAGCCCCATACATATTGTACTTTTATTTTATGCATTTTAGTTGTATGATCCAAAGATAGAGATATTGTCCAGAGCACTTCACTTTTTGTTCTCGGTGATTTGTTTTATATGCCCCTGTGTATATCTCTTTGCATCCTGTGGGAATCCTAAAAAACACGGCTGGCAGCTGCTTTGAATAAGACCTCAATGTTTGATAAATATTGCACAGTTGCATGTACAAATCTCTATAAAATAATAAAGCTCCACTAAATTGTTCATTACATTCTGAACTTTTTGTCAAATGTTCTAAAGTGCAACTCCAAGCATTTATGTTGACACCTGAGATTCCCAAAGGCTTCTGTGTCTCCAACACAGAGAGGGTTATGGTTTCATACTTCCTGATTTTATAGAACTCCCCTTTTCCCCAGTGCCATAATATATGGCAAGTTACATTAGTGGGGCTCTGAATATTGGATTCTCCTTTTGAGCTGGAGCAGCATGAACCCATTGCTTGTTGCTCGACCAAAAGAGACCAATTTTAGCAGGTGAAATTGGACAATTCCTGGGATATAAATCATTGGTATGATGTTGAGCAACAATACCTTTCCGTAATACACTCCTATACTTAGAAAAGCTGGGTTGAACTTTAAATCTTTTTACAGTCTAGAAAATGAGGGGAAATGTTTTTGGGGACATGCACAATGTAATACTTTGGATGGGTTCGAAACATTTATCAGAATTCTGTTGCTTCCCTGTGCATTCACAGTTTGTCTAGTTGACCATTGACCTTTAGAGGGGCAGTTTAAAATGATTACAATTTTATAAGCTGGCCATATATGATTTGAATGTCTGCCCGGCTTAGCAGGTACCTGCCGAGATTTAGTATGGGAAGGCTGAATGTACTGAAGTTGATTGATCAATTTGGGTACAACCAGCCTATTGATTTTACATGCAATTATTGCTAGCGGCTGATGTTCTCACGGTGTTCTCCCGGCGGGGGCAGGAATGGCTTCTCAGGAGGGATGCCACATCAACACTGACTGTTTATTGGGGAAATCTAGCAATATTCTTTCCTGCATCCCATGGTTGCAGGAACGAAAATTTCTATGTCTTTGGGTGGCCTTATTCAAACGGTAATATTGGTAATATCCTACAATCGCTATTTGGGGGCAATCTCCCAAATGTGAGCACAGACCACAGCAGATATTTGAAAGAGGTACGAACATTTCCAAAATGTCCTAAACAAAAATGTTTTAACAGGCGTTCTGCTTTAATACACAATAGAGGCTGTTAGTTTGTGGTTTGAACAACAATTCATTAGAAAGCAGTGACCTCAAAAAGTACTTCCTAAAGTGGTAGTAAAGGTTACAAAAGAAAGGGGAAAAAAACACATAAAAAAAAACCCTGCAAAATTAAGGCATAATGTGCTATGTGTATGTATTGCATAGTTTTACATTATACATTCAAATAAAAATTCAGAGTTTACTATTAAAAGTCCTTGTTATTATTGCTACCACTTAAAAAAAATGTCTGTCTCCACTGTGAGAGTCTAGAGCAGGCGAGGGTAAACTCAGCCCTCCAGCTGTTTTGAAACTACAAGTCCCATGAGACATTGCAAGACCCTGACAATCACAGGCATGACTCCTAGAGGCAGAGGCATGATGGGATTTGCAGTTTCACCACAGCTGGAGGGCCGAGATTGCCCACCCCTGGTGTAGAGGGTCTCTAAATTAGTGAGGTTATGGGCATAAGAGAAATGCAAAGACTGAGATGAAATACAAGGTTCAGTCTTTAACGGCTTGCATGTTACTGTAGCTGGGACAGGTAAAGGATGTTTCTGTAGAGATGCTTTCAGTTAATGACAATACCACACTTTGTTCCTTCTGGTTGCTCTTTATCTTTCTCTATTTAAGTATATTGGTGATTTTTTTTCATATAGAATGGCCCAAGAGATGTGGAGCTGTTGGCTCCAATAACCAGTTTCCTGCTTTTTGTTACTTTGCTGTAGGCTAAATGTCCAAAGTAAACACCTACAGCTGCTGTATCTTCTGATGATCCATCTTTTATTGACAATTCCTGTATTTGTGTATCCATAGCATTGATGGTGGTATACATTTAATGTAATCTTGGTAGTGTTTTATAATGCATTTTGCAAAATGCACTGATGCATTTTAAAAATATATATTTTTTTTAGTATTCCTTCATAAATAATTATTTGGTGGGTCAGGAGGCACTGGTTTATTTTTCTGTCCAAGGTTTGTTCTCGCTCCTTTCAGTAATGCATGTTTTTGTGCTGCACGGTTTGTATACCACTCTGCAAGATATGACTTGGAGTCCAATCTAAACAATTAACATTGTTGGACAAAACATGGTCTTATATCTGTATTTCTTTATCATCCTTCTACAGATGACCCTCATGTACGGTATTCAGCAGTCAGCAGTTTTGTCTTTCTGCGATTCTTTGCTGTGGCCGTGGTGTCCCCTCATATATTCCATTTGAGATCCCACCACCCAGTAAGTAAATGTATTTGTGTTCCTCCTGGATATCATGAATGTTAAGGTTATACATATGCGATGATTTAACCAAAAATCCCGTGCCGACCTTTAACATTAATTCTAAGGCCCACCCCCCAAACGGCTATATAGTATCTTAATAATAAAAGATACTAATCACAAAAAATATTGTCTACAGCGCTAATAGTAATACCAAAACAATATGTTTTAAATTACTGATCAGCGCAAGTTAAAGGGGTTGTAAAGGTAAAAAAAAAATCCCAGAATGGCTTCCTTTACCTTAGTGCAGTCCTCATTCACTTACCTCATCCTTCGATTTTGCTTCCTGTTCTTTTGTCTGTAACTACACACCGCAATGTGAGGCTTTCTCCCTGGTGTGGAGAAAGCCTCTTGAGGGGGGAGGGGGCGAGCAGGAGTGTCAGGACACCCACTAACACACAGCTCCTTTCTCCATCTGCAAAGTGGAGAGTGTCCTGACACTCCTGCTTGCCCCCTCAAGAGGCTTTCTCCACACCAGGGAGAGCCTCGCATTACGGCGTGTAGTTAGACAGAAGAACAGGAAGTGAGGATTTCTCAGAAGAAAGAAGGACATTTAAAAGCAAAATCGAAGGATGAGGTAAGTGAAGGAAGCTATTTGGAGATTTTTTTTTTTTTTTTTTACCTTTTACAGCCCCTTTAATCATAAAGTGCTCACAGTAAAAACCTCAAAGAAAGACATTGCATTCATAACAAAGTTCATCAGAAATATTATATAGTGCTTTGGTGAAAAGTTGAAACGACATTCATAGTACCACAGATAAATGTGATCCAATCAGTGTTTTTAATTACACAGACAATTCTAGAAACGATGAAATTATCACACTCATAAAGCTATTTTCTCAAAGGCTCTCTGGTAATAAGCTCACCACATGGTTCCCTTACTGAATGGGGTAGTCGGAACAGCATATGTATGTGTATGTCCTCCAAACGTTCTCCCTATACAAATCCTGTGACCCCCCCATATACAGTTTCCAAATAAAACTCCATCCCAGGTGTCATGAAAGGAGATAAGATTTGCAGATGATCATTGCGCCTAACCTTTATGAGAGCCTAAAAGCATAAATATATTGTATTACTACTGTATTACTGTACTTATCCTAGCACCTTAGGCTTTAAAACCCAAACTCTGTCCCTTTTGGTGCAAGGTTTGGAACTCAAAACCTTCTAAGTCCACCCCTTAACACTGTTTACAAAGAGGCACCCTCACTTTAAAGATTGGGGGGACGTCTTGCCTTTCTCTGTCAGACATCCTAGACCTGTGGTTTAATTTGCTGGTTTTAAAGGGATAGAACCGAGAATCAAAACTTTACCCACTATCATTTTTCTTCTCTCAAACCAACCAAAATATTCTCAAGCACAGTCAGATGTGCACACAGCCCTAAACCATCTCTTGTCCCAGGATGTGGCTGTTCGGTTCTTTTGAAAGACGGGTTGAAAAGATTCTATTCAAAATGTATTCGCAGTGCCAAAACCCAACAGGGGCATTCATCCTATACTGGACCTAAACTCCCTAAACAAGGAATTTTACATGGAATCTGCAGAGTCAGTTATTGCCTCTGAGACAAGAGAAATACTTGGCATCAGTTGACATCCAAGATGCTTATCTACACATTCCCATTTACCCACCTCATCAGTGCTTCACAGAAGGAGACCAACACTGCCAATTTATCACACTGACATGTGGCCAAGAGTATTCACAAAGGCACTTGCCCCTCTTCTTCCTCTTAAGAACTTGGGGCATTCAGGTAACCGTGTACCTAGACATCCTTCTTCTGAGGATTCCTCTTACCTTCAACTATCTGCAAATGTCTAAAGTACTATTCAACTACTTAAGGCCTTCGGTTGGGTAGTACGCTTTTAATAGTCTGCTCTCAAACCTTTAATTCTCCTGGAATGCTAAGGTCTTATTCTGGACACAGCCAAGGCAAAAGTCTTTCCTCCAAAAAACCAAATCCTCTCTAAAAGCTCAAGCCCAGATCTTGGGATTCAAGAGATACCTCTTGGTGAGATTCTCTGAGAGTTCTGGGCCTCATGGTAGCTTAATTCTGCGGTTGTCCCCTTCGCTCAATTCTATTCAAGGCTTCATCTAGTTGGCCTGGAACAAACAGGCTTCTTTCAACCTCCCTATGTGCCACTCTAGCCAGGCAAAAAGCTCCCTAGCTTGGTTGATTTCCAATCCAACCTTAACAGTGGGGGAAGTCATTTATGCCACACCCATTAAGGAATAAAATGGGTGGAGTTTTCAAATCCCTCCATAGCACGCTGGCTGATCGAAAAAAAAAAAAAGATTTCTGTGGTCGGCCTAAGGCTGGTTGGGCCAAAACACTGGGAGCTGCTTTGTTGGGCGCTAGTTTTACCACGTACAGGTTAGTGCTGTTGTATCAAGTGCTGATGTCATCTGTTGGTGAAGTGCTGCATGTGTACTCCAGGCTCTCCTTTCAGCCTGGGGAATAGTGTCATCCTGGTCTAATTCTACTGTCTGCCTAAAGTTACTTGGTCACCTCCTGCCATCTAAAATCCTCATCAGCACCAGCTGCCCAGGTCTGTGAGCACTTGAGGCCTTGCTTCACATTGGGCCTGCTTGCAATACTGCTATTAGGACTCAACATGTGGTGTTTCTAACCTCAACAACATAGTGTATACTACCTTCCATCTTGAGGATTAGCTTGCTCTTCCAGGGCTCTGGTCTTTTAGAGCTTCTACTACTTCAAAAACCTTTCCACTACCCCCACTATATTGGCATTGACCTTGGAAATGGTCTAAAGATTCATGGGCCCCACATGAGTGTGTTTTAGAGCCTTTGAGATTCAATTTAAAAACCAGTGATCCAGCTTTGCAGGCATACCACCGAATGGGTTGAAGATGTACCCATCTTCTGGTATTTCAGTGACTGTGAGTTGGGAGAGGGGGAAAAAAATAAATTTCTTTAAGGCACAAGGAAGAAACCACCTTCACTAACAAGGAGGGCTTGGACCTTAATACAACCTTTTTCTTGTGTAACAAAAGAAAAGGTTCCTTGCAGGGTAAATTGGCCAACTTGGAGGCTCTCTTCACTGAGATAATGCCACCTTGCACATGAGGGGGAGACACCTGATAAAGACTCTGAAAAAAGAATACCCAAAACAAAGATCTTCACCAAAGTGTGGGATGCCAATGGCCTCTGAAAGAAATCGGCAAGCACCAAAACCTGCGCTTGAATAGTGTTCAGAGTGGGGTGCTGGTCCAGACCTAACTGCAGAAAGGACAGGAGTATCCTGGGATGGCGCTTCCATGCCTCACACCAAGCAAAATACACTCCCCGGATAGTGATGAACCCTGTGAGAGGCAGACATTCTAGCCTTGCAATAACCAAATCGCTATCCTTCAGAATTTGGGCTTGAACAGCTAGGCAATCAAAAACCAACAACTGTAAAACAGGAAGGTTAACCTGGTGGAGCATGTGAGGAAGGGGCTAAGGAGGAGGAAAAGCATAAATCAAACAAAACTGACCCCACACAGTCACCAGAAAGGCCAAAAGGTACCTGGAGACAAACCTGGGCAATTTGCTGTTGGATCTGGAGGCCAGGAGGTCCACATCTGCCAACCCTCCACTTACGAGAGAGTTCTTAAAATACCTCTGAGTGGAGAGCCCATACCCTGGCATCCAGATGCTGTTGACCAAGGACGTCAGCCTGCCAATTTGTCACCCCTGGATTGTGGACTGCAGACATGACTTTCTGCCCAATGTAGAATTTGCTCAGCCTCCTTGAAGGTCAATAGGTTTCTGGTTCCTCCTTGGTGGTCGAGGTAGGCCACTACCGTGATTTTCCAAAAAAGTGTCTTGTCCCACACAGCCAAAATGATAAATTGCAATGGAACTGGGCATAAAGAACCACTTCAAAGTGGCCTACAGCCCAAGACACTTTTGCAAAAATGGAGGCGGAGTGGCCCCTGGACCGAAGAGCCTAAATGTGGGAGCAGAGAGTCAGAATTTTTAAGCACTACAGATATATGTGTGCCCAGGTCCGATTTCATGAATGGGGTTTACATCCACTTTAACCACTTAAGGGACCCGCTCATGTATATATACGTCCTGTTTTTAAAGATGGATATCTCGGTAACGGTAGCAGCTGCTGCCACAACCGAGAGATCCATCTTTTCAGTGAGTGGTCCTGTAAACGATAGCGGTGGTTTCCGCCGCAAAATCCCTGTTGGCGGCGGGAAAGGGGGCCCCCCCTCTCCCGCGCCCTCAGTCGCTTAACGGAGCCGTCAGCGGAGGCGATCGGGTCCTCTCTCCTGCTCAACAGGTACAAGTGAGGGCAAGATGGCCCCCACTCGTCCCCCATAGCATAGCAGGGCGGAAGCAATGTCACTTCCGCTCATGCTTCTTAAAGCAATATTTTCTCGTCATTTTTTCAAATGACACCTTTTTTTATTTATTTTTTGCATTTTAGTATAAATATGAGATCTGAGGTCTTTTTGACCCCAGATCTCATATTTAAGAGGACCTGTCATGCTTTTTTCTATTACAAGGGATGTTTACAAATGTTTAAAAATTATCTTTTTTTTTTTTTCAGTGTAAAAATGAATAAAATAAATAAGAAAACAAAAAAATGTTTAAAGCGCCCCTTCCCGACGAGCTTGTGCGCACAAGCGAACGCATACTTGAGTAGCGCCCGCATATGAAAATGGTGTTCAAACCACACAAGTGATTGTATCACCGCAATCGTTCGAGCGAGAGCAAGAATTCTAGCCCTAGACCTCCTCTGTAGCTCAAAAGATGCAACCTATAGAATTTTTTAAACGTCGCCTATGGAGATTTTTAAGGGTAATGGTTTGACACCATTCCACGAGCGGGCGCAATTTTGAAGCGTGACATGTTTGGTATCATTTTACTCGGCGTAACATTATCTTTCACAATATATAAAAAAATGGGCTAACTTTACTGTTTTATATTTTAATTTAAAAAAGTAAATTTTTTCCCCAAAAAAGTGCGCTTGTAAGACCGCTGCGCAAATACAGTGTGACAAAAAGTATTGCAATGACCGCCATTTTATTCTCTAGCGTGTTAGAAAAAAAATGTTTGGGGGTTTTAAGTAATTTTCTAGCAAAAAAAAAACAGTTTTAATCTTGTAAACACCAAATCTGAAAAGCGGGCAAGGTCCTTACGTGGTTAAGGAATTTTTCACTTCTAAGATTTTGTATATAGTTTGAAGATCCTGCAGCATATATCCTGGCTTTTAAGAAAGGTTTAATGCAGTAAACATAATTTATTAAAAATGTGTATTGGGAAGCTAAAAAGTTCTCGACCCAACAAAGAAGTAAATGAGCTAGAGCAAATTTTCTTGTTAAAAAGAAAAAAAATGAGCTCGAGCAAAGAAACTTGCCTGCTATTCTACATATTTCCCCATAAGTTCCACACCCCTTGCATATCATCTCTCAAGTTTCTTTAACCCTTCAAAAAAAAACTGCTCTGTTTCTGCTATGACCTCTGAATCCATCAAATCTGTCCAAGGCAAGATCTGGTGAATAGGGTCTATGCACTGAAACCCTAAATCCTTCAAAACAGCCAGTGTCTTGCTTGCCTTGTATGAGGGTGCATAGTCCTGCAAAAACTGCACGCCGTTCGCAGATTTCCTCACCACTTCTCTCTGTTCATGCCACTCGTACTTTTTTCATCAAGTCACAGTAGTTATCTGCAGCAACTGTGTCATCTTTCTAAAGGATGGTCTGATGGTATAATACCATCCTTATCCCAAAGAATTATGGCCATGTCTTTGCCTACTGACTTCTAGGTCTTGAATTTATTAGGCCGCGGAGAACCAGAGTGCCACCACTTTAAAGACTGTTATTTGGTGTCAGGGTCATAGTGGTGCAACCGTGTTTCAACAGTGACTAATCGTTCTAAAAAATTATCACTTAATTCCTCAAAATGCTGCAAAATAAACTTTGTTGCTTTTAACTCTCATGTTTTTGGTCAGCATTCAAACATTTTGGTACCCACTTGGATGAAAGGTTGTGTACTGTATAACCACATGATCATGAATCCCACATGTTCCTTGGATGTCTGTAGAGCCTCAGCAATTTTTTGATTTGAGATTTCTTGATTTTACAAAATCGTGTCATGCTCACGATCAACATTTTCAGAAGATTACGATGGGATGGGCCTTCCAGATCTTGCAGCATCTTCTGTTGAAAATCTGCCACGCTGAAAGTTTGCACACCATTTGTTCACTGTAAATTCCACCACCTTCTTTGCCATGGTTCATTCAATTACCTGCAACAATTGAGAAAATAGAGCTCCAATCCTCCAAATTGGCATAATATATGAAATGTCACTCTTTTACAACTATAATAACAAAACTGGTGTTGCATATTGGGAAGGAGGTCGGGCCCAGAACTTTACAACCCCCCCTTTGTGTTACTATTAACATACCTTGAGAAATCATTATGTGGTTTGGAGGTGTTCTACCCCAGAAGAGATTGTGAAAATTCAGTCATAGCTTAATTTACTGAGATTAGTGCCATTAAATGGGGTAACATGTTGCACCGTTCTCTCATTTCAGGATGCAGCAACATCACGTATTTTGACTCTCATTTCCAAAACCATCCAGACTCTTGGGAGTGTAGGCAATTTGGCAAAAAGCAAAACTGTAAGTTTTTTTTTGTATTGGCATGGTCTGTCTTGCGAACATGATTTATAACTTCCCATAAATAATCATCTGCTCTGTCTATTCAGTCTAGCTTCAAAGAGCCGTTTATGTGTGATTTCTACAAGATGTTTGAGGAAGAAACTTACACAGCTGATGCTAAAAAGGTTTGTTGATCTTGACTATATTGGGAATTCCCAGTTCATATTTTTGGGTGGTTACAGTCAAATGCACCCAATATGGGTTATGTTCCTTAGAACTGGCAGTGTCCCAAGTGTAGCTTCATTAAACATTTGATGACTGCATACAATAAATCTAGTTCCTATAAAATACCACTTGGGGCATATTGTAGATCTGCGTTACAAGGGCAGGTAAAGATTTCTACATGCAAAGCTGAGACCTTAGATCACAGTGGCACTAGAAAGTCATATTCCTATAGCCAGGCCAGTTGCTAAGCATAGGGTGCTGTTCTTGGAAATGTGATTACTGGCACAGCCAATTAGGTTATTAGAAGTGAAAAACTAATTTAGGAAAGTCAGAAGGTGTTTACCAATTTACTTACCGTACTTTTAGATCTGCGTTGCTTATGAAAAGTAAATGCTTGTCCATTTTTTTTCTACTAAAAACACATTTTGTTGGATAAATAAGTAGGACCTAAATAAATGTTTTATAAAGCTTTTAGTTGGATCTCTCAAATCCAATTTTAATGAAGGGATGGGTATACCTGCTGAACATTATCGCATGTCTGCTTCCATCGTCCGGTTTAATAGAAACCGGCTGACATTCGGCCTGTGTGTACTGCAGCCGATCCGACAGAAGGCGGTCGAAAAAGGTCTTTTCCAACTGGCTCACAATTGGCACTCACAGCCAATGGCTGAGAGCGCCGGCTGGTGTGTTCTGGCAGGGGGCCCATCCCCCTCTCAGAACACAAGGGGAGATCGATGTACTAACATCGGATTGTGAGTACAGCAGCTCTGACCTGAGCAGTTTTTTTTGTTGCTTAAACTGGCTATGAATTGGGTTCAGCTCACTGCTATATCTGCCCTGCGATGAAAGCTAAAATAACAGAAGAAAGAGCAAGAAAGCCAGCCTACAGAGTGTCGCTGCTTTGTGTGGGAGAATCCAGTGAGCATGTCCCTACCCTGTGAAAGCATACATAGAAAGCATCTGTATGTGTAAAGAGAATGTGTGTGGTGAAAATGGCCCTGCATAAGAGAAATTTGTGAGTGCCCTTATTCTACATCAGTGGCTCTCAACCTTCTAGTGCTGTGACCCCTTGATAAAATTTCCCAAGTTGTGGGGACCCCTAACAGTAAAATTATTTTCGTAGCTGGGGGTTGTCAGCACCGAAGGCAAGACAAGTAATTTGTGCCCCTAACACACAGACATTTAGCACTACCTGAGTCCTTTTAATGGCAACTCTAATCACTGGTAGTGTTGCTCACTGTGTCTCCGGCTTCACTGTGTCTCCAACTTTGTGGTGTCTCGTAGCGGTGACACCTATGCCGAAATCAGTAGATGGGGTCTCCTTGAGCCCCTCCCACTTCACATTCCTCACCAGTCAGCTGACCTATAGTCTCTGCCCCACAGCCCTGCTGTGAACTGAATGGGTGCCTGTGAAGAGGCTGAGTGGGCAGCTGCAGGCTCCAGGAACAGCTGGGCGGCCACAGGCTCTAGTGATAGCCCTGCTTGGTGGCCCCAAAAAGGCTGGGAGAGTGGTGTGGGCTTCAGGAACAGCCCAGGATTCGGTGACCCCTGGCAAATCATCATTCGGCCCCCAGGTTGAGAACCAATGTTCTACATCTTATCGGCCATGCAGAGCTGTGCAGGTACATTTCTTCTTCCCTTTGCTGCCTTTCCACTGAGTCTTCCAGTTAATTGGTGTTTGTGACCTGTGGTTACACTTTTAGAACCAGGGGACTCCTGGGAGAGCTGAAAGATGGTGAAATTTACTTTAACCACTTAAGGACCCCTTCACGCCGATATACGTCGACAGAATGGCACGGCTGGGCACATCAACGTACGTGTACGTTGCCCTTTAAGCCCAGCCGTGGGGTCGCGTGCGCGCGACCCGGTTCGAAGCTCCGTGACCGCGGGACTCGCGAACCCGAAAAAAATTAGCTGAACACCGCCATTAGTAGTAAAAAAAAAAAAAAATAATAAAAATACAATAAAACCATCCCCTATTTTGTAAACTCTATAAATTTTGCGCAAAGCAACCGATAAACGCTTATTGCGTTTTTTTTTGTTTTTTTTACCAAAAATGGGTAGAAGAATACGTATTGGCCTAAACTGAGGAAAAAAATTTTTTTTATATATATTTTTGGGGGATATTTATTATAGCAAAAAGTTAAAAATATTGAATTTATTTCAAAATTGTCGCTCTATTTTTGTTTATAGTGCAAAAAATAAAAACCGCAGAGGTGATCAAATACCACCAAAAGAAAGCTCTATTTGTGGGGAAAAAAAGGACACCAATTTTGTTTGGGAGCCACGTCGCACAACTGCGCAATTGTCAGTTAAAACGACGCAGTGCCAAATCGCAAAAACTGGCCGCGTCCTTTAGCTGCCTAAAGGACCGGGTCTTAAGTGGATAATAGTCCTAATCGGTCATATAAAGTGTTTCTGAAGCCAGCCACCCCCCTTTCCCTACTCCCAGATATCTGCTGGTTATCTAGCTCTGAGGAACATCAAATGTCTAAATTCACTTAGGAGATTTACTTGGAAGATCAGATTAATGTGATCAATTTTTACTTCCTATTCATCGTCCATCCTTTTTTTTTTTTTTTTTAAGATTCTAATACAAATGACATTCGTCTTTAGTGGTGTTAGAATTTTTAATATCTTATGTAATCTTAAGTTTAATATGTTGGAATATGCACACTGTTTTGAATATATTTCCTCCCCCCCCCCCCCAATCAATTCTGTATAATGTAGGCTAAATAATTGTGCAGTCGGTCTACAAGAGAATGATAATAGTCTAGGGCTGTGGTCGCTAAGCTACGGCCCGTGGGACAAATACAATAATATATAATAAAATTCTTTGCTTGTCTTTATCAGCCCTTAGGACACTATTCCCCCCCCCCCCCCTCCCATTGCCACCAACAAGGAGGCACTATTTCTTCCACTGACACCAACCGTGGGGAACCATACCTCCCACTGACAACAATGATGGGGCACTACTCCTTCCCAATAATTCCAATGATGAAGCACTACTTCTTCCACTAATACCAATGATGGGGCACCATTTCTCCTTCAGCTGACTACAGACACTGTTGTTTTTTTTTACTCCCCCTGCTGCTTCTACTCACAATGGCCACTCCAGCCCCCCTAAAGTCTGAAGGACCGTAAACTGCTACTTTGTTTAGAAAGTTTGGAGACCCTTGCTCTAGAGGAGGGGAATTAGACATAAATTACCCCATGCTAAAGCTAATCCGTAAGGTCTTGGACAGACTTTTGAAACTGAAGGGTTATGCGGGCACAAAAGCCATTCTGATGCTAGATGAGTGGCTGTGCATGTTTGCTGCAGACTGAAGCCTTGCTTTAATAAAGTCATCATTGTAAAACTTCTCTTCCTGTCCAGTTTTTAGAGGAAATATCATCAACTGAAAGTAAAGAGCCGAGCGGCGTGAGTGAGTCTGTCATTCTAAAAGATGGGTAAGGAAAGAAATGAATTTGTGGCTTCAATTTGGTAAACAGAAAGCTGGTACCCTTTAGAACAGTAATTGACCACTTGGTTAGCAAACAATCTTTTTTTTTTTTTTTTTTTTTCTCTACAGAGAGATGTATAAACGTGCCCAAGGTCGAACACGTATTGGAAAGAAGAATTTTAAGAAACGCTGGTTTTCACTTACAAGTCGAGAATTTTCATACCACAAGCAGAAAGGTAAATGTGACGTCACTGTAAGGGTCCACAAGCTGGCCACCTATGACAGCTTACAATTCCTATAACAAGCATTCACCTGTTCTATTTTGCCAAAGAAGAATGAACCCAGTGGATTTCTTAAAGAGGCTGTAAACCCCTCCTTAAAAAATAAAAATAACAAAAATGTTGTGCTTGCCTCCACTGTGCTGTTCGTTTTCCAGAGTGGCCCCCGATCCTCAACTTCTGTGGTCCCCCAGCGATGCTGGTAGCTCCTCCCAGCATCGAGTGTACACGTTGGAGAAGGCTCTCCTAAGGTGGACACTCGTGCGGCGAGCTCCTAAGTCCTGCATCTGTGTACATTTACGCAGAATGCAGGACTCTGCCCTGCCCCCCGCGCCAACGCCATTGGATTAGATTGCCAGCAGCTGGAGCCAATGACTGTGCTGCTATCAATCTATCCAATCAAAAGCCGAGGCAACGGGCAGAGAGGAAGAGCGCGTCTCCCCCCAGGGAACGAACAGGCTAAGGTGAGTAAAACGGGGGGACCTAGGGCCCTGGTCAGTGTCAGAAGTTTTTTCACCTTAATGCATAGGATGCATTAAGGTGAAAGAACACGAGGGTATACAACACCTTTTTAAACACCTTGCAGATCTCTTGTTGCATTTAAAATTAGCCTGTTTGTATTGATCAGTAACCAAAAACAAGTGTATCCAAAGCTCAAACTTTTTTACGAAGTTCATGGTAAATTAGGGAGGGGTTAATGGTGTTTGTTTTTGTTTTTTTTACTTTCTGTGTTCTTGTGGGGGACAGATGCTCTCTGTTTCCTGATCTTTATCCTCAATGGACTGAGGAAAAGAACAAAAAAAAATGTAGGTCAGCTTATCAGTCAAAGATCTGAGGATTAATGTACCACAGCCCAGAATATAAAACATATTTAGACACACAAGGATGGGATTTTTTAAAGTACCAACATTTTATTCCTAAAATCACAAAATGTTCTTGTAAATATTCAATAATTAAAAACCTTTTTAAACCCATCATTAAACAATTCATGCGGTCAGTGTGTGTACAGTCATTTCAGCTCACCATTCAAATGGTTTCCTCAGGAGACTTGTGAAGTATTGCACAGAATGCCACTACATTTAGAAAAAAATCACATATATTCTTACATAAGTATGCAAACTACATCAGTATATTTGTACATCAACTAAATATCATCAATTCATGTAATCAAAATCATGATCAATAAGTCATCTGATGGAATGATTGCCTTTCAGGTGGGTTTAGGTATACCTTCAAACCCTTGTGATTCAATGTTCTACGGCAATAAAATATGAAAAACTTCCAAAGAGGTATTTTATCACTTGATTTACAATGTGGCAGTTACAACATTTGCACATTGTCAATAATTTCATATGGAAAGTCCTGATTCTGTATCATCTGAAGTGTAAGAATCCAGTGGGCAATTCCATCATATTCCTCATGACGCCTACACTATTTAAAAACCAGAATGGATATGGCAGCTCCTATAGTGGTATCCTTACAGTTTTTAAATAAAGCTTTGTCAAAACGACCCTCAAGATTCCCCCATTTGTAAACTTAAATGCAAGTTCACTTTCAGTTAACGTGTACTAAATTGCACAACCGCAGTGCAGTCTGTTTCTGAACACCGGAAATATTCTCGCAAATTGGATTTAATGAGTTCTTGGGTGTGCGTGGTTACTAGGAAGAGCAGTTGGCAGAGATGCATTTGCTAGAAAGGTTATGCAGTTTCAAGCAGGACTGCACAGTTAATATTGCTGCAATAGAGGGAGTAAGAGCGTTTACGATGGCAGCCTGTACTCAGGATAGTTGGACAATTAAGTATAAAAATGCATCTGTTATCTAGAGATCTTTGCTTTAATCTTTCAGCTATTCCTGGTGCTGAAACACTTCTGGTGTAAGAAAAGCATTCTAGTTTTGCACTGATGCTTGCTTGTTCATTGAATCACTAAGTAATAAAACAAGGATAATAAGAAGGAAAGACCAAATCGTGCATATTCAAAAACAAGTCAGTAGCAGCTCCTATATCTGTTCCAACAGGTTCTCTTAAAAGACCCTGTCACTTTTTTATCCAGAAAATATAGAAGGGTTATCCCTCCAGAAGTCGACAAGGGAATGGTTTATGCATTTGCAGAGCTGGACCATTGCTGCTTTTCAACACTTTGAAATTAATTTTTCTGACACATTGGGGATCTTTATGGCTTCGCAGCGCAATACTAGTATATTAAAAAAAATTAAAAGTCCGCAGCTACAAGCGCTGAATTGCTTGGGTCTCAGCTGCCCTGCTGCCATCCTCAGTGAGGGAATCGGGAAGTGAAGCGTTGCGGCTTACTGCCCGATTCCCTATTGCGCATGCGCGAGCCGCTCGACGCTATGTGAATGGGCGGATGTCTCCTGGGACACACAAAATCCCAGAAGACACCGCTCCCCCATTTCCCAGCAGGCAGTGAGACGAGGAGAAGAAAGAAGACCTACTGCGGACAAGGAAGTGGCAGATTAGGAATCGCCTAGTAACAGCCACTTCGGGTAAGATATATATATATATATATATATATATATATGTGTATATGTATATATATATATATATATATATATATATATATATATATATATAAGGGGGGGAACCAATGCGCAAAACCACAACTAACCTAGGGTAACCTAACTAATAAACAAAGTGTATAAATAAATAAACAAATATATGCAGCAGCCACTACATGAAAGTGCTCACGCACCAATCAGCATATAAGAAAGAGGGGGTGTAGTGGCGCTTGCAGTAAATAAATAAATAAAATAGACAAGAAACGCACAGCAACGTGTGATAATGTCCAAAAAAATGTGTTCCACTCCAAATTCCTCTTTAAAATCCTCTCGCATCAATGACTTAAGATGTGAAGGAGGGGATGTGTGAAGATAATGAGATCCAAACAATATTTATGACTCAATGTCTAGAGTTCATACACAATCATATATGATGAAGCAAAATGTGGATAATTGCATTTGTATGAGTGAATCCATGTAACCACAAATAAACGTAGTAAAAGAGTGAACCCAAATGACAGTACGTGCACTATAATACTATAATAATAGGCAAAAAAAAAAAAATGCACAGCAACGTGTGATAATGTCCAAAAAAATGTGTTCCACTCCAAATTCCTCTATAAACTCCTCTCACATCAATGACTATGATGTGAAGGAGGGATTGTGTGAAGATAAGGAGATCCAAACAATATTTATGACTCAAAGTCTTGAGTTCATACACAATCATATATGATGAAGCAAAATGTGGATAATTGCATCTGTAAGAGTGAATCCATGCAACCACAAATAAACGTAGTAAAATGGTGAACCCAAATGACAGTACGTGCACTATAAAGTCTGTGCCTCAAAATATATAAATATATAATAAATAAATAAATAATGTTCCAGTTAAGTGCACTAATTAAATGTGCCAAATAAATAAATAATGTTCCAGTAATCAAAGTGTCCCAAAAAAATTCCCATGCAAAAAACAGGATATTTGTATCACAGTGAACGTGGAATAAATAATAAAGTGCTTGATGCAAAAATTCCCAAAAAGTGCAATAGTGCTAGGTTAGAGGATGATGCTGCAATCCAATGCACGATCCATTCCGTGTAGTAGTGCAGAATCAGAAGGTAAATACTAGCCTCTCACCTCATGAAAGGCTAATTAGAGCCTTTAGGTAATATGAAGGTCAGCAGGGGATAGCTCTGGATCCAGGGCAGCCCAGGTAATTTTCATCACATAAGGTCCCAGGTAATTTTCATCACATAAGGTCCCAGCCGCTCTCAATAAAGCATAAGGCAAAACTCCATAGTGTAGTAGGTAGGAATAACATTTAATAACACATAGTATCACTTACAGTTAAAATCTTTGAACACCAGCAGCAACAGCAAACGGTTCACAGACAAACAAAATGACAGACAGCTAATCTCCGCTCTCGGCCGCGAGCGGAAATAACGTCACCGACGGCACTTCTCCAAACACCTGACGCGTTGCGTGGCTGAACTACGCCACTTAATCGTAGGTAAGGAGTGCCGTAGGTGAATGGTGACTTATAAAGGGGCTATGATTGGTGCTAATTTTGTGCAGCTGCAGACACTTTCACAAACGCCAACCAACATTCCAAGCTTCAAAACAGATTTTTTCACATCAAGTTAGAGTACTGACATAGTTAGGATCAAGATGCAAGGTTCATAATACTATTATTAATATCAACAATACAAGTCCGTTTTGCTCCCTCTTGTGGTGGAAGGTGGTATTGCTCATAATGCAAGAAGCAAAGAAAAAAAAAAAATATATATCTGTGGGACAAAGCATGCTCTAGCCCCCTCCTGTGGAGGAAACATGCAATCAATGATAATAATTTGCTGACAACTAAGTGCCACTCTCCCCATAATTAATAAGGGAAATGCATGAAAATAAGACCCCAGATAATATGCGATAAAAATTGTAAAGGTCTATGTAATAAAAACAAGGTAATTAAAAGAAGTAAAAAGACTAAAAATTGCTTAAAACTACTTAAAATTCCTAGAATAAGAGGGCAATGCTAAAATGTGGCAAGGACCATGAATGAAATCTAAAAAGTGGAAATAAAACAGTTCAGATCAAATTCTATGTTGTGTCCATTGGGGGTCAAAGTACACAATTCATGGATCCATCGAGATTCAGCTTGGCTAATTTTTTTCACTTTGTTATCACCCCTCCAATGGTGGGAGGGGCGATATGCCCCATACTTTTAAAGAGGAGGGGTCTTTGTTATGACATTGCTCATAGTGACGAGATAGGCTGTGTTTTGGAAAACCATTTATCTCGTCACTATGAGCAATGTCATAACAAAGACCCCTCCTCTTTAAAAGTATGGGGCATTGAGAAGTATAAACCCCATTGGAGGGGTGATAAAGTGAAAAAAATTAGCCAAGCTGAATCTCGATGGATCCATGAATTGTGTACTTTGACCCCCAATGGACACAACATAGAATTTGATCTGAACTGTTTTATTTCCAATTTTTAGATTTCATTCATGGTCCTTGCCACATTTTAGCATTGCCCTCTTATTCTAGGAATTTTAAGTAGTTTTAAGCAATTTTTAGTCTTTTTACTTCTTTTAATTACCTTGTTTTTATTACATAGACCTTTACAATTTTTATCGCATATTATCTGGGGTCTTATTTTCATGCATTTCCCTTATTAATTATGGGGAGAGTGGCACTTAGTTGTCAGCAAATTATTATCATTGATTGCATGTTTCCTCCACAGGAGGGGGCTAGAGCATGGTTTGTCCCACAGATATTTTTTTTTTTTTTTTCTTTGCTTCTTGCATTATGAGCAATACCACCTTCCACCACAAGAGGGAGCAAAACGGACTTGTATTGTTGATATTAATAATAGTATTATGAACCTTGCATCTTGATCCTAACTATGTCAGTACTCTAACTTGATGTGAAAAAATCTGTTTTGAAGCTTGGAATCTTGGTTGGCGTTTGAAAGTGTCTGCAGCTGCACAAAATTAGCACCAATCATAGCCCCTTTATAAGTCACCATTCACCTACGGCACTCCTTACCTACGATTAAGTGGCGTAGTTCAGCCACGCAACGCGTCAGGTGTTTGGAGAAGTGCCGTCGGTGACGTTATTTCCGCTTGCGGCCGAGAGCGGAGATTAGCTGTCTGTCATTTCGTTTGTCTGTGAACCGTTTGCTGTTGCTGCTGGTGTTCAAAGATTTTAACTGTAAGTGATACTATGTGTTATTAAATGTTATTCCTACCTACTACACTATGGAGTTTTGCCTTATGCTTTATTGAGAGCGGCTGGGACCTTATGTGATGAAAATTACCTGGGACCTTATGTGATGAAAATTACCTGGGCTGCCCTGGATCCAGAGCTATCCCCTGCTGACCTTCATATTACCTAAAGGCTCTAATTAGCCTTTCATGAGGTGAGAGGCTAGTATTTACCTTCTGATTCTGCACTACTACACGGAATGGATCGTGCATTGGATTGCAGCATCATCCTCTAACCTAGCACTATTGCACTTTTTGGGAATTTTTGCATCAAGCACTTTATTATTTATTCCACGTTCACTGTGATACAAATATCCTGTTTTTTGCATGGGAATTTTTTTGGGACACTTTGATTACTGGAACATTATTTATTTATTTGGCACATTTAATTAGTGCACTTAACTGGAACATTATTTATTTATTATATATTTATATATTTTTAGGCACAGACTTTATAGTGCACGTACTGTCATTTGGGTTCACCATTTTACTACGTTTATTTGTGGTTGCATGGATTCACTCTTACAGATGCAATTATCCACATTTTGCTTCATCATATATGATTGTGTATGAACTCAAGACTTTGAGTCATAAATATTGTTTGGATCTCATTATCTTCACACAATCCCTCCTTCACATCATAGTCATTGATGTGAGAGGAGTTTATAGAGGAATTTGGAGTGGAACACATTTTTTTGGACATTATCACACGTTGCTGTGCATTTTTTTTTTTTTTTTTGCCTATTATTATAGTATTATAGTGCACGTACTGTCATTTGGGTTCACCCTTTTACTACGTTTATTTGTGGTTACATGGATTCACTCATACAAATGCAATTATCCACATTTTGCTTCATCATATATGATTGTGTATGAACTCTAGACATTGAGTCATAAATATTGTTTGGATCTCATTATCTTCACACATCCCCTCCTTCACATCTTAAGTCATTGAGGGCTTTGGAATTTGGAGTGGAACAAATTTTTTTGGACATTATCACACGTTGCTGTGCGTTTCTTGTCTATTTTATTTATTTATTTACTGCAAGCGCCACTACACCCCCTCTTTCTTATATATACATATTAGAGAGAGAGAGAGAGATCTAACTTATTTATTTTTTGTAGCCTTTTTGGCTTTTTTTTTTTTTTTGCTTTTTTTAGGGTGGCCCTCCGTTTTAATCCTGTGACCATAGCAGTATATTCTTGGTATGGTTTATCTCATGTGTTCCTCTGTGTATATCCTATAAAAGTTATACTAGTCAAGTAACCTATGTGATAAACTGATTACCGTATTTTACTTTTATTAAAGGGCATGCAGACGGCTCCAGAAGTAGTTTGCTGCATTGGTTCTGTTACCTTGTGTAAAAGAACTGGATATATATTATTTTGCTTTTGGCACTAATCAAGTAAACCATTTTGTTTTTGCCAGATAAAGAACCAATGTTTCGTATACCTATTAAAAATATATTGGCTGTGGAGAAGCTGGATGAAAATGCCTTTAATAAGAACAATGTAAGTACCTAACCTAATCACTTTTTTTTTTTTTGTAAGACATTGCTAGCTTTATTAAAGGATCTGGTAATAAAAAAGGGGGAACTTTGGGACTTTAAATGAAGCAGCTGACTGATTGGGGTTGGGTACAAAATAAACACATTTTATTTGCATAGGTGCAAAATATGTATCACATGTATGAAGGTGGCATGTGCAACTGCACATAGTAACACATGTTTGTGGGTGGCATGTACACCCGCACATAGTAAAAACCAACATTGAAGCATGAACATAACAGGTCATTAGCACAAGATAATGCAATAAAATGCTAAGGATAATATTGTACCCATATAGACTGGGCAGCACAGAGCAAACTAATGAGAAATAGATGTAAAATTGAATCAAAAATGATTGAATATATCTGAATAGAATCCTATTTTGGTATAAAGCAAGAAATAAGCAATTAGCGGACCTCCAGTTGTTGCAAAACTACAAGTCCCATCATGCCTCTGCCTCTGGGTGTCATGCTTGTGGCTGTCAGAGCCTTGCTATGCCTCATGGAACTTGTAGTTCTGCAACAGCTGGAGGTCCGCTAATTGCATATCCCTGGTATAAAGCTACATCCTTGATGACTGACACATTTTGTGTAAAAAACACTTCCACAGGGGCAGATGCCATAGGGTATCTGTAATAACAGAATAGTATGCAGTCAAATGGTTGAAGTATAATAAAAAAGGACAAAAATTAAGATTCTGGGTACTCGCGAACATATGCAAACAATGGTATTAAAGGATCTGTGCCAAAATGAAAAGGCAAGTGATCAAGCCTGGGGAAAAATGTATTTGCTGATACAGATCTCCGTTTGTTGTGGGGTTTTTTTTCTCTGATGTAGGTTAGAAATGTAGGGAAGCATTTGCCATGGACAGTCCACACAAGAACTTATGACACTTAAAATAAATTATAAGGTATATCGCAAGAGGATAAAGACAGTCGTGACTCTCCTTACAATCTGTACAACTCAGTTTTATGAATATTGGTAAAACATACATGCATGGCTTTAAATATTATCCGCTGAGTTAAGCCTCAGATTTTTAGTATTAAACAGCACTTTTTTTTTATTTATTTGTATTTAATTTGTTCTATGTTAACTATAGGCCGCTGTTGGTAAAATATGAATACAATAAGGAAGTGTTCTTGTATAAATCCAGTTAAATAACCAATGGGCTGTACGTGGGTATAGAAAATAATCACCCCCCCCCCCCCCCTTAAAATCACATTTTTGTGGCTTTGCCGCCTGAAATGAAGGCAGACAGTTTTTGTTTTATCAGCTGTATTTACTCAGTGCAGCTTATTGACATCCAATCGAAACGTAGAACACCAACATGTCAGAAACAAATTTCAAAAATGGAATCACTGATGTGTAAAAAGGATTACCTCCTTGTGTCAGTATTTTGTTGAACCATCTTTTGTTTTAATTTACAACCTTTAGTCTCCTGGAATATCCTCTACTAACTTTTCACATCTAGACTTTGAAATATTTGCCACTCTTCTTTGCAGAACTGCTCAGTTAATTTGATGGTGACTGTTTGTGGAATGCAGTCTTTAATTTTGAAGATTTTTCAATGGGTTTAAGTATGGATTCTGACTAGGACAAGTGCTCTAGTCCCCTGCTGCAGAGAAACGCCCCCATACCAGGACATAACCACCCCATGTTTTACTGTAGGAAGAGTGTTACCGTATATACTCGTATAAGCCGACCCAAAATATAAGCCGAGGCACCTAATTTTACCACAAAAAACGGGGAAAACTTATTGACTCGAGTATAGCCTAGGGTGTCCATCTGCATGCCTCACTGTGCCCATGCCTCACTGTGTCCCATGACTAGACATGTTAAATATGGGGAAGTATATAGAAGGGGTGCCCAGCTTTGAAAAAGCGGTGCTCCCCGGCCATAGGTCCCCCAGACAGCAAACTTTGCACACTTGTAGAGGTGAACTGGGGCTACATGTGTCCAGGGGACCTATGACTGGCCGGTACCGGGTCCCCAAAGTCCAGAAGATCAGGCGTAAAAAAGTTGACTCGAGTATAAGCTGAGGGGGGCATTTTCAGCACACAAAATGTGCTGAAAAAACTTGGCTTATACTCAAGTATATTCGGTATTCGGATGTGGAGTTGTACTGTATTGCCGCTAGACAATATGTTTGATGTTGAGGCCCAAATAATTCCATTTTAGGTTCATCTGATCATAACACATTTTTTTTCTATGCGGCCTCTGAATCTTCAAGGTGCGTTGAGGCAAAGCTCAGTCGTGACTGCAATGGGGCCTTTCTTGAAGAGTGGCTTTTTTTTCTTGCAACCCTCCCATTCAAGCCACATGTTTGGAGAATTTGTGATATTGTTATCACATGCGCACACAATGACCACTCTTTGTTATAAATTCCTGCAACTGCTTCAGAGTTGCCTAGGCCTCTTGTAGCCTCTCTGACCAGTTTGGAGTGACGTCCTGATTCAGTGAGGTTGTGTGTTGTACCAAATACTTCCACTTTCTAATAGACTTCACTGTGCTTCTAGGCATTGATAAAGCCTTTGTTTCTTGTATTTTTTTTGTGCCTGTTCACAAGTTTATCCAGAAGTTTTTTGAGTGTGCATTGCCACCCATAGTTTGCTTCAGTTGCACACCAGGGACTGAAATGCTCCAGGAAAACTCTTTTCATGCTGGTCACAGCATGAATCAAAATGATCACAGCTGATCACTTGAAAGCCAAATGGCTTTGTGTGCCATTGCAAAGGTGATTGCTACACCAGAGTGAATTTGCAAGTTATTTTAGGAGGGGGTGATCCCTTTTCTAACTCTGTGATTCTGTTTTTGAGCTTATTTAAAAAAAATTCTGACATGTTGGAGTTATTTTTTACTTGGATGCTATAAGTTGCACTGAGTAAATGCATCCGGATAAAACAAAAACTGTGTCTGTCTTCATTTCAGGCTGCAAAGCAACAGAATGTGATTATTTTATAGGAGGATGATTCTTTTCTATACTCACTATGTGCTATGTTTTTTGTCCTTGCTTTTGTTTGACGTTGGTATAGGTATTGCCCCACAATATAATTTTAGTGCCATTTATGTTTTGCCTTTACCTGTGTGCAGAGAATACGCTTTGTGCTTTTAAATCGGTATTATGATCCTGGTCCACTCTGTGTTGTGATATTTTGATAGTACAGTGCCTGTGTCATCTTCTGTGTGTGCACTGGATCATTGGAAGCACATTTTATCCTGTGTTTTTATCGACAGATGTTTCAGGTGATCTATGGAGAGAAGCCCCTTTATATCCAGGCCAACAACTGTGTAGAGCTTAATGAATGGATAGAGGTGCTCAGTAGAATAAGCCGACGCAATCAGCGGAGACTCAGCAAGTATCACTCCTCTGCTTTCATTAGTGGAGCCTGGCTCTGCTGTAAGGCATCATCTGAAAGTGCTGAAGGCTGCCACATGTGCACTGTCGTAAGTGTGACAGAAGGGTTACCATTGGTAAAACCAATAATGAGGTCTTCTTTATAGATATGTGCAAATAGAATTTGCAGAATTCAAAGACCTATCATCACTAAACTGCTCTTGTACAATGTCTGATGATAAAAAGTGTGAAACTTGCCTGCATGAAAAAACATACTGAAACCCATATTTCATTATTGGCATCATATCTGTAGTGGGGTTTTCTCAACAAATTTCCTGGTGGGGTATCAAATAAGCTCAATATGTGCCTGTACGTTTGCCAAATTTCGTCAGCATGTCACTGCCAGAAAGCTACTTGTGGTCCGCATACTCATCATACACTCCCTGAGCAATTTTATAGCAACACTATACTAAATGTGGGTAGTGCCTCTGCTCTCAAATACCCTCAGTTTTTTGTGGCATAGATTTCCTAAAACATTCTATTGGGATTTCAGTCCATGTTGACAAGGTTGCATCACACAATTTCTTCAGATTTGTCAGCTGCACATTCATTCTGCGTGTCTCCCATTCTAACACATCCCAAAAGGTGCTCTACTGGATTCACATCCAATTGACTGAAAGGGCCCCTGAAGAACACAACTTCTTGTCATGTTAATGAAATGAAATTTATTTTGTTATTGGTACGGATATAGTGCTGTCAATTTATGCAGTGATATATGTGTGTGTGTATATATATATATATATATATATATATATATATATATTATACCGTATTTGTCGGCGTATAACACACACACAAGTAAGGTAACAGTGTAAGATCCTTAACTCACATTCATACTTAAACATACAAGGGCCAATTTAGACAGCAGCCAATTAACCTACAGCATGTCTTTTGGAGTGTGGGAGGAAAGAAACTAGGGGTGCAAAAAGGAAATGAAAAAACTCACGGTTCGGATCGTTCCTCGGATCAGGAGTCACGGATCGGATCATTTTTCGGCAAAAAATAATAATTCTCCCCCCACTGTAATATCCACATCTCCCCCCCCCACCTAATGTAATATGCACATCTCACCCCCCCCCCCCACCAACTATAGTACCCCCTCAGTGCAGACACCCCCCCTCCTCTCGGTACAGAGACCCACCCCTACAGGTAGTACCGACAGACCACTCCCCCCCCCCCCCCCTCAGGTCATACAGACTCTCCCAGCGTGTGTAGCACGAGTGCGGGCTCCTCCTCTGTGGGTGTAAACAGAGGAGGGCCGCGGCCGGGTGTACTAAGATGGCCATGGTTTCAGGGCTAGGCCGAAGCCGCGGCCTTTCCTAATTTTATGGCCGCGGCTCCGGAGCTAGGCCGAAGCCGCGGCCTTTCCTAGCGTTATGGCCGCGGCTCCGGAGGTAGGCTGAAGCCACGGCCATATCGTTGGGAAAGGCCACGGCTTCGGCCTAGCTCCGGAGCCGCGGCCATAACATTAGAAAAGGCCGCGGCTCCGGAGCTAGGCCGAAGCCGCTGCCTTTTCTAATGTTATCACAGTGTGTTCCGTGATCCGTTGCACCCCTAAAAGAAACCATTGCAGGCACAGAGAGAACATCCAATCCAGGCAAGTTAGTGCCGTGGTTGGGATTCAAAATGACAACCCTAGTGCTGCTGCTAGGTAGAAGAGCTAACCAGAGACAACTTTTGCTTGTCTTTGCAACGGTCCTGTTTTGGCGAGACTGCAGCCTCAGCTTTCTGTTCTTGGTTGACAGAAGTGAAACTTCATCATGGTCTTATGGTTCAACATGTGCCTTCTTAGATGATTTGCTTATCACCACGGTTTTTAAAGGTTTATTTGATTTACTATAGCCTTTCTGTTGGGATAAACCAGTCTGGCAATTTTTCTGAGTTCTCTCATTATCAAAGTGTTTCTATCCGCGGAAATGCAACTCACTGGATGTATTTTGTCTTTTGCACTCTGTGTCTGTGTATAAATTGTCAATAAATTTCATCTCTCGCATGAATGCACTGAGCAGACTAGATACTGGCCCATGGGGAGCAGAAAAGAACTGTCAAAAGACCTGCCTAACAAGATAATGGAACTGTATAAAGATGGAAAAGGATATAAAAGATATCCAAAGCCTTGAATATGCTGGTCAGTACTGCTTTTAATCTCTTAAGAAGTGGAAAATTCAGGGATCTCTTCATGCCAAGGTTAGGTGAAGCCAGAAAGATTGCAGCCACAACTGCCAGAGGAATAGTTTGGAATACAAAGCAAACCCCACAGGTAACCTCAAGAAAAATACAGGCTGCTTGGTGGGGGGGGGATAGCATTGTTTTTCAAGGAGCACAATATGACAATACTTGAACAAAAATAATCATCTGCATTGTCGAGCTGAAGGAGAAGATGGGTGACTCACCCTAGTTTAGGGAATCCCTAGAGGACTTGTATTGCATCTGTCATTTCACAAATATGAGTGTGGATCACCATACCGAAGAACCAAAATGTGCAAAGAACATTGGGAAGAGTTCTCAGTCGGTATATAGTGACCCCCAGACCGTACGCTATCAAAAAATATTCTGTTTATTGAACTCAAAATTTTATTACAACAGCAAATATAAATGATAAAGGTAAGGTTTATCATTATCATTTATATTTGCTGTTGTAATCAAATTTTGAGTCCATTAAACATAATCTTTTTTTGATGGCATTCTGTCTGGGGTCACTATATACCGACTGTCTGGGTATCTGCTTGGTCGAGTTGCCAAAAAGAAGCCTTTTACTACGTTTATGCCACACAAAAAAATGATGGTTACAATATGGCGAGAACACCTTGACATGCGTCACTGGGCGCAGTAAAAGCTTCTTTCTTGACCATGCAGATCATTTTTGTTCAACTATCATCGTATTGTGCTCCTTTTAAAAACAACCACACTGTCTTTTTAAGAGCAGCCTGTATTTCTCTTGAGGTTATCTTTGGGCTTTTCATTGTATCCTAAACCATTCTTCTGGCAGTTTTTCACCTGGTGATTGAACAACACTTATTGGCAAATTTAAAGAGGAAGTAAACCCACTATAAAAAAAACACCACCTGCAAGACAAAGGCATAATGAGCTAGCTCATTATGTAATACTCCCCTTAGATCAGTGTTTCTCAACTCCAGTCCTCTGGGCGCACCAACAGGTCTTGTTTTCAGGCTTTCCATTATTGTGCACAGGTGATTTTATCAGTTTCACTGCCTTAGTAATTACCACAGCAGTTTGATCTGAGGGAAATCCTGAAAACATGACCTGTTGGTGCGCCCCGAGGACTGGAGTTGAGAAACACTGCCTTAGATTGAAGCCCCCGCAGCCGTCCTCGTACACCGTTTTGGCGCCTGACGTCTTTCCCGTGTGTTACTTCCGGGTATCGCCGCTTTGGCGCTGTGATTGGGCGCGATGAAGTCACGTTTGCCAGTCACGGCACAGCCTCCTTTAGGGACGGCATGATCGCCGTTGCTAAAATGCGCCTGCGCCGTTGTGTACGCTGCATGCGCCGTAGACATAGGCACCCGTGATTTTTGTAAATATCTCCTAAACCGTGGAGGTTTAGGAGATATTTCAAGCACCTACAGGTAAGCCTTAATCTAGGCTTACCTGTAGGTAAAAGTGGTTGTACATTTTTTACAACCACTTTAAGCTTTGCATATCTTTTATATCCTTTTCCATCTCTATAAAGTTCCATTACCTTGTTACTCAGGTCTTTTCTCTTTCCTGCTCTCCATGGCTTAGTATCCAGCCTGCTCAGTGCATTCATGTGAGAGCTAATGCATTGACTATTTACACACAAACACTAGTTGCAATTTAAAAAGCCACAGATGTGTGATATTAACCTTTTAATTGCCATTTTAACCTGTGGGTGTCACCTTGTGTGTCTGTACCAAGGCCAAACATTTCAGTGGAACTCTCCTTTAAAGATATACATTGTGCAATGTTAAGTTATCTGCAATTGTATCTAGAGCTCAGTGGATTTGAAGCTGTCTGCAAGAAGTGTCTGGATTCTATCTCATCAATGACATGGGAATTGGTGTCCCTGC
This sequence comes from Rana temporaria, assembly GCF_905171775.1. Taxonomy (NCBI): domain Eukaryota; kingdom Metazoa; phylum Chordata; class Amphibia; order Anura; family Ranidae; genus Rana; species Rana temporaria. Next base: position 112,829,318 of record NC_053492.1, on the reverse strand, counting down.
AGCTGTGTATCAGAGTGTTCTGTGTTTGGTACAGTATGTCATGAACTAATTCATACTTCGCTCTGATCTTCATTTTAACAGAAATGTTCCAGCTGATGTAGCATTGGATATAGATGGAGACCGTGAATGTGAGAGGATATATTCCCTATTCAACAGGAGCATGCCTAAACTACAGAAGATGGAGGGTAATTCCACCATGAGTTCAAACAATGATAATCTTGTGGGCTTGTCTGTCCATATGCTAGTCGCATGTTGTGGGAGATTGGTTGCTCATCAGTCATTATGCCAAGATCACTACTATGGAGCATGATCACCGTATACAGATCTATCCCTTTACGTTTCACGGAACACTTTAAAAAAAAAAAAATTATAATTAACATGCCAAATCCTTCTGTTAACCATACACAGGCAGTCGCGTGTTTTTAGGTGACTAAACTTGGGCTTTGAATCCTGGCAGAAACTTTTGCATGCGTGGGCAAAAGTGTCTGATAAATTTGTTTGGCACACCTGCTGAACTTTCAGGTTCAGCTGTTGGGACCAACGTGCCAAACATTCAGGGTGGCTCATACAAGCACCTGTTTGGTAGTTAAATATAAAGTGACCGTTTACAACAGTCGGAGAATTTTTTTTGATCTTGAGCAATCGGCGATGTTTGATCGCTCAATTCTCACTGCAAAGCTGGCAGGGGATAAATACAGTAGCGGATCAATGCTGCATCCACTTAGGAGAGTATAATTGTTTTTGTTTTTTTTTAAATCCCGAACTTCTCTTAAAGTGGTTAACCCAATTGCCCTCTGTTAATCGGGCACACAGTACATGGTTCCCTAAGCATTGCAGCATCTTCTTCTCGTCTTTTTGTGTAAATGCCTTTTTATTAGAATTTTTAAGCTCAGTCAATTGCCCATTTCATCTCCATATCCGAGTAGGAGGGACACAGATACCTTCTGACGTATGCAAGATACGTCCGAAGCTATGAGTAAGCACTGATTGTAGTGCGAAACATCAGCTGTATGCCCCTGTCTTTGCTGTGATGTGTGGTGTTTGATAACTTTTATCAATAAAAGGCAACCGAGAAGGTTTTTCCAGAGTGCGGCTGTCCAAACATTTCTTTCTACAATTGCTTCGTGCATTGCCGGCACCTGGGTTTCTCTGAGAGGATACGGATTTATCCACATACCAAATTGGAGCGGTGACTATCTTCCCTCCAGTTTTGTAGATGGGCCAGATGTTAAATAGGTCATGTGACTCGCCAACATTCTCGTTTTTTTTAGGCCCTTTGAGAAGCTGATTTAACCATGTATTGGGTATGCAGCTTTTTCATCTTTTTGTCCTTCAGTTTAAGCCGGTGCCATAACCAATACCCCATGTTTCCTAATTTAGGGAGGCTTCTTTCACTTGCAGTGTCTTATGGAGCCATCCTTGTATGCAGGAACTGGAACTCTCCTCTCCGTGTACTGTATGCATCAATAGAAATACACAGTCCTGTAGCGTAGGGTGGTAAGGCATTCCCATGCTCCTCACCCCTCCCCTCTCCAAGCTATCAAACTGGCTGGCGACTGCCCTGACCACTGTTAATATTTTCCTATGAAGATCAGAAGTTAAAGGAAGCTTCACTTAGCAGGAGACAACGGCATTGAAAATGGTAAACTGCTGGGTAAGCATTTTTTAACAAATGATTTACTGGGCAATATGTAGTATTGGTAAAAAACCACTGAGGGTTAAATACTACTTGCTAAAATGTGAAATATTCACTAAATGGCATTAAAACCTTGTATTTCCTCTATTCAGTATTAACCCATTCCTTGGCACTTGACAGAATATGCAGACCATCAGAAAAGTGTATGCTGCTGAAGGATCTTATGAAGTTTTATTGCAAATATTTTCATTCAAACATTCACATTTATCATAGGGCTAGATTTTTTTGCTTTTGAAGCCAATTAAACCTTCCTTGTTAGGGGGTAAGGAAAAAGTTAAGACTGCAAAAAACAGTCTACATTTTTTTGCCTTGGTTATCATGTGAATTAAGTTATTCTTTCACTTTTCAGAGGCTTGCGGTAGCATTGCTGTATACCAGGGTCCACAAGAGCACAGTGAATACCACTTTACCATAGATGATTCCGTGGAGACATTCAAGACCATCCAGCAGATTAAAGCAATGGTAGAGAAGCTCAATGAACCACACGAAAAATACAAAAAATATTGTACCAGTGCAAAATATGGCAGCCAGTAAGTATCAGTGTATTGGGTAGTATTCTCAATGTGATTTACATTTCTTGCTATGTCAGTTTAATTTTCTTCTTGTCCATTGGGGGACACAGGTAGCCATAATCTTTCTGGCTATGCTGCAATCTACATGAGGTTTAGACACTGACAAACAAACTTTTGACCAGCCCAAGTTATATACTGAATTTCAGAATGCAGGTGTTGCTTAAATCCCAATAACGTATATGGTATGCTGAGCAGCTCTCTATCTATGAAAAGTTTATAATAACTCATGTTGTTGGGTTACTGTCCTACTGGTAATCCATGTAGCCTAGAGTAGTTCCCAATCTCCTCAGTTTTCCCTAGCAGCTCCACACGCCGGCTTGCTATCCAAGTCTCCATTGCACTCTGCATACCAATTTCATCCTTCACCAAGTCCAACACCTTTCAGATCTAACCCTCGGCCCTGGAAGACGCCAACAGGAGGGCTGTGGAATTGCTTTACCCCATTTTCTAATAAAAATAGAACAAGAGACGCTAATTCCTTTCTGCAGTATAAAAAAAAACTATTATTCCAACAATGCTGGCACTCATAAAATAAGGTTACTCAAGCACAGCAATAAGACATTCACCATTGTTGGTCACTTATTAGGGCCATTAAGAGAGAAGTGTGGGAATGGAAAAATTAAACATGATTGCCTACCTGCTGCAGCTTTTGTCCTGCCGGCTGTAAGCTCATGAACTGGGCAATCATATCGCAGGAGTGGCCGCCTTACCCTTTCAGCAGCACACCATACTTCTCTTTTAAAGGAGAAGTTTAAAAAAAAAAATGGATGCACATTTTTTTTTTTTTCAGGTAAAAGTGTGCATTTATATTTTTCTTAGGACCCTGAAGAGCTTTGTACTTGCGATCAGTAGATCACAGTTGCAATGTCAGGCAGCTGCAGACTGTCGGTACAGTCTTGTATGGGCATGCAGTTTTTGAAGCCCAGGACGTAAACTACAAGAGCACTTACCTGTGCCCTCAGTTCATTGAAAACCGCAGGTTGTCTGGCATGATGGCAGACAGTGCTTGTGAATGAATGACATGGCTTTGTGGGAAGAGCCCCACTGTTTTTGTGACTGCGGGTGCGGGGAGAGGTTCCCCACTAGCTGTCATAATGGGGTGTCTGGTTGCAAGCACCCTTGAATATGGTTGTAACATGTTAAGGGGAACCTCGCCCTTAAATGAATACAGCGCAATAATTAATCCCTAGAAAATATCTCTACATCTATCAATCTAGAATTTGTATATCTACCAAACATTACCTCCAGTAATAATAAAGTGATCAGTGATTTTAATCCGTGAAACCTAAAACATTCAAAAGAGAAGTAAAGGTGTTTTTTTTTTTTTTTTTTGTTTGTTTTTTTGTTCTTTAGGAATTATACTTGCCTAGGTGCTCGGTGGATGCATCTTTTCCCCCGGCGCCTCTACACTGAGCGCTCGAATGCTGCCGTTCGCTCAATTTTTCAGAGCTCCCTGCTCTGCTCCCTCATCACTCATTGGTGGGCTGGGCTGTGGAGGGGGTCAGCCTGCTCTGGCTCTCAGTGGCTCGCTGAGAGGCTGAGCTGGGTGTTGGTCCAGGCATCCGGCGAATCCCAACTCTGTAGTTGTGATGACGCGGTGCTTGGACTGACAGTGACATCAACACAGAGCAGACTTTAGCCCACCTTCTGCTGAAAACTAACTGCACTCCTGTGATCCATAGGAGAAGTCCAGCCAAACGAGCTTTGGCTGAACTTCTCCTTTAAAATCAACAGTGATGTCCAGTTTGTATCAAAGTGCTGCACAACATTCCAATTGCTATCAGAGTGCTTTAGCTTGTATCAAGGTGCTCTCCAATTTTCCATGTATCAAAGTTTTTCAGTTTATAAATAAAGTGCTCCATGACAATCTTCCCATGTGTTGTATGTCTCTGACGTCCGATGATGAATTGCGTTGGACGGATCTAGGCACAATGACGTCACTCTGCAGTGTTACCCGCTTGCACTAGGCAGGGAAGCTGGTGGAGCCGGCATCTACACAGGACTGTGCTTGTACAGGATATTGCTGGGACAAAAGCATAGTGTGATGTGAGTGCAATTTTGTTTTGCTATTTACATTTTGAATAAAAGGTTTTATGCTATGGCACCCTATGTCTCTTGTACGGTCCCAAAGGATGATATTACAAAGGAGGAAAGCAATTGAAGATCTATAGATGCTTTTAGATTTATTCACTGTGTTAGACCCACTTGTAACCAATGTATCAAAGTGAGTTCTTGCCCATTGGGAACGTTTTCTGCACAGGCATGGATGAAGTACAGCACATGGAGAGTGTTGTGGAGCACTTTGTTTATAAATTGAAACATTTTGATACAAGGTAGAAAATTGGGTGAGTCGCTTTAGGTTTATGGGTAAAGGGTTATGCATAGCATAGTGTTAAAACATATATTCAATAACTCGCTATGGGCCAGCTCCTGTCAATGTTAGTTAAATACCATTGCAAAACTCAGTTTTTCCAAGGTGGAATCTGTGTATATTACGTTAAGGCATATACATAATACAATTTAGAATTTTTAATCCCTTCATGCTGGCCATATGCCTATTGGCGGGTGAGCCTTACAGTGTATATAAAAAGTCTACACAACCCTGTCAAAATGTCAGGTTTCTGTAATGTAAAAAAAATGAGACAAAGCTAAATCATTTCAGAACGTTTTCCACCTTTTTAACCACTTCAATACAGGGCATTTTCACCCCCCTTCCTGCCCAGACCAATTTTTAGTTTTCAGCGCTGTCGCACTTTGAATGACAACTGCACGGTCGTGCAACGTGGCTCCCAAACAAAATTTACGCCCTTTTTTTCCCACAAATAGAGCTTTCTTTTGGTGGTATTTGATCACCTCTGCAGTTTTTATTTTTTGCGCTATAAACAAAAGAAGAGCGACAATTTTTCATTTTTTACTTTTTGTTTCTCCTCAGTTTAGACCGATACATATTTTTCTACATATTTTTGTTTAAAAAATAAAAAATAAATCGCAATATGCGTATTTGATCGGTTTGCACAAAAGTTCTAGCGTCAACAAAATAGGGAATATAATTATGGCTTTTTTTTTTTTTTTTACTAGTAATGGCGGTGATCTGCGTTTTTTTTTTTTTTTTTTTTTTTATTGTGACCGTAACATTGCAGCGGACATATCGGACACATTTGACACATTTTTGGGACCATTCACATTTACACAGCGATTAGTGCTATAAAACTGCACTGATTACTGTGTAAATGTGACTGGCAGGGAAGGGGTTAACACTAGGGGGCGCTGAAGGGGTTAAATATGTTCCCTAAAGTGTGTTTAACTGTAGGGGGAGGGGAACTCACAAGGGGAGGAGATCGATGTGTGTTCCTCTGCACTGGTACATGCAAGGACGTCATATGACGCCCAGTCTGAAGGACAAAAGGTCCCTGCCGACGTCATTTTACTATGACTCGGTAGGGAAGTGGTTAAAGGGTAAGTTACGCTTTGTACACTTTTTTTTTTTCTTCTCCTAAATTCCAGCTCCCCTATGTACCACTATATCATGTATTTATTTTTTACAAAAACGTCAAAGCTTTCCATTAAATCTGCAGTCACTTACTTTTCTTGTCCCAATCCATTTTTCCAGATGTTTCCATTAGTAATGTCTTCTCCCTGATCAGACTTTAGGTCATGACACAGGAAGGAGTTGACCAGCTGATCTCATTAGCACACATCATCCACCCTCCCATTCCCAGGTGCACATTTTTAAATGAAATGCAATCATCGATCACCCTTCTCACCAAATTGCATAGTGTATGGCCATGTTTATTGGCCTAAAATTAATAGTTGGGCTTTCAGTGCCATTAATTAACGGCACACCAAACACAGAAGCAAGCACACATTTTGCCATGTGAAAAAACAAGGGTTAAATGCTGCAAAACGCACAGTAAAAAACACAACCCACAACGCCAAAATGTCCCATTAACCACATGTAGTGCAGCCAATTGAAATCAACAGGCTGCCCTATGCGTGTCACAAGAGATCCGAGACACAAAATGTGCGCGCCCACTATGCTAGATGTGAATGGGGCCGAAAGTGAAATTGGTACAAGAACATCTGTGCGTTTCCTTGCATTTCAGAAATGCGCTGCACCAAAAATCGCAGTAAAAATGCACCAAGCTCCACTCTCTAAAAAAAAAAATTGTTCTGAAGCTTCTTTGGGGTGATTGCTGTGTGTAAAGCAACCCATTCAGGTAGATGGGCTGCCCTATGTGTGAGAAAAAAAGCACATGTGGGAATGCGAGTTCCAGCTATGCAGAGTTGTGAACGGGGCTTGACAGCTGAGTTTCTGTCCACTCCCTCCTATGTACTTGTGTAAAGATTGCCATACACTATGATTGTGTATTTGGTGAGAATGGTGACCACTGATGGCATTTAATTTAAAAAACGTGGGTCTGGGAATGGGATGGTGGATGATGCAGGGTGTGTCCTAATGAGGTCGGCTGGTCAACTTCTTCCTGTGTCTTAACCTACAGTCTGATCAGATAGAAGACCTTACTAATGGAAACGTCTTGAAATGTTGATCAGGACAAAAAAAGTGACTGTAAATGTAAAGCTTTTATATTTTTGCAAAAAAAATACATGAATGCTATATTGGTGCATGGGGAGCTGGAATTTATGGGGGGGGGTGTACAAAGGGGAACTTACCCTTTAATGTGACCTATAAACTGTACAACTCAATTGAAAAACAAACTGAAATCTTTTAGGTGGATGGAAGTAAAAATAAACAAATGTGGTTGCATTTGTGTGCACACCCTCTTATAACTGAGGATGAAGCCGTGTTCAGAATTAAGCAATCACAATTAAACTGTTAAATAGGAGTCGGTACACACCTGCCATCATTGAAAGTGCCTCTGATTAACCCCAAATAAAATTCAGCTGTTGTAGTAGGTCTTTCCTGGCATTTTCTTAGTCGCATTTTACTGCAAAAGCCATGGTCCGCAGAGGGCTTCCAAAGCATCAGAGAACTCATTGTTAAAAGGTATCAGTCAGGAGAAGGGTACAAAAGATCTTACAAGGCATTATATATACCATGGAACATAGTGAATATAGTCGTCATAAAGTGGAGTAAATATGTCGCAACAATGACCTTGCCAAGAACTGGACGTCACTCCAAAATTCATAAAAAGACGAGAAGAAAACTTGTCAGGGAGACTGCCAAGAGGCCTAAATCAACATTAAAGGAGCTGCAGGAATATCTGACAAGTACTGGCTGTGTGGTACATGTGACAACAATCTCCCATATTCTTTATATGTCTGGGCTATGGTGTAGAGTGGCAAGACTGAAGCCTTTTCTTACCAAGAAAAACATCCAATCCCAGCTAAATTTTGCAAAAACACATTTGAAGTCTCCCAAAAGCACGTGGGAAAATGTGTTATGGTCTGATAAAACCAAGGTTGAACATTTTGGCTATAATTCCAAAAGATATGCTTGGCGTAAAAACAGTGCACCAAAAGAACACCACACCCACAGTGAAGCATGGTCGTGGCAGCATCATGCTTTGGGGCTGTTTTTCTTCAGCTGGAACAGGGACCTTAGTCAAGGAAGAGTGAATTATGAACAGTTCCAAATACCAGTCAATATTGTCACAAAACTTTCAGGCTTCTGCTAGAAAGCTGAACAACTTCATCTTTCAGCGTGACAACGACCCAAAGCATACATCCAAATCAACAAAGGAAAGCCATTCCAGAAGAATATTAGAGTTTTGGAATGGCCCAGACCTGAATTTGATTAAAAATCTGTGGGGAGATCTGATGAGGGCTGTGCACATGAGATACCCTCACAATCTGACAGATTTTGAGTGTTTTTGCAAACCGTAGCCAAATCAAGTCAAGATGTGCCATGCTGATACACTCGTACCCAAAAAGACTGAGTGCTGTAATAAAAACAAAAGGTACTTTAAAGCGGGGTTCACCCGAAAAATACATTTTAACATTAGATTGAGGCTAATTGTGGGAAGCACAATCGGGTGTTTTTTTTTTTAAATCAATGCAGTACCTACCGTTTTAGAGATGTTCTCCGCGGCTTCCGGGTATGGTCTTCGGGACTGGGCATTCCTATTTCATTGACGGCCTTCCGACCGTCGCATACAGCGCGTCACGAGTTGCCGAAAGAAGCCGAACGTCGGTGCGTCTCTATACGGCGCCTGCGCACCGACGTTCGGCTACTTTAGGCAACTCGTGACGCACTGTATGCGACGGTCGGAAGGCTGTCAATCAAATAGCAACGCGCAGTCCCGCAGACCATACCCGGAAGCGGCGGAGAACATCTATCTCTAAAACGGTAAGTACTGCATTGATTTAAAAAAAAAAAACACCCGATTGTGCTTCCCACAATTAGCCTCAATCTAATGTTAAAAATGTGTTTTTCGGGTGAACCCCCGCTTTAACAAAGTATTTAAGGGTGTGCACCATTATGAAGCCATATTTTAGTTTATTTTTACTTCCCTCTACCTAAAAGATTTCAGTTTGTTCAAATTAAGGTGGAAAAAAATCTGAAATTCTTTCTTTTTTAGATAACACACTATGCGGTTTCTTATGATCTAGCACTATAGTGTGCTACATGTACCTTCCAGCCAGCGCTCCCTTTCTGGTTTTAAAGAATGTAGGCCAAAAGCTCATTTAAGAGAAGCTTTTTTTTTTTTTTTTATATTCATGCTAGTCTCCATACCGAAAATTTAAGGTTACTAAAGTTCAAACATTCTCGTCCGAAAAAAATCGTACAATCTGGTATCGTACAAGAAAATTTAGTTTTGTCCCTTCGGATAATTTTGGACAAAAGCTGTGTACAAATGATCAGAAATATTGTATGATCGCTTTGAAAGCTGTATTTTTTTTTGTTCGATTTTTCTAATCGTGTGTATGGGCCTTAAAGCTGAAAAGACCTTGCCTAACACACACTTTTCCTGTTGCTTCTATACAAAGATTGTAAGCATCCGGATAAGTTGTTTTAAGCACTTACTCGGTTTCTATTCATTTGGTGCAGACTTTATTCAAAATGTTTTTTTACCTCTGAATTCAGCCATGTCTCCCCTTAACAAAGTGACTACCATATACTGGGGAGGATGCACCCACTACTGGGGACCCAACTGAGAAGTGGAAACCATTTCCAAAACTGTTCTCACTGGCGGGTCCAGGCTTTTCCTAAGAATGTGTGTGTTTGGGACTATATTGAATTGCTTACTAGAAGCCCTTCCACACTCGTGTCTTTTGTTGATACATATGTGTAAGGCACATTGGCTGGCTGGACTGCAAAACTGCCAAGTAACAAACATTTAATCTGAGTGACCTTTGAGGGACCGCACCTCTATGAACTAGCCTTCCCCTGCATGAAGGCGCACCACCACTTTTTCTGAAGGGGAGATGGCTCTTGACTTTTGTGAATGCTTGGACTACTTGGATTCCAGATGCCAAGGTGCAAGAGATGGTCTCCCAGGGTGTCAAACTCCATTTTCGTTTCTTGCCCCTTCTTGTTTTCTTACTTCAAACGTTTGTGTCTTCTCACCGACTGACAAATTTCCTGCAGGCTTCCCAGGCTTTTTGGATCAAGGTGTCATGGCCCTGTTCACTTATTCCTACAATGTTCAACGATAGACCTTACAGGAAGAGGATTTTCTATCAGGGGACATAGAATGCATACTTAATTTGGGGTAAGTCCAGGGGCCACCCAAGTGGCTTCTCTATGGGACAGATTTTCTCCTTCCTGCAGAGAGAAATTCCTCTCTTCTCACTCACAAGATTGCTTTCCTTGTAGCTGTCACTTCTGTAAGGTGAGTGTCTGAACTGGTGGCTTTTAAGTCTTGCATAGGGACAAGGTGGTGGTGTGGCCCCGGATTTCCTTCTTGTTTAGGGTATTCTCTGCCTTTCACCTCCATCAAGATATGGTTTTTCCATCCCTTTTTGCAGCCTCTGGTTTATCTTAGTAAAATTCCTCTCCATTGTTTGGATGTTCAGGCAGTGTGCAAATCTTTCAACCACTGCTTCTTTCAGAAAGACCGATTTCCCTTTAGTTTTTCTGGAAGAGCACCAGGGAATGATCTCACGGATCATCTTTACCAGAGCTGAGAATGCTTAATGGCTTTTGGGCTTTTCTGCATCAGGCTTCTGTTTCTCAAATATGCAAGGTTGCCACCTGGGCTTCTGTGCACATGCTCTTAGGTTCTACAAGGTGGATGTTTCTCCCTTATCTGATGCCAGCTTTGTGCCTTAGGGCCTTCAGGCAGCTGTACCGGCCAAATTTCAATACGTGTATACCCTGCTTAACAAGGCTGCTGAATAGAAGGACATAAAAGATGGTTAAAAGATAAGACATTTGAAAAGGAAGTAGTATGTATATACAGTGCATCCGGAAAGTATTCACAGCGCTACACTTTTTTTACATTTTGTTATGTCACAGCCCTATTCCAAAATTTGATTAAATTCACTATATTCCTCAAAATTCTACAAACCATATTCGATGATTGAAAACTTGAAAGAAGTTTGTTTTGAAATCTTTGCAAATTTATTAAAAATAGAAAAATCCCAATACTTTGTGGAAGCACCTTTGGCACCAATTACAGCCCAAGTCTTTTGAGTATGATGCTACAAGCTTGGCACACTTATTTTTGGGCAGTTTCTCCCATTCTTTTTTGCAGGACCTCTCAACCTCCATCAGGTTGGATAGGGAGCATTGGTGCACAGCCGTTTTCTGATCTCTCCAGAGAATATCAATCGGGGTTCAAGTCTGAGCTGAGCTTTGGCTGGGTCACTCAAGGACATTCACAGAGTTGTCCCATAGCCACTCCTTTGTTATCTTGGATTGTGTGCTTAGAGTCCTGTTGGAAGATAAACCATTGCCCTTGTCCGTGTCCCAGAGCGCTCTGGAGAAGATTTTCATTAAGAATGTCTGTGTACAATGGTGCATTCATCTTTCCCTCAATCCTGACTAGTCTCCCAGTTCCTGCTGCTGAAAAACATCCCCACAGCATGATTTTGCCACCATAATGCTTCACTGTAGGAATGGTATTGGTCAGGTGATGAGGGGTGCCTGATGTCCTCCAGACATAACGCTTGCGGTTCAGGCCAAAGAGTTTACTCGGGATATCTTTGTGTAGTAATAAAATGTGTTTAATCCGAGTCATTTAGGTGTGACAAATATGCCAAATAATTTATTATTATTGTATAGAGAGAGAATAACGGCTTCAGCTCTTCTGGGGTGGCTGTCCACAAGGTTTAGGAGTGTCTATGGGAATGTTTGACCATTCTTTCAGAAGCATATTTATGACGAGACGTCTGGCTCCCAGTCTCTGCTCTAATTCATCCAAAAGGTGTTCTATGAGGCTGAGGTCAGGACTTTGGGCACTGGTCCGGAATCATTTGATGGAGGGGGTATTATGGTATGGGGTTGTTTTTAAGGGTCGAGCTAGGCCCCTTAGTTTAGGTAAAGGGAACTCTTAAGGCGTCTGCATACCAAGACATTTTGAACAATTTCAAGCTCCCAACTTCGTGGGACCAGTTTGGGGATGGCCCCTACTTGTTCCAACATGATGGTGCACCAGTGCCCAAAGCAAGGTCCATAAAGACATGGATGAGTGAGTTTGGGGTGGAGGAACTTGACTGGCCTGCACCGAGTTCTGACCTCAACCCGATAGAACACCTTTGGGATGAATTGGAGCAGAGACTACACACTGTAGTCTTAAGAGAAAGAGATTGCAATGCACAGTTTTGCCATCTTACTGCATTTATATCAGATACTTTTTGACTAGTATATATGTATTGCTACACTTTGTTTACAGTCAGTTTTTTTTTTTTTAAAGAATCACTGGGGCTTACAAAGAATGATTCTGTGTATCTTTGCAGTTTGAGGAGCTAGGCCAAGGTTATTGAAGGTTACTTTTCACTTGCTACCTACTTGGCCACTGTGCTTGATTAGTCAGAAAGCCTCAGCATGCAAGCTCTGTGCAAGATGGTGATTAGTAACGCTGTCTGCTGTTGCTTTATCTTTCTGCTTTTGCTTTTCAGAGAGAATCCAATTGTGGGGAAAGGATCATAGCAGACACACATGGACCCAGGAAATGGAACTGGAACAAAGTAATGCCAGATGAAAATACACAGCCACAATCAATGCTGGCGTTTGTAAAAACTTGGCAAGAACTTTTACACCTGTATTGCAGGAATATTTCTGAAGACCTGGGAGAAAAATGGCTAAAAACCTGAGAAAATGGAGTCAGTATCTACTAGGAGAAGCAGACAGTGATTTTTTTTTTCTGGCCTGCGACAATATTCACACTGCAGGCAGTGCTTTGTAAACGTACAGATGCTGCCTTTCATTTCTCGGTCACATTCCCCAGGAAGTCACACTTCACGTTTTGAGTTGTCTGTTCTCGATTTAGCTGTTGAGACTGCCATCTCTTATAGAAGAGGAAACTCACATGAATGTTGGAAATCCTGCTTGGTGTGCTCAGCGTTGTACAATCACACATAATCCAGATGGGACCTCGTGTCTTAGTCTGTGAACGGTCCGGGGCTGAGTGAGAAGTGCGATTGCCAGTTTACAAGGAATTGTGGTTCAGTGATGGTGAAGAGGAACCCTGGCAGAAAGCCACATTGGACTGTACCACATATCCCTGCACTAGACAATTCAGGGTATTCAGACCTGTTTTTCTTTAAACGGTACAAGATGATTTTAGTGTTATTTATTTTTTTGCTAATTTGCGTTTTTCATATTCACATGTCTCAAGTGAATATTTCCCCAGTAATGTTTTTATGGTAGACCTGATAAAGGCACATGCTCGATGGCACACTTTCCTAATATATTCAGAGCTGGAGCAAGACCTAAATTGGTACTTCTGTTTGATCTTCGAAGACCTCTAATTTACCTTTAATATTGAGATATACATGCACCATAGAAGTTTGTAGATGGCTTCCAGATCCACACTGGAAAAAATGTGGACTTTCTGCATCAGTCCTTTGATGTTGCAGTCTTCTGTAAACTAGTTTAGTTGGTTTCCTTAACCCGATTTTGGGGTTAAATTGAAACTTGGCTGGTACTTCAGAAGAGTTTATGTAGTAAACTGGAGGAGATGCATTAGCAGACCCTTGTTCTGCTACTGTTGGCATTCTCCTAACAAAGTCTGAACATTTGGCTATGATGGTGCTCCTAGCAGAGAGCTGCATCAGAACTAAGCCTGTATATGACAACGGTCATTTGTGTGAGTGCAGGTTCTCATGCAGCTTAAATAGGTTATAAGTAAAAGCAAAGAAGCAGTACAAGTATAAAGGGAGCACTTTGAGTAAAATAAAATGTCTAGCTTTGAGTATTACTCTGGGCTCCAGATGGCAGGTATCCGAGGTTAGTATGTAGCGTAAAAAATGAAGATCTTTCCAGGTCACAAGCTAATATTTTTTTATCTTACTGAAAATTATACATGTTGTGCCATATTTCACCTGCATGCACTGCACGTGAAATAAAAATGCTTGGTTCTTTCCATTTTTCTACACAGCTGGGGACAGAATAACTGGGCAAATATTGTTTACCTATAATGGAGTTCTTTGTAGCTGTAATGCCCAATCATGATTTCTATTTAAATATGTGCATTGGCCAAGCCTTGAACACTTACTATTAGTGTTACTAGTAACAAAACTCTGTGGTAAGGATATAACATGATTAAGCCAGAAATGTCCATCTTGTGAGTTTCAACTGCAAATACTATCTCACGGTTGTTCTTTGAAGCCCTGGAGATGGCCAATTTTTCATATACATTTTAATGGCAAAGTGTATATTTTGGGGTCTAAAAACAATGGAAAGCATCACTTGGGGGCTGAATAGTCCTACTAAATTGTACTGAAGGCATACATAATGAAATAGAAAAAAGTGTGTGGGAAGCCAGTATCTGCTATACTTTTTGTCAATGTCCTGTGTAGAGTTTAAAACATTTGAGAGCCTGAGCTAGGGCTGATTCGATTGAAGAAGTGCATATTGATGGTCAAAGTGGAGTCCATATGAATTACTGAGGACACCATATTTGGGACCAAAATGTAAGACAGGACCTAGAGGCCAAGGAAGAGATCTAAAGAAATCAGTTTTTTTTATTGCACTAAACTTTGCAGGTTATTTCAGCGCATATTTTCTTTTCCTTTTTAAAAAGTTCTAATTTCATTAGAATAAATACAAGTGAATGTACCCTGGGTTGGTTGTTGCAGTGCTTGGGACATCAGGCATAAAATATATCTCTTCGACTAGAGGGAATTGCAGAAGCTCTTGTACAAAGGATCAATGCTTTTAATTGTGGCCCTGCTGTAAACAAATTGGGCTCCCAACAATAAATTTGTATGATTTTGCAGATAAGCAAATTAAAAAGATTGATATGGGTGAAAAGCCTAACGTTTACATTTTGGATCTCTCTAAATATGCCCCCAAGGGTCTATTGGATTAAAGCGTACATTCTGTAATCCTTTTGGGTAACCAGAGCCATTAGCAACCAGTGACCAATCGCTGAAATATCGTAAAGTATTATTTAAAAAATGTAAGTGTCAATGCTATATTTCTAGCATTTTTGCTAGTATCATTAGAACCCTGGTCTGGATTGGCTCTGCCTCCTTGATTAACCTCTGGGCTTTGCCTTTAATACATTGCTGTTGTGCATTGTTAAACAACGATGAAGCCCAACTGTAACTGGGAATCCTATTCTGTATATATGAAGATTACGGTTGAGCCAATCAATCCATTGATGGGCTGCTAATATTCAAATACACCAGTCTTGGATTGAATTCCTGGTTTGAATTTTAGGTTTTTGTAGATCACAACTTCTCTGTTGAGAAAGTTTCCAAAATGATTTAGTTATTGCTGCACCTGTTCATAATTTCCTGGTATCTATAGGAAACGTTCTAATTGGTTAGATTAGTGACTTCTTAATTTGAGTCCTCCAACAGCAAAGTACATATACCATGATTGTGTTCTCAGAGGTGACCACTTTTAGACCATCACTGTGCATTTTCCTGAGCTTCTGGCAGAGTGTTGAGAATGCCTAGACACGGCGTAGGCTTTTGTCATAGGAATAGCCTTCTATAATGCACCACTTTTCCTGACCACTCTGAGCACTTTAGTAATCTGCTCTGTCCAGATTACGTGTGTCATTTTAAGTTTGTTTTTCTTTTCTTTTTTTTTTTTTTAAATATAAGATGCATAATGTATCAAGTTATTTTCTTTAAGATCAGTTCCATGATCAGTGCTGTAATTTCTTTAACAAAAAAAAAACATAAAAATGGAAAAAAAAATAGTTTTATCATATGTTTAAAAGACCAAAGATGATTTATATTTGTCCTGTATATATTTATTTTAAAGCCGTTCTTTATGTGTATAGAAGATATTATATGCTTTGTTTTGTCTGCATTACACACAGGTACTGCCTTACTCACATTGCCATAGCTGGAGAAGCTCTTCTACTGGAAACAAACTATCATTCATGCAATATAGACATAATAGCCCAGTAGGCAGTACAGGGATTAAAGGACACGTGTATGTTGCCATGTATGAATAGATGATTAAAAGCAGCAATATGTTTGTATAAAGTGTGGATCTGTCAGATGTAAAAGATAAAATAGGAAGTTGCAGGGGAAAGTTTATTTTTTATTTTTGTTTTCAATGCTTTTATACATTAGGTTAGCGTATAATGACCATAGTTTATATAGACCTAGATTGCAAAGGTATAGCTCAAAGCTGGCCTTACATAGCCCAGTATTTGTAGGCAATGCAACTAATTTGGTCATCGTGTGGAGATTCATCTTGTATCAATTTCCAGTGAGCTGTCATTATGTTCTTATGAAAAGAAAAGGTGCATTTTGTCTGAGAAGTTGTGTCAGGTCTGAGCTCATAATGGGGATAGCTTGAACTTCCCTCTGCTGCTAAAATAGGGATCCAACTGCCCATGGCCAGCTTCACAGAAAAATGGTCAGTCCTCCTCAAAACTAATATTTAATTTACCTAAATTTTCATTCCAGTGCCTAGACATCTATAATGTACAACTGCAGAAATTTCTAGTGATTCGATGTGGGGAACTCTTGGAGCCCTTAACCGAAGTAGCCAGTTTAATGTAGTGTTCGTTTAAGGGCAAGGTTAGGGGGAGGTGCAGAATTAGTCTGTGTTTTGGAGGGGTTAACTCTCCACTAGTTTAAACCTAAAGGGGGGGGGGATTGGTTAAGTGTCAGTGGCAGGTTAAAGTAATGGTAAAGGAAATTTTTATTTTTAAATAACATGTTATACATACCTGCTCTGTGCAAAACCACTACACAGATCAGCACCTATCCTGTTCTGTGGTCCCCCGCTGGTGCTCTGTGCTCCTGCTCCCTGCTGAGTAAAAAAAAAAAAAACCTCCGCCTTTAGAACAACTTTAAGGCAGGCATTCATGAATAATAATGTTTTCAATTGTACGAACAGATTCCCCCATCCATACATTTGCTATGGATTCTACACTGATCGTTTGGGGGGGGGGGGGGAATCTGAGAAGCTGGTTCTACACAAGTCAATCTACAGACTAGCCTATTCATGAATCAAAATTTGGCCAGTCCCTGCTGAACGGATGGGAAGGGTTCACTTAAGTGTGTGGGGTCGGTCAATTGTTTAGGGAGCAGGATGAGTTCAGAATGGAGAAGGTTGATAGACAGAATCTGCTTAAGAACTAAGTCAAGTTTAAGTGGTTAGGGTACTTGTGAACACATTTTCTGTTGCTTGTTTTTTTACCATCAGAAACCTTCCTTTCAGTGTCCGAAACCAACAAACTGTTGTCAGTTAGTGCAGTTTGTTGGACCAACGTGTCTGCTTTTCACATTTTGGGGGCTAGGGTTTGATATCTCCCCATGGTTTTGTTCCTGCACATGGTGAAATATCAATTATGTTACAGTGCACATGTTCCCATGCCACCTGTTGCTTTCTTCATGATGCATAAAGGTATTAAAAAATCCCGCAGTTTAAATAGTAGCCACCATAGCTTGCTTGTGTGAAGGCCTGGGCACCACCACATTGACTTCCTGGTAATTTAACCCTCCAGCCTCTACTGAAAAGCAAAATAAAGTTTTGGGAGGACTGAACCCTTTCAAGCTTGAGGTTAAGGCAAGTCTTAAAGGAGAAAATGCTGCTTGAATTTTGGAGAGAAATGGTCTCCCAATTCTTCCCTATTAATCTTTCTGCATGTAATTCTTTACACAGCTTTTTCTAGAATACTTCAGCCCACCTGGAACCATCTAAGACAGTACTCACCCTGAACAAACTTTTGCAACTAACAAATTTCTGAGTTTGTACATTCCAAAAATGCACCTAAATAGTACAGGTAATGTAGTTGTGCTTCCAGGTACATCAGTACATTAATATAGAACAATAGATATGAGGAAAATTATTTGTCTAATGAACAAAGGCTGTAAAATTCCAGCGCTACAGATCAGTTATGCTCTTGACGTTTCTCAATGGAAGATCCTTTGTACAAAGGATCTTTCTGTGATGATGTCCTAAGAATGGCCCCATTCCTTTGCCCACTAAACAGCCTTAAACGTGTCACTTGAAGGACCCCATCTATTTTGTCTCTACCTGTTTTTGAAGAATATTTTCGTAGATCTTTTGTGTCTTATCCCTTATATCTGTCTATGTTTATAGAACAACTCCCCTTCAAAAAATAATAATTTCTCTGTTCTTTCTAGGGGCCTATTCAAATGTGGATTTGTTTGACAAGGGAAAAAAAGGTTCCCTGTTCCCCTAATGTACTGTTTAAATCAGATCTACACTGTTCTTGTCTGTGCTCTTCATACATTTGCAGTGCCATTCTATGAAGGCACAGATCTTGTGCTTTTTGTATGCGGTTTCATGAGCATTTAACTTTAGCTAAAGATGCACAAGTGTGAACTAGCCTTACCTAGAAGTGCTTCTAGCTATGATTAAACAGTTAAAGCCAGTAACAAATGTTATTATTTTGGATACAGTAAGGGAGAGCTATAACCCATGTCAGATTTTTATTTATTTTTTGCCATTTGTCTCCCTAATGGGGGGACACAGATGGCAATTAAAACTGATGGGTTCCAATCCCTCTCCACTCTATCCAAAACTGAAAAACAAAAAGTTTTGCCTTTTAGTTATACTTTAAAGTGGAGGTTCACCCAGGAAATGTAAATTTTTAACATTAGATTCATGCTCATTTTGTCTAGGGGAATCGGCTAGTTTTTTTAAAAACAAAGCAGTACTTACCGTTTTAGAGAGCGATCTTCTCCACCGCTTCCGCGTATGGGCTGCGGGACTGGGCGTTCCTATTTGATTGACAGGCTTCCGACGGTCGCATCTATCGCGTCACGATTTTCCGAAAGTAGCCGAACGTCGGTGCGGCTCTATACGGCACCTGCGCACCTACTTTCGGAAAATCGTGACGCGATAGATGCGACCGTCGGAAGCCTGTGAATGTAAGAAATTACAAATATTGGCTAATCTAAAACTCCCTAATGACTGCTGTAAATGGGTGAATCTATGCCACTAAACCTGCTGTCCTCAATTCATCATTTGAAATATTAGTTGTGGGTAGACTGACCCTTTAACATAGATATGCAGAAGATCTGCTGATCCCAGCACACAAGGCAGCCATTGTTTTTCCTTTTGAGTTGTAAAAGTGTTAGTTTTTTTTATTAAGCACTGAAGAAAGTAGCCATTCCATGATTTGCGCTACATAGTAATTGCTGGGCAGTGCCTTAATGGTTTAGCCAAGAGAGATTTCCATAATAGCTTACCTTTTAGGTTGACGTAACACCTATGTGTTGCAAAAATGCCTGTTTAACTGTGTGTGACCACAATGCATCGTAACACATGGTTGTGTTGAGGCATCATAATACAGAGTAGGTTATGTCATACCTCCATCGTAGCAATTCATAATGTACAAGCTACAGTTTCTCACAAGTGAGTACACCCCTCACATTTTTGTAAATATTTTATTCTTTTATGTGACAACACTGAAGAAATTACACTTTACACTGTTATACAAGCTGTACACTCCCTACTTTGCTACAATGTAAATTTGCTGTCCCCTCAAAATAACAACAAACAACCATTAATGTCTAAACCGCTGGCAATAAAAGTGAGTACACCCCTAAGTGAAAATGTCCAAAGTGTCAATATTTTGTGTGGCCAGAGCTTCACAGGTTGCCACTGAAGTCCTCTTCCACTCCTCCATGATGACATCACAGAGCTGGTGGATGTTGAAGACCTTGCGCTCCACCTTCCGTTTTGAGGATGCCCCACAGGTGCTCAATAGGGTTTAGGTCTGGAGACATGCTTGGTCAGTCCATCACCTTTTACCCTCAGCTTCTTTAGCAAGACAATGGTCGTCTTGGAGGTGTGCTTGGGGTCAGTATGTTGGAATACTGCTCTGCGACCCAGTTTTTGAATGGAGGGGATCATGCTCTGCTTCAGTATGTCACAGTACATGTTGGCATTCATGGATCCCTCAATGAACTGTAGCTCCCCAGTGCCGGCAGCACTCATGCAGCCCCAGACCATGACACTCCCACCACCATGCTTGACTGTAGGCAAGACACGCTTGTGTTTGTACTCCTCACCTGGTTGTCGCCACACACGCTTGACACCATCTGAACCAAATAAGTTTATTTTGGTCTCATCGGACATGGTTCCAGTAATCCATGTCCTTGGTCTGCTTTTCTTTAGCAAAGTGTTTGTGGGCTTTCTTGTGCATCTTTAGAAGAGGCTTCCTTTGACGACAGCCATGCAGACCAATTTGATGCATTGTGCAGTGTATGGTCTGAGCACTGAAAGGCTGACCCCTTCAACCTCTGCAGCAATGCTGGCAGCACTCATACGTCTATTTCCCAAAGACCATTTCTAAATGTGACACTGAGCAGGTGCACTCAACCTCTTTGAACGACCATGGCAGGGCCTGTTCTGAGTGAAACCTGTCCTGTTAAACCGCTGTGTGGTCTTGGCCACCGTGTTGCAGCTCAGTTTCAGGGTCTTTGGCAATCTTCTTATAGCCTAGGCCATCTTTATGTAGAGCAACAAAAAAAAATTCAGATCCTCAGAGTTCTTTGCCATGAGGTGCCATGTTGAACTTCCAGTGACCAGTGTGATGGCGATGACACCAAATTTTACACCTGCTCCCCATTCACACCTGAGACCTTGTAACACTCAGGCCGCGTACACACGGTCGTTCCAAACCGATGAGAATGGTCCGACGGGCCATTTCCATCGGTTCACTGCTGAAGTGGCCTGATGGTCTGATGTGCGTACACACCATCGTTCCAAAAACCGATCGGGTCAGAACGCGGTGACGTCAAACACACGACGTGCTGAATAAAACTAAGTTCAATCCTTTCAAGCATGCGTCGACTTGATTCTGAGCATGCGCGGGTTTTGAACCGATGCTTTCTGTACTAACCATCGGTTTGGGCAGCGGGCCATCGGTTAGATTTTAAAGCATGTTTTAAAATTTTGGACCGAAGGACAACAGGCCGATGGGCTATACACATGGTCGGTTTGGACCGATGAAACTGAACCTCCGTCCATTCTCATCGGTTTTGTCCGACCGTGTGTACGCGGCCTAACAAGTCACATGACACTGGGAGGGCAAATTACTAATTTGGCCCAATTTGGACATTTTCACTTGGGGTGTACTCACTTTTGTTGCCAGCAGTTTAGACAATAATGGCTGTGTTGAGTTATTTTGAAGGCACAGTAAATGTACATTGTTATACAAGCTGTACACTCACTACTTTACATTGTAGCAAAGTGTAATTTCTTCAGTGTTGTCACATGAAAAGATGGAATAAAATATTTACAAAAATGTGAGGGGGTGTACTCACTCTTGTGAGATACTTATGTGTGATGGCGTGCTCTTTACAAAAAAAAGTAAACCTTGCTTTTTGTTCTGTTACTTTGGCATCTTTTTCTAAATGAATGGGATGCCTTAACACATTTCATGGTTATTACAATTGGATGACACAGCATCGGTTGCTCAGTCAAAACCCAACTCCCCCTCCCCCGCCTCCGTGCTCGGTCAAACCCAGTCCCCCGGCGTTCCCTCGTCCCCCCCACCAGCCCCGCACTTACCCCCATCTAGGCTCCTTCCTGCGTCTCCTCCTCGGCGGCTTCATCCTGCATGTCTGGCTTTACGATGGCTTCCTCCTCCTTCCCTTGGCGACCAATACGATCGCTTCTCCTCTCAGCCAAACGGGCGGGTGCATGGATTAGGGGGTGGCACCCCTAATGGATGGGCCACCACTGTGGCACCGTATAGGGGGGCTTTAATCATTTGTGTAGTAAAACTTTTTTTGGGGGGGGGGGGGGGCATGGACCTATTGAATGCCAAGGAGGGTGGCAGGCTGCTGGGAATGTATATTACCAATGGTATGTATATCTGTTATTTTTTGTATTGATGTGCTTGAAGCACTCCTGTCTCTATGGAAGATCAAGTACTATCTTGGCCAGCAAGGAAAGTTTTGTCCATGTAGCTGTGCTGTGCTGTGCTGTGCATAGGAACTTCAAGCAGTTTTATCAATAAACATAATATATAAAGCAGTGATGTGCAGCATGCAGAAATCCACTGTAACCAATGAAAATGTCATTAGTCAGAACAATGAAATTATTATTCTGGATTATTGCACCTAGTTTAAGGTTGTCATAAACTAAAGACTAATAGAAACCCCATCCATCCACCCCTACATGGTGTCTGAGGAATCACCGCTACAGAGATTGTTTTCCTTTAATGCTGTGGAACTACAAGTCCCATTGTACAGCATGCTGGAACTTCCTCAAGCCTTTGCCTGCCTCTTTTACAGTGCACTTAGAAGAGGTGTGGCCTATACAAAATCCTATTTATTTTACTTTTTAAATGTTTCATTGTAAGCATCAGAACAATCACTTTGTATATTCGAGAACAGGGTAATTTTTCATGAATAGACTGATGTCATGACATACATTTAGCCTGTTAAAGTTGTACTTTTAGTTCTATAACCTATTGGCAAGGACAAGGGTAATGGCTCTCTAGCTAGCCTTAAAGAGTTCAGCCCAGAGGGGAAAGCATGGCTGCACTGGGTGTATACCGAGGTGCTGCCAGCTCCCTGGACTTGTATGCCACTTGTTTTCCCACATTGCCTTCTTGCATAGCTGTATTCCCATTTTGTTTGTCAAGTCTAACGCTGTCTCAACCTTGAGAAATCATGTAAATGTTTATTTTAATTTATAACTGTATTATTTTCTTATCAGGAGTATTTCATGTTTTTTTTTTTCCATGTTCTTTTGTTTTTTTGTAAACTACTGGTCGGAGGAAAACCTCTACTAAATAAAACAGCAGAAATAATTAGTATCGTGTTGTGGTTATTTGAAAAATAATAAACTAATACAGGTACTATGGGCTCAGCTTACAGTTTGAGATGGCTTCTTTGTAGGTGGGCACTTAAGCTGGCCATGCATGGATCAAAATTGTCCGTTCAGCAGGGACCGGCTGAATTTTCAATCCATGCATGGGCACTGTGGTTGTACAGAAGTCAATCTACCAATACATTTCTGTAAAATTGCTCTTTTGGATTTTTCCAACACAATCAGCGCCGCAGGCTATTGCCGGCAACGTTGATCAGTGTATTCCAAAAGTGAAAAAAGAGGATCACCGCTCCAGGTGGGTCGCTATGTAGAGTAGACTAGACTGACTCAGGATACCGTGGGTGCTGGCAATGCACTGACCATGCATAAGATACGAAGAGAGGAAATGGATAGCCGCACTCCAATAACCAAAAAAGGTTGTCTTTTTATTCAAACGAACAGCAAATATATCACTTCACAAGGTTACAGCAAAGGAACAGGGGAACAGCTGACGCGTTTCGCACTGAGCTAGTGCTTAATCATGGCTTCCAACAGCAGGGAAGCTTCCCCGCTGACAGAATACAATAGCTCAGCAGGAAAGATTCCCCCATCCACATTAAATTCATGGATGGGGGAATCAAGTCAGTTTTTTTGTTCAACCTGCAAAAAGCCTATAAATAAAGGCATACACATGTTTTGTTTTTATTATTTCCCTCTGAAATTGCTTGGATTCATCTTATGGCAACTGCTGAATTTTATAAACTGGGATACGTGTTTTGTTAAGGGAAAAAAGGGGTAGCCCCTGGAAGTCGCACATCTAAGGTGTCCTAAAGAGGTAAATGGAGTGGCAACCTCAGCCTGGACTCCAACTAGGCCGTGCCCCAATGCATTTCACTCCGGCGATCAGTGATTTTTTTCGTGACTGCGACATTATGGCGGACACATCGGACACATTTTTGGGACCATTGTGATTTTCACAGCGAAAAGTGCTATAAAAAATGCACTGATACTGTGAAAATGGCAGTGAAGGGGTTAACCAGGAGTTAGCGATGTAGGGGTTGGGTGTGCCCTAAGGGAGTGTTCTTACTGTGGGGGGGCGTGGCTGTGCGTGTGACGTCACTGATCAACATTCCCTAGCACAGGGAACAGACGATCAGTGACAGCCACACTAGGAAGAATGGGGAAAGGTTTGTTTACACTTGCCTCTCCCCGTTCTTCCTGTCTGTGACCTGATCGCGGGACACCGGCGGCGATTGGGTCCGCGTGCCCCGCGGTCACGGAGAACAGGAACAGGTCGCGGCTCGCCCTGCCGGCTGGGCTCTTAAA
Source organism: Rana temporaria (assembly GCF_905171775.1). Taxonomy (NCBI): domain Eukaryota; kingdom Metazoa; phylum Chordata; class Amphibia; order Anura; family Ranidae; genus Rana; species Rana temporaria. The sequence goes on along the minus strand of NC_053492.1, from coordinate 112,805,386 downwards.
GGCGACATACAGGTACGTACCTGTGCCCAGCCGTGCCCTTCTGCCGACGTATATCGGCGTGAAGGGGTCCTTAAGTGGTTAAAGAAAATCTGTTACCTTGCAATGCAGGCACATAAATGTCTGTGTTACAGCTTGGGATCACAGTTTAGCTGCATTGAAGATGCCACAGATAGTCTGTTGGCTTAAATAATAATTTATGAAGCTGGTAGCCAGTAACTCATACTCTTACCCTGCAAGCTCTTACCTAGCCATAACTCTGATTATACTTTATACCACCTTACTGCAGGTTCTCATGTCAAGATTGCTGACACGTTCTATTCAGATGGCCAGCGGTTTATAAGGATGTTTATCTTCATTTACAGTGCCTTGAAAAAGTATTCATACCCCCTGCAATGTTCCACATTTTTGTCATGTTGCGACCAAAAAGAAAAATGTATTTGATGTGTAGACCAACACAAAGTGGCACATAACTGTGAACTGAAAGAAAATGTATTGGTTTTCAACATTTTTTTTTTACAAATATCTGAAAAATGTGGCATGCATTTGTATTTAGCCCCCTTTACTCTGATACCCCCAACTAAAATCTAATGGAACCATTTACCTTCAGAAGTCCTCTATTTAATAAATAGTCTACCTGTGTGTTATTTAATCTTGGTATAAATACAGCTGTTCTGTGAAGCCCTCAAAGGTTTGTTAGAAAACCTTAGTGAACAAACCGCATCATGAAGGCCAATGAACACACCAGATAGGTCAGGGATACAGTTGTGGAGAAATGTAGGCCCCTTTCACACTGGGGCAGGAGTTGCGCTGACGGTATAGCGGCACTATACTGTCGGAATTGCGGCGGTATTCGGCTGCTAGCGGTGTAAACACACCGCTCCAAAGATGGGGCTAGCAGGATTTTTTGAGTGGTCCTGCTAGCGCACCGCTTCAGTGTGAAACACATTTCCCTAAAAGGCAATTTTACATTAAAATCCTGGTTCCTCATAATTTGCAGGTGTTGGGGTGACTACCCCCAGTGGGAATAGTCCTTGGCTTTGAAAACACTGGTCTAACAGGATCTTTTGAATGTGGTTCATATGGTTCACAATTGCGACATGGTATAGTATAAAAGCTCAGATCATAACACGCAAAAGGTATTTCTTTATTCCTTGGAAATGGTCCAATCTTGAGTTAAGAGACATTCTTTCTCAGGAGATAGTGCCGTTTTTGCAGTCTATGTCACATGCATGTCTGTACAGAAAGCACATTTATTTTGAAGCAGCTGGGTCAACCTGTGCTGTTCCCCTGAAAATACCCCTTGTTAAATGTATCCTGATAAGGTACATAGGACCTCCTGAATTCCCAGGCTTACCACCAAGGACAAAGCAGTATGCAGACATAAACAAGGTAAGTGAACTAACAGATACATATTTTGAGTAGAGTGCTGGTGATAGCGGTCATGCACTGATTACAATGATTAATATGGGTTTCTGTTCAGGGAAAAAGTGTAATGTTTGAATATAATTGTTGCCTTTCTATGGTAACTATGGGGGTTATTTACTAAAGGCAAATACACTACAAGTGTAAATCCGAGGGGGACATGCAAGGAAAATAAACAGCATTTTAGCTTGCACATGATTGGATAATAAAATCAGCAGAGCTTCCCCTCATTTCAAATCTACCCCTCAGATTTACACCGACTGCACTTTCAAGTGCAGTGTGCACTTATAGTGCAAAGTGGATTTGCCTTTTATAAATTTCCCTCCAGTCTCACATGTTTCTTTGACCTTACTTCAGAGTTTACACTCTCCTTTAAGCATAGGTGTGCACAGCCTATTGCATTAGGGTGTGCACCCTAAAGCTCAAATACATGTGTATGTATGTAACCTAACTAAGCCTCTGTTTTGAGCTAGTGTCCTTAGGTCAGTTTTTCTCAACTCCAGTCCTCAAGGTGCCCCAACAGGTCATGTTTTCAGGATTTTCTTCGGATGAAACAGGTTTGGTAATTAGGGATGAGCCGAACACCCCCCCCCCCTCCTCGTTTGGTTCGCACCAGAACCTTCGAACCAACCGAACTTTAGAACCCCCATTGAAGTCTATGGGACTCGAACATTCAAAATCAAAAGTGCTAATTTTAAAGGTTATTATGCAAGTTATTGTCCTAAAATGGGTTTGGGGACTTGGGTCTTGCCCCAGGGAACATGTATCAATGCAAAAAAAAAACGTTTTAAAAACTCACGTTTTTTCGGAAGCAGTGATTTTAATGATGCTTAAAGTGAAAAAAAAAATTGAAAAATTCCTTTAAATATCGAACATGCTGGGCGTCTATAGTATGCCTGTGAAGTGACACGTGTTTAGAACTGTCCCTGCACAAAATGACATTACTATAAGAAAAAAGTAATTTAAAACTGCTTGCGGCTTTAATGTCTGGTCCCTGCAATATGGATGAAAATCATTGAGAAAAATAGCATGGGTCCCCCCCCCCCTCACCTCAGGTCATTGCCAGCCCCTCTGGCCCTATATACTTTGAACAGCAGTATACAGGCGGTGCAAACAAGACATGGGCTTTAGGTTTGTTGTTAAGTAGAATCTGTTTGTAGTTTTTAACTGGTACTATTTTAAAGTGTAGCTCTAGCCAACAAATCTATTTTTAAGCTTTTTGGAAAAGAAGAAGATTGCAATTCACTTTCTGTCCCAATGACAAATGATTTTTTGAAAACAGGAGACACTTCTTACAGAAGAGAATTTCCCTTCCTAGGGATAGATTTCCTCTCCCTTCCTTTTGTCTCCTTCCGTTTGCAAGTAGGAGTCGTTTAAGTTGGATGTTTGAAAGTAGGGGCCTGCCGTATATACTCTGAAGAATCTTGGGCCCTAAGTGTTGGTGTTGCCACAACACTGTAAGCCCTCAGTTAGTCTTGGTGAGTGCTGGAACGCCCTGCTGTGAACTATTATTTAAAATTTTAATTACATGCCATTGTTGAACAGTGGTAGAAAAATTGGGCCTTTGGCGCTGGTGCCACAACACTAAGTCCTCACAGTTACTCTTGGTGGGCGCTGTTAAAAATGGAATGGGCCCTGCTGTTAAATATTAGATCAAGAATTCTAATTACATGCCCCTGTTGAACAGGGGCTGAAAAATTGGGCCTTGGTGGTGGTGACGGTGCCACAACACTATAAGCCCTCAGTTACTCTTGGTGGGCGCAGGAATGGGCCCTGCTGTGAAATATTAGTTTAAGATTTGTAATTGCATGCCCCTGTTGAACAGGGGGAGAAAAATTGGGCCTTAGGCACTGGTGCCACAACACTGCAACCCCCTCACAGGTACTCTAGTTGCAGCGCAGGAATAAGCCCTGCTGCAAATTATTGCATCAGAAATTGTAATTACACGCCCCTGTTAAACAGGGGCAGAAAAATTGGGCCTTAGCCACTGGTGGCAGTGCCCAGAACCAAACATTTTCTTACAAGCCATCAGCATGATCATTGAGGAGGAAAAGCATAGTCACTCAGCATAACAGGATAGTCACTCGGTATAGGCAGTCTTGAAGGCATCTGACATTTCAAAACAAATTATTCATCAGGTGCTTGGTAGCTGGTGGTTATCCAAGCCTGATTAATTTTTATGAAGGTCAGTCGATCGACTGAGTTGGTGGAGAGGCGCACCCTGTGATCGGTTACAAAGCCTCCAGCAGCACTGAATGTGCATTCCGAAAGAACGCTGGATGCAGGACAGGCCAGTAGCTCAATTGCATACTTGTAACAGCTCTGGTGAACCACAACTGCAGATAGCATGGATTTCAATGCATGTTCCTATGTTATGTGAGATTTCAGTACTGAGCCCCTGGCGTCACTCCACACAAACAGGAGTTTGGGGGTTCTCTACATCATCTCTCTCTCACATAAAGGAATGCATTGAGCTGCTAGGGGTGGACGCATTACAACATGTGACCAAACCATAGCGTTAAAAAGATGCGATTCAGGAGGACGTTCCAACGAATTGAAAGTGTATGTCCCTTTAAGATATTCTACAGCGACAGCCGAAGACACACCAGTCAATCCCAATAAGTATGTTAATAGTTAGCAAGCCAGAGTAATTACAATAATTGTTTAAGAGCAATTATATGTAGCAGGTTTTCCTGTAGAACTACAAGTGAAATAATTGCTACTTATCCGTTTTGTAGGGATGGGTGGCTGCAGTAGGTTGGTAGCAGGCCTGGGATTCCGTAGTGTATGGTGCCCTGTAGGGAGATCGGTTTAGGGTGTCCCAGGAATGGCAATCTGGATTTGCTTCGTTATGGCAGGCATCCAGGCTGGCATGGGTTGCAGGCTTAGGATTGATGGTACCTGTAGTTCGTTAGCCAAGCCGGCTACGGCCGACAATAATAAAACAAGGTTCCTATTGACTGTGAATGCCTTTATAGGCAGGTAACGGGTGCAGTGCATAAGCACTGATACGAGGCAGGGCAGTGGTGATGTGCGACAAAAAGGGGAGAAAGAAAGGCGCACCAGCCTCGTGTACTACCGTTTGGCAAATTTTAATGGAATAATAAAATAATGAAAACTACTCACAAACAAAGAATGATAAAAGGCTTGTCAAACGATAATTGAAATACCCCTCAAACCACACTCCAGAATGTAGGGGGGGTGGCGAGGTGCGTTGCTGCTGGCTGACGCGTTTCGAGGTGACAGAGCCCTCTTCCTCAGAGCCCAGCAGTGCATGACCATCCACTTACACTGATTAAATAGGAAAACATGTAGGCCCTGGCCCCACCCACCACCGACCACAGAAACACTCCCAGGGGCCGTCCAGACTCCACCCCCAAACAAGCAAAAATAGAGATGAAAATAAAAATATATAAAAATATGATGATGGTGGTAGCTGGAAGTATTGCTAATGAAGCCGAGGATGAATGTGCACAGCGACAATAGCAGTAATGGTAGTGGTAGTGATGCTAAAGAAAAGATGTATAAGGTTGAATGAAATACATAAAAAAATGTGTATATATATATATAGAGAGAAATATAAGCAAGTATATGGTAATACTCAACCATCGCTATTTATAGTGACAGTGAAGTGCTGATAAGATGCACAGGGTGGGGAAGGTGTACTGTAGATCCGACGATGAGGACTACAAATGCACCCACTGCACATCATAGTCCTCAGTAAAGTGATCGCTGATGACAAAAGGGAGAAAGATGTATATAAGGGGAAAAAAAGAAAACATGGAGTACATATGAGGAAGAGGAGAGAGGGGGAGAAAAGAGATGGGCAAAGCAAAACATAGACTACTTACATGGATGGCTTACATAACAAAGAATCTATGGGGCCGATGGACGAACATCTCTCCTGCTAGGGAGTCGTCACCGCTACCGAAGTGGCCAAGCAGGGGGCGATTCAATCAACATGTGCTGCTATAGATGGAGCGCAAACAGATACGTCTGCGCTCCACAGGCTGGCACGCCGTCTTGCCGCGCCATCAACCATCACCCACTTCTCTGACGAATCGTCAGAGGGAATGCTGGAGACACCAGGGTTTAGAAACCGCCATATTTGCGGGGCCCGAGTGTCGAGAAAGGAAACTAAAAGTGACAAGAGTAAAAGGGAAAGAAAAGATAGAGAAGGGGGGGGAGGAGGAGAACGAACAAACCTGGACGGACCCCAGCAGAGCACTCCCGGTGGCTAAAAGAGGGCAGCAGTGGTGATGTGCGGCGCACTTCTGCATTCCAGGCTGGAACGCACGCAGCGCCGGGCGATGACATTGCGCGGACGCTGTATGCGCTCCAGCGTGAACTCACTACGGCGCTGAGAGCGCCTGTTACAGTACCCCCCTTTTAAGGGATACTCTCCTGGGGATCTCAATAAGTGGAGGAATATCAAGGTAAGGGGTTTCAGCAGTAAGAACATTTTTATATACTTTCTGTAAAATTTTGCGAACCACAAAAAAAAAGTTTATATTGCCTTTTTGTAAAAAATAACAAAGGCAAGGAAAAGATAATGGTCTGTTCAAAGAGACAATTTCTGGAGCTTGGCGTAGAGGAAGTGAGCTCTGAGTCTTGCAAGTAGTCATCCGACATGTTTCCGATGTTGCAAAAGTTCAACTGAGCAATAAAGTATGCCATCTAGACACACCACTACGCACATGTCCAGAAAGTCTCTTGAGACATCATTCAGAAGGCCTTGAACGACTGCTGGAGCATTGCACGGTCCCACTGTCCATTTTTCTTCAAAAGGGGACAAGTTTTGAGGTGTAGGGACAGGTGCTGTGGAACTTGATGAAGATTCAGCTCATCTCTCTCTTAACCTACAATCTATTGTGATAGCACGTTGTATGGTATCATCAAGAGACTGGGGGAGATCAGCTCTAGCCAACTCATCCTTTAGTGGTTCAGAAAGGCAGAGACAGAAATGGTTATGGAGTGTAACATCATTCCACTCGGTCTCAATGGGCCATCTCTGGAATTCCGCTGTGAAGTCCTCAACTGGTCGTCTACCTTGTTTGAGGGTCCTAATACCATTTTCAGCAGTGAGTTGCTGATTGGAGTCATCATAAAGCAAGGACATAGTTGCCAAAAATTGTGTGCAAGAATGTAGGATTGGATCCTCTTTTTCTAGGTAGGTATTTTCCCAAGCAAAGAGGTTCACCATTTAAATAGGATATAAGGGTAAGCACCTTAATCCTGTCATTGGGGAAGGTACGAGGGCATAATTCAAACATTAATTTACATGCATTAATGAATTCTCTGTAGGTCTTTCGATCACCAGTAAAAGGTGCAGGTGGATTGACCTTGGGTTCAGGGGGAAAAGGAGGCACATTTGAATTTTGCGCAACTAAATATTGCAGTGTTTGGTTCTCCAACTGCAGAGTTTGTACGGTTTGAGCAAGTGCGTCTACCTTTTGAGTAAGGGCAACCACATGATTGGCAAGTTCCGCTGGATTCATTTTTTATGTTCTATTATTCTGTAACGTCTCTGGTGAACGGGAGTGAACCTCAACTGCGGATAGCAAGGATTTCAATGCATGTACCTATGTTATGTGAGATTTCAATACTGAGCCCCAGGCGTCACTCCACACAAACAGGAGTTTGGGGGTTCTCTACATCATCTCTCTCTCGCATAAAGGAATGCGTTGAGCTACTAGAGGTGGACGCATTACAACATGCAACCAAACCCTAGCGTTCAAAAGATACGATTCAGGAGGATGTTCCAATGCACTGCTGTATGTTTAGGTGATATGATGTTGAGAACCCCCAAACTCCTGTTCTCTGATTGGAGTGACGCCTGGGGTCCAATACTGATAATCACGTACATACGCATTGGAATGTCCTCCTTAATCGTATCTTTTTAACGCTAGGGTTTGGTCGCATTTTGTAATGCGTCCACCCCTAGTAGCTCAACGCATTCCTTTATGTAGAATAGAAAATTCCGCGCCAAATATAAATAAGTACTAAATTAAACTAAATAAGCTGCTCCTCAAAGAACAATACTGAATTGTGATAATGAAAATGAAAATGGAAGGTAGAGGGCGCTCAACCACACAATAGTGATTGTGAAATGTGGAATACCACACAACAACGTGCAACAATTAATAATAAAATACGTTTCCAAAAGCATATGTGAACAGTGATTGCTGAAACAATATAAATCAATATACAGCAGAAATGTCCCACACAGATGTGCATGAATACGCAGATTCCTCTGCAGTGTAAGCAAAAAACACTGAAGTTCACTGTGTTAAACACCAAAAAAATATAAAAATAAAAATAGAGTCCCAATAGCATGCATAGAAAGCCAAACGAATCTTGACAATTGCTGTGATCTTCCTAGTGGAGAAAAGTAGAAAATGCCACCACCATACTTTTCAAATTTCACTTGTTTCCACCCAAGGTGCTTTGTATATAAAGTGCTCTTACCAGAGCCTGTTGACCACTTTACTTAAAAAGATGGTCATACGGGCTAGTGCAGGATTGTGCCTACACACACATGGATATGGACTATTGAATCTCGTTTCCAGGCGTTCCAGATAAGGATGATATGCAAAAAAAGAGAACCGGTAGACGCCGATAGCGTAATAACGTTTTAATAATAAAAACAACTAAAAACAACGGAAAGCCAAATGGCCTCTTACTTTAAAAGTGCCTACCCGGCACTGGGACTGCAGGCCTGTCACCGCCAATCTGCGGTTCAAAACTTGGGTTATCAGGATCGGATACCACCGCCGTAGTTCCACCATAAACTCCTTCCTGTCAGCTTCACCAGAGCGGGGGGGGCGTCTCGTGACCAGGACTGCATTCCTTTATGTGAGAGAGAGATGATGTAGAGAACCCCCAAACTCCTTTTTGTGTGGAGTGACGCCTGGGGCTCAGTACTGAAATCTCACATAACTTAGGTACATGCATTGAAATCCTTGCTATCCGCAGTTGTGGTTCACTCCCGTTCACCAGAGCCATTACAATACTGTGCAAGCTCTGGCCAGTGATCCATCTTCAAGACCCTGTAAGCCAGAGGGTTTTCGGTGGGAAAGGAGTCCAAGTCTGATCTTGCCCCTAGGTATTCCCGCACCATGTAAAACAGACGCTGGCAATGGTACCTGGAACCGGTCATAACTTGGGGCTGCGGACTAAAAAATTGGCAAGTTCACACTTGAAAAAAGAGCGTGCAGGACTGTTCCCTGACTTGCGCACGCTCTGAAAGGCGTCATGGTCCTCCTCGGCCCCCGTCCAGCTGACGTTGCACGCCAGCACACAAGATTCCAGCCCTGCAGTATACCATCACCGCTGATACAGTCGGCTCCTTCCGGCACTGAGCGGCTGCTGACACTTGGCTATATGATACCATCTCTCGATCCTGGCTTCACTCACCAGCCTCCCGGACTTCTACATTGCCTTATATGATGTAAGTGCTGGATACATTTGTTTGCATATATTAAATACAGATTACTCAGAGGCGCTTTTCCTCTTGTTTTTTTTTTCTTTGCATATTCTGAGCTGGCTTCGCTTCTGGAGAGCTGCCCTGAGCACCTGTTACCATCCACACTGGTTATATATAGCCACCAACAACAGCCATAATGGCACCTTGTTTGGACTGATCCCTAACGGACTTATTAATTTTTAGACCATATACGCCGCCGTTTTGGTTTTATCTCACCATTAATTATATAGAATCATGCTCTATGACTGATTGCTTTTGCAGACATCCTGAGCGCTGTAACCCCCTGCTTTTTTTGTCCTAAAAGCAGAATGAATGAGAACTAAGAGTGGAGCAAACCATCTTGGGACATGTAGTCCAAAGAGCCAGGTTTTGCATTCAAGGCGAACTGTTATGGACTACAAGTACCAGCCGGCTGAAGAGAACAGAATGCTGGGAGAGGTAAATAAAAGCCTGTGGGGCTACAGAATCACTCTCTTCAGACCACAGCCTGTATCTGCAAGCAGTGACTTGGATGGTAGTTTTGTTCTGTGGCAGGGTTTTGGCCTGTGCTTCAGAGAGAGAGAGAGTCGTCGCCACATCTGTTCGTTCGGTGGCTGCCTGGAGGTCACTCTTGTCATCTCCACGCCGGGTCCAACTGGGTGGTAGCGTGGTGCAATTCAGAATTGAGCGCTGTCCCTTGAGCCAGGATTTGCAGATACCTGCTGCGGAGCGCTCATGCCACTCTTCAAAGCAAAAGGTCGCTGGGGTTGGTGAGTGAGCACTTGCCCATCTTTTCCACCAAAGGACACTGCATGCAGACAGTTTGCCTTATTTACTCCACCAAGCCTGAAAAGGGATCCTTGCTACACTTCAATTCACACTGAGAGAATTTAGTGCCAAACTTACTTGCCAGGACACCATTTGCTCATCGTAAAGAGCTAACTGAAGACACAAGCTTTTATCTTCAAAGGACTACAGAATATTCCAGAACATTTGGTGCCTATCTTAGCCTCTACAGTATCTAAGGACTCTAACGGTTAGAGAATAGGAATAAGGACTTTAAAGTAATGTGAATTTAGAGTTTTTTACATTTCTGGGACTGTGGTGTCAGAGAAATAAATGGAGAAGTCTGGCGGAAGCCTAGTCATTCTTCTACCCTTTTTGGCCTGTAGCCATATATTCCAGTGTATATTCTGCTGATATATATATATATATAATATATATATATATATATATATATATATATATATATATATATATATATATATATATATATATAATTAGTGGTATTTGGGGGTTGTTTAACTCAAGTGTAGCCAGGGTTGGACTGGGACAAAAATTTGGCCCTGGACTTCATCCAGACTGGCCCACTTTGACAGGTCTCTCCCACAGCGGCCGGACAACTCCCGCACCCCCCCCCCCGGCCACCCAAGCCCCCTCTCCCCCTTCACTAGCCACTAGTCATTTTACTTTATTAGAGTAGAACAGCTGGTACTGGTACTCTTATAGGCAGTACCAGTGGGGAAGCTAGACATTATTTCTCCCGGGGCAAAAAATCTGTTTGGTGCCCCCCCCCCCCTTATGGGACAAGATTAGGCAGAAGTGAGAAACTCCCAGGCTGCTGTCACTGAAGCCGGCCCACTGAGCCATCAGCCCACCGGGAAACTCCCTGTAGTCCCAATGGCCAGTCCATCCCTGACTGTAGCACCCGTTGGCGAGAACAATCCATGCCAGAAGTTCAATTTCAGGGCTTGTTGGCCCACTTTTTTTTAAGAAAAGTTCAAAACAAAATCAAAGGTTTTCCCTCGCAGGGGGTTTTGTCCATACAAAATAATGATAAATTCAGCCTCCTGGCTTGTACATACAGCAGTGCTGCTCAGGCCTTCCACTTCAGGCTCTCCTCCGTCTCCTACAGAGTATTTGCCAACACTGTCCTTTTAGATAGCAGCCCCTCACTGCTCTGATCCTCAAGCCTCGTGCACACGCCATGAGTGCTTTTGGCCGGGAAAACCGGCCGTGTGTATGCTCCATCTCAGTTTTCCCAACAAGAAAACTGCCCGAAAAAAAGAGAACCAGTTCTCTTTTTTTTCCTGCAGAAATTTCCGGCGTTTTTTAAGCCGGCAGTTTTCCTATGGGAAACACTGCGATGGAGCATACACGCGGCCGGGATTCCCGACCAAAGCGCTCATGACAGTTTTCCTGTCGGGAAACCCGGTCGTGTGTAGGGGGAAAAAGTTACCGAGCAGGTTCTCGGTTTTCCCCTCAGGTTTCTCGGCAGACTTTTTACCGACGGGAATCCCGTACGTGTGTATGAGGCTTTAGACTTGGGTCTCTGACTTCTACTGTGCATACATGCACACTCTGGGTTCTCCCTTGAAATCTTGCACTCCTCAGGAGAGTGGAGCCCAAAATGCTGGTCCTGATTTTACTATCCGGCCCACACACACCTGAACAATCAGTGTGCTGGTGAGTCTCAAAACCTGGATCCAGGACTGTAGATTTTATCCCACCCGGATCTCTAATAAATCCCCGGGCTTCAGGTCCCAAAGTGAATAATGAGGAAGCTGAAAAGCCAGTTTCCTCCCAAACAAGCAAATACACTGGAGCCCCTCAACCTGCCTGGTTGAGAATCCTGTATTCATACACTGGTGGGGTACCATTACTCTGAAATTCAAGACGCAGCTGGGTGTTGAAGATGTCTGTATGGGTGTTCTATCAGATTACTGCTACCGGTCAGATCATGTGTTTGGAACACATAGCACATGCACAGTATATTTTGGACAGAACGTGCAACAAAGAGCACTTGGACCAAATCTGCAACATTTGAGTCAAGGTTCTTTCTCTCAGGGATTGTTGGTGTATAAAGGTCACTGGCAAGGTTTCTGTAGTTGATGGAATTCTGTATTTAGAATATTTCTCAGTGTTTATAGTAAATTTTGATTAGGCATAATAAGTTAAAGTTGTCATTCACTACGGTAAAGACTTCTTAGAGAAACAAATTAGGGTTCTACTGGGGCAGCCAAGGTTTCTCAGTATTCATCCATTTATCCTGTGTGAAATGCAGTGCCCTAACAACCGGGGGGCTGCCGGTGTGTCTGCCCCTGGGCGCTGAGCTGTCAAAGTGTAAAAAATGTAATAAAATCCACAGTCAGGGCCGCCATCAGGGGGGTACAGGCATTACACCTGTAAGGGGCCTGATGGTCCCCAGGGGCCCTTCCGCCCCCCCCCCATTTTTTTTCCGTTCGAACCCCCTACCTTTAGCAACTCACGACAGGGGCCCACCTCCCCCTGTTTTCTTTTTTCGTCTGACTTTAGCAACACACGACAGGAGAGAAAAGAGAAGACTTGACTTTGTTTTGTTTGTCAGCACCAACCCCCCCCCCATCCCGCTTATCATCTCACGGCAGGAGAGAGAAGAGATGACACTTTCGTTACCACCCCTCCCCCCCATCCCGCTTATCTCGCGTCAGGAGAGAGAAGAGATGACACTTTCCTTACCACCCCTCCCCCCCCATCCCGCTTGTCTCGCGGCAGGAGAGAGAAGAGATGACACTTTCCTTAATTATTTTTTATAACAAAGTGAAAATATATATATATATATATATATATATATATATATATATATATATAATATAATTTTATTCTGTCTTTTTTTGTTTATATTGCAAAAAAAAAAAACAGTGCTGATCAAATATGACCAAAAGAAAGCTCTATCTGTGGGAAAAAATTATCAAAATGTAATTTGCATATGATGTTGCATGACCGCGCAATCACCAGTTAAAGTAGCACAGTAAGGAATAGTAAAAAAAAACAATTACTTCTGGTTAGTCTTCTCAGAAATAAATTGCACTATCAATAATAGGCTGGGGGATCATGCATTTCTAGAGACAGAGGTAGAAGAGGAACTGGCTTAACCACTTCATTACTGGGCACTTAAACCCCCTTCGTGCCCAGACCAATTTTCAGCGCTGACGCATTTTGAATGACAATTGCGCGGTCATACAACACTGTACCCAAATTATATTTTTATCTTTTTTTTTCCACAAATAGCTTTCTTTTGGTGTTATTTGATCATCTCTGCGATTTTTATTTTTTTGCGCTATAAACATAAAAAGACAGAAAACACAATTTTTTACTTTTTGTTATAATAATATCCCAATTTTTTTTAAAAAATAAAAATTTCCCTCGGTTTAGGCTGATACGTATTCTTCCACATATTTTTGTTTAAAAAAATCGCAATAAGCCTATATTGATTGGTTTGCGCAAAAGTTATAGCGCCTACAAAATATGGGATAGATTTTTTTTTTTTTTTACTAGTAATGGCGGCGATCTGCGATTTTTTTTTTTTGGTCAGGCCTGCGATATTGCGGCGGACAGATTGGACACTTTTGGGACCATTCACATTTATACAGTGATTAGTGCTATAAAAATGCACTAATTACTGTATAAATGTGACTGGCAGTGAAGGGGTTAACACTAGGGGGTGAGGAAGGGGTTAAATGTGTATCCTGGGTGTGTTCAAACTGTGTGGGGGGGAGGGGACTGACTGGGGGAGGTGACTGATGCTGTGTCCCTATGTAAAGGGACACAGATCGGTCTCCTCTCTCCCTGACAGGACGTGCAGCTCTGTGTTTACACACAGAGCTCCACGTCCCTGCTGTCACCACCGATTACGGGTACCTGGCAGACATCGTGGCTGCCAGGCACACGCATCGCCTCCCGAGCGATGCGCCGGGCACGTTGTTTCCCCGCTGCGCGCCCGGGGAATGACAACAGCAGGACGTCCAAAGACGTCCACTCGGCACTTGAGGGCCGCGCTGTGGACGTCATTCGTCCATAGCGCGGATCCCAAGTGGTTAATAAAGCAATGAGATCTGATAGTATTCATCTTAGAGAACTTTGAGGTATAGTTGTTGGACCATTAAGAAATCTTTTTAATCAATCTTTTCTAACGAGAAGATCTCCATGACTGGCGCACAGAAAATATTGTACCTATCCACAACAAGGGCAGCAAGATGGCAATTACAATTACAGGATGGCAATTACAGGACCGCGAGTTTATCATCTGTTAAGTCAAGTCAATGGAGTCACTCCTAAACAAAAAGCTCATGGAGCATGTAAACACATTTGACCAAAAATACTTGCTGGACCAAAAGCAGCATGGCTTTACTGAGGGCAGATCATATCAGACTAATCTGATTGGATTTTTTGTCTATACAGTGGAACCTCGGATTGCGAGTAATGCTGTTAACGAGCGTTTTCGCAATACGAGCACTGTATTTCCTAAGATCCTAACTCGGTTTGCGAGTGTTGTCTCGCAAAATGAGCAGGGTTGAGGCCAAAGCGGTGTGCAGTACCGCGTTTGGACTGAGGTGGGGGGTGCCAGAGCCGAACAGCGCATTAAGGTCATGAAGTGGCCTAGCCAGTCTACTGACCTTAATCCTATAGAAAATATATGGAGGGAGCTGAAGCTTCGAGTTGCCAAGTGACAGCCAAGAAACCTTAAGGATTTAGAGAAGATCTTGTAAAGAAGACTGGACCAAAATCTCTCCTGAGATGTGTGCAAACCCGGTCACCAACTACAAGCAACGTCTTACCCATGTGCTTGCCAACAAGGGTTTCTCCACCAAGTACTAAGTCATGTTTTGCTTTGGGATCAAATACTTATTTTACTCACTGAACTGCAACTCTTGTGTTTTTTTTCTGGATTTTTGGTTGATATTTTGTCTCTATCATTTAATATACACCAAAGAGAGAAACCTGACGGAAACGTTTAAATACATCAAGGGGGCGAATAAGGTTCAAGAGGGCAGTATTTTCTATATGTAACCAAGATCAAGAACACAGGAACATTACCTCAAACTAGCAGGAGAAAAGTTCAAAACTAACCTTAGAAAGTATTATTTTCCTGAAAGAGTAGTTGATGCTTGAAATAGACTTCCAGAAGAGGTGAGTCGGTCAACAGTAAGTGGATTCAAATATACTTTGGACAAACCTAGATCTATACTCAGAGAAAAAAGCTAACAAAAAAATAATAAAATAAAAATATAAAAAAAGAGTCAGACCTGATGGACCACTTGGTTGTTTTTCTGCCATCACTCTTTTACTTTCAAAATGTTTATTTGGTTTTCAACAAGCATGACAGAAAAAAAAAAACAATATAATACATTAGTGTTATAAGCTTATCCACAAGCTTTACGAACTCAAGATCAAAGTATGAGGGTAGTAACATTCAATGAATCAATGTTCAATTTCCTTACGGTAATTAATCAATGAGCAATACTAACAAAATGCTCTGGGCTAACAGCCCACAACAAGTAACGTAGATAACTTTTCTGTGAGACTATCCGCCCAAGTGGCTTGGGGTCCAGGTCCCACCTGCCGCAGGTTCTGGCTCGAATATATAGTGGTACCTGGGACATTCTAGGGGGTGCCGGCCGCGCACCCCCGGAAGGGTCCAAGCCCCCCCACCCCATTGGGATCTCTGTGGGGATGCCCCGACCCCCCCAGAGGCGCTGAGCTCTACCCACCCCCCCTTGTCCAGGCCACTACGAAGTGCAGCCAGTATAGTACGGTTTAGTTCAGTGAGGTGAGTAAGGCGGTCCCGCAGGGGCCCCCCCATTTCATACCACACAAGGAAATCCGCTCAGCTTGTGCAGTCAGGCCGGACTCGGCTCTAGTCTCATGGGTTCATATATGTCTTGCATAATAAGGTAGAGAAATGGGAACAGAGTGTCCCAGAAAGTGGTTAGGGAGAAAAGTGTAAGAGGGAGGAGGAGAGGTAATGCCGCGTACACACGATCATTTTTCAGCATGAAAAAAACGTTGTTTTTTAAAAACGTCATTTAAAATGATCGTGTGTGGGCTTCACATCATTTTTCAGGTTCTGAAAAACGACAACAAAAAAATTCGCACATGCTGCATTTTTTAGTGTAATTTTAAACAATGTTGTTTTTCGGGTTGTAAAAAATTATCGTGTGTGGGCTAAAACGACAAAAAAAAAACGTGCATGCTCAGAAGCAAGTTATGAGATGGGAGCGCTCGTTCTGGTAAAACTACCACTCATAATGGAGTAAGCACATTCATCACGCTGTAACAGACAAAAAAGCGCGAATCGTCTTTTACTAACACGGAATCAGCTAAAGCAGCCCCAAGGCGATTGGAACTTCCCCTTTAAAGTGCCGTCGTACGTGTTGTACGTCACCGCACTTTGCTAGATCATTTTTTAAAAACAATGGTGTGTAGGCAACGTCGTTTTAATGATGAAGTTGGGTAAACGTTGTTTTTTAGACATGCTGAAAAACTACGTTTTCTTTCATGCTGAAAAATGATCGTGTGTACGCGGCATAAGGTGTGGAGCTCAAAGTAGCCCAGGTTCTACCGCGGATCCGGGGTAATGCCAGGGTAAATAGGAATGTTACAATAGAATGCCCAGGGCTCCCATATAGCCTTGAATCTATCTGTCTTGTCCTGTAATTTTGCTACCATGTGTTCTTGCGCCATAATCCAGGAAACTTTCCTCTTGAACCTCTGAAAAGGAACCGTGGGGGTTTTCCATGCCCGTGCTAACATTTATCTTAGCTCCTAGCAGGATAAAGAAAGTTAGTGTTTGGAGATTTTTACAAAGTCCTGGGAGGGGGCGGTTCAGGAGTGCTAATTGAGGATCGGGAGTCACCAAAGTAACTGTTACCATCCTAATTGTCTGAAACACCTTCCTCCAAAAGGATCTGATCCGGGGACAGGTCCACCAAATGTGGAAAATAGTGCCCTCCAGCTTCACAGCCCCTGAAACATGAAGGGGAAACCCTGGGGAAAATTTTTTTATTTCCGCCTCAGAGAACTATCAGGATACTCAATCACTTTTGCGTTCAATTTGCAGTCTCCTTTGTTCGCATCATGGTTGGAAATTTCTTTTTTTTTTTTTTTTTTTTTTTCCCTTTTCTTATTCTTTATTTGTTATTGCAAAAGTGCTTTTTTTTTTTTTTTTTGAATATATGTCAATAAATATACAAAAGGAGATAAAGGAAAAAAATTCTTAAATACGTGAATAGATACATTAGTGTCTCCTAGCCGAACAAACCCTCATCCCACCCTCGAGCCACCCCCAACCCTTGATCCCGCCCTCCCACCCTCCCCTATCTCCGGAATTCTGTCTCCTATTGAATCACTCTTTGCCCGTTGACCTTCCTACACTATATCATCCTATCTATATACCTTGGTGCAAGTTTAAAATTAGCCCAATCCTGCCATTTCCGTTTAAATCTGCCTTCTCCTTCCTCTCCCATGTACCTGAGCTGTTCAGCATAATATATATCGTTAATTCTGCAAAGCCAGCTCTTTACTGTCGGGCTCATAGGGTCCTTCCATTGTTTGGGGATCAGACTCTTTGCTGCATCTAGTACGTGTGGAAGTAAGGTTCTCATATACTGTTTAGTTGACATTTCTGTCCCATGAAACAAGCAGACCCATGGATCAGGAGGTATTTTAATTCCGGTTATCTCCTCAATTATTAATAATACATCATTCCAGTATGTTTTAATTTTTGGGCAGGTCCACCATATATGTGACATAGTGCCCACTTCAAGACAGCCCCTCCAACAGTATTTGGAGGTGTCGTCTTGGTAACGGTGTGCTATGGCCGGGGTTATATACCATCGTGCTAAACATTTAAAGTTCATTTCGATCAATGCACAATTAAATGAAGTTGAATGCGTCTTTTTTAATATTTTCCTGACCACTGTCTCGGTTTTTCCCGTTCCCAATTCCTCTTCCCATTTATTAATATACGGAGGGAAACCGGTGTCTTTCAATCCCATTAATATTTTATAAATTGCGGAGATCGCGCCCCTTCCCTTTGGTGCTAAACACATACGCTCCAAAGGGAGCAAGTATCTATCTGACCTCAGGGGGGTGGGGAGGGAATCTACAAAATGCGTCAGCTGAAGGTATCGCCACCTGTTCAACTTAAACAATTCTTTTTTTTTACTTAGTTCCTGATAGGTAAGAATTTTGCCGTCTTTTAATATGTCTTTTAATTGAGCATCTGATTTTTTAATCCAGTTACCAAACAGGTCCATTTTCCCTGGTGCAAAGAAATTTGTGTCAAATAGAGGGATTAATGGGGAGTTATAGCCCCATCTATGTTTTTTATGTGCCCTATCCCAAATAGACATGGATGCCAATGTGATTTTGTGCATGTGCGGATTTATTTGTCTAAAATGTGGCGGTATCCAAATCTCTTTTCCTAACCGTGAGTTATTTGAACAGCTTTCTAATCTCACCCATCTTTTCTCTCTTTTATCTCTGACCCAATCAACCACCCGTGCCATGTGAATAGCCATATAATATGTATAAATATCAGGTACCCCCAAACCACCATGTTCCTTATCTCTAATTAACACCTCCATACTAATGCGCATTTTTTTGTTCCGCCATATAAACCTATTTAATAACTGTTTTAGTATTTTGAAGTAAGCACCCGGTAGTGCGATTGGTAACATTTGAATTATATATAATATCTTAGGGAGAGTAAACATCTTAAAACAGTTTATTCTCCCTAGTAGGGATCTTTGTCTCAATGCAATTCTCTTTAAATCTTTTTTAATATCATTTAATAGTGGTATATAATTCTGTAGATAGATTAGGTTAGGGGAAGATGTGATATTAACTCCCAAATATTTTATCTCGGTATCTTTCCAAATAAATGGAAACTCTTGCTTATATCTCCGTACGTCCTGTGCTTTCACATTTATATTGAGGATTTCTGATTTTAGAGGATTGATTTTAAAATTAGATACATCTCCATACAATTTGAGGGTTTTTAATAGATTCGGGAGTGTTTATAGTTGGATTCGTTATGAATAATAAAATATCGTCGGCGAACGCTGCGAGTTTATGTTCCCCATCATTTGTTTGAATCCCCCTGATATCGGGGTTATTTCTAATCCCGGCCAGCAATGGTTCCAGGGTTAAAATAAATAAAAGGGGCGAGAGGGGGCACCCCTGTCTAGTCCCATTGAACATTTCAAATGTCCCTGACAATGTCCCGTTTACCTTAACTCTTGCCGTTGGGTGTTTATACAAAGCGCTTATCCACCCCATCATTTTTGGACCGATCCCGATAAACTCCAATGTGTTCAATAGAAATCCCCAGTCTACCCTGTCGAAAGCCTTTTCGGCGTCTATCGACAGGAGTAGACCTGGGGATTTACTATCTTTTATTATCTGTGTCAACAGAAGTGTTCTGATGCTATTGTCCCTGCCTTCCCTCCCGGGGACAAAGCCTACTTGGTCAGTATGTACTAAATCTTTCATGATTGTTTTCATTCTCCCTGCTAAGATTTTGGCGAACAGTTTTACATCTGCATTTAATAGCGAGATGGGTCTAAAACTAGAACATAAGGAGGGATCTTTACCTATCTTAGGGATTACTGTAATTGCAGCCTCTAATGCCTCTTGACGAATATCCCAATTTAAACCAATACCGTTTATATAAGAACACATCCTGGGGATCAGAATGTCACTGAACTTTTGGTAATATGCAATTGTTAACCCATCGGGGCCTGGACTTTTCCCCTTTGGTGACTCCTTTAAATTATTGCGAATTTCCAATTCCGTTATAGGTTCTTCTAAAAAACTAATTTTGTCGTCTGATATTTTATTTAGACATGTGTTACTTAAAATTTTTTTTATATTAACGCTTCTCCTTTTGGTTTTTTCGGGGGTGTCCCCTTGCGATATAGAATACAGCTTCCCATAGTATTCTTGAAATACTCTTGCAATTTCTGATGATGTATGTACTTTGCTCCCTTTGCCTGTTTGAATACTTTCTATAAAATTACCCTTAAATTTGTTTTGAAACCCTTTTGCTAGGTATTTGCCCGACAAGTCACCCCATTGATAATTCTCTTTCTTACGTCTGTAAGATGCCGCTCTATTTTCATATTCAATAAGATCTCTTAATTCCTCTCTTTTTAAGATAACGGTACGCTCTGCTTCATGCTCTCCTGTTAGTTTATGGGTCTGTTCAAGGTCCAAGATGGTTTTATATAACTCATCATATTTCTTCTTAGTTTCTTTTTTTTTTGCTGATCCTATTGCGATCAGTATGCCCCTGATATAGGCCTTGTGAGCCTCCCAAACTATTGATTCCGACACGTGTTCGGAGCAATTTGTCTTGAAATACCATTCTAATTCCTGTTTTATCCTTTTTACAACCTCTTCATCCTGTATTAAATCCTCATTAAGTCTCCATTTGGTGTTACTTTTGGGAGCTCCCTCAATTTTTAAATTAATTGAAACTGGCGCATGATCCGACAGGGTAGTTATCCCAATTCCCGAACTTGTCACTACGTCCAATGAGCTATGATCCACTAAAAAAAAGTCGATCCTAGAGTACGTCCCGTGTACAGCGGAGTAGAATGAGTAATCACGTATTTTCGGATGCTGTATTCTCCAAACATCTATCAATTGGAGTTGATGTAATTTTTTTTTAAGTAATTTTCTTTGTGCATCTCCAGTCCGCTGTGCACGGGACGTACAATCGAGATCCAGATCCAGACAGAGGTTCATATCACCCGCCACAACTACCCTGCCAATCCTGAAGTCCATAAACATCTCAATGACCCCCTTAAGAAATCTCATGGAGTTCTTATTTGGACAATAAATATTTGCAATAGAATAATCCACTTCATTTATTTTTCCTCTAAGTAGAAGATACCGCCCCTCGGGATCTGCTTTTCTGTCTACCAGAACAAATCTAACTTCCTTGGCAAACCCTATGGCAACCCCCTTTGCCAATTTAGTCGGTGAGTCTCCGTAGTACCATAATGGGTATTCCGGTGAGCTTATTTTAAGATTTGACTCCTGCGAGATATGTGTCTCTTGTATGAGTACTATATCTGCTTTAAGATGTCTAATTTCTCTTAAAATATTACCCCTTTTTAGCGGGGAATTTAATCCCCTTACATTATATGAGAGTATTTTTAAGGTTCCCATAATATCTACTAGATAGTCGCTTGCCCCCCGACCACTCCCGTTACATTGTTATTATATTCGGTCGCAATAAATTGAGTCATAAAACTCGACATCTTGCATAGGCAGAATTTCCAATATGCATCAAGGCAAAACCACGACAGGCAGCTTATTTCTGAAACTGATAACCGGAGAAACTCCCCCCCAAACCCTCTCCCACACCCCCCCACCTCCCCCCATTTACTCTGTACTATGACCCCTCCCATCACCCAAACCCTCCCCCCCTCCCTCCCTTCCCCCACCAGTAGGGGCATTACGGCCTTAAATAGGCACCTGGATCCGTGGCCCACCTACTCCACCCGGCCCACGGTTCTCGCCCCAGAGGTTGAGCTCTGCGAGTGTGACTACGTCCCGAACCGCCACCGCCCTCCCCCCCATCCGAAGGATGGGGGTGGGTGAGTAGCCCCAGGACCCCAGAACTCCCCGGGCTCCCACCAGCCGGTCCCCCCCCGCCCCCCCCCGACCCCCCCCCACCCCCCAGCCCCCCACATCATCATCTCCGTTTTTGTTATTTGTCTTGTGTGGATTTTTTCTTAATTATTTTCCTCTTTTATTTCCTGGGATAAGGCTCCATGTCTGATGGCCCGGTATAGGTGATATCTTCTCTTGAGGTTCATTCCAACCAGGTATCTCTATCAATGGGATGTCCAGTCTCTTGCAGAACTTAGTCATCTCTTCGGGGAACCTTAAGGTCGCGGATCTGCCCTCCTTCTTCCCGATTAAACACGCTGGATAACCCCAAGAATATTGGATACCATGTATTTTTAAATGTTCGAGTAACGGTTTTAATAATCTCCTTCTAGAAAGGGTCTCGGTGGCAAGGTCCGGAAAAATCTGTAATTCAGTCTCATTAAATGTTACCGGCCTAATGGTTTTAAGACGCTGCCAAATCTGTTCTTTATCTTGAAAATTGTGAAATCTTGCGATCACGTCTCTGGGTATTCCCGCTGCCAATTCCGCCGGTTTTCTAATCCGATGAATTCTTTCGAATTTGATTTTTTCCGTTTCTATTTTACCCAAAATGTGGCCGACTAGTTTATCGAGTTTTACTTGGAGGTCTTCTCCTTCCAGGTCAGGTAAACCACGGATCCTCAAGTTTTTCCTTCGGTTCCGATTTTCTTGATCTTCCATTCGGTACCTCAAGTTCCTTTGTTCTATTTGTAATTCCTTCATTTGCATTTTTAACTCTGACACCTCAGCAGCTTGACTATCCAGTTTTTCTTCAGTTTCTTCCACTCTTCTCAGTAAATGACTCATGTCTTCGTGTACAATCGTTATCTCATTTTTTAACGAGACCTCCATTCGTGAGATTGATAATTCTAGTCGCGAAAACATCTCTAATAGCTCTGTTTTTGATGGAGGTAAATCTTTATGGGTGGCACCGTGTGGTTCCGCAACATCCACCTCAGACTCTCTGGTTGTCACTGTTTCAGAGTACCTTCTCCGTCCATTTTTTTGTTGGCCCATTGATAGTCTGCTTTTGGCCCCAGATGTTTCACTAGGGCAGTCTTTGGAAGTGTCTTGTGTCATGTATTTTTTTATAGTTCCAGGGCTGGCACTTATTTTGGGGGCGTTGGCCACAGCACCCCTAACTGGGCGGCCTCTCATTTCTTATATTCTGTTAGTCACACAAAAAAAAAAAAAAAAAATAATAATAAAAAAAAAAAAAAAATGATCGAGAGACCCCCCAAATACTCTTGACACGGCCGATTTGATCGACTATGGGGGCTTTCAATTCAGAATGGTTGTGCCTCTATTGACCCCTCAGGCAGCTCAACAGATAAAAAGCGGATAAGTAGTGGGGCTGTTATTTAAGGCTAGCTTCTATCAAGGATATGTTGAGAATACCCTTAAAAGAGCGTTTGGATGCCTGATACCAATCCAAGGTTTTCCAGGAGCAACCAGTGTCCTCCTCCCAGGCCCGAGCATAGGCTGGAGAGTCATTATTATTCTCCAGGGCGGAGTATATTAGAGAGATCCCTCCCCTCTGATCCGTAGAGTTTGAGCACCAATGTTCATATGAGGTGATAGTATAGGGTTCAGTTTTGTTGGTCCAGATGGAGTGTAGGAAATGTGCTATTTGGGAGAAACGGAATAGCTCCAAGTTGGGCATATCCAGTGTTTTCCTGCAGTGTGCCAGAGTGAGGGGGCCCGCCTGGGAGAGGAAGTGTCCAATTCGGTAGAGGCCCTTATCCAGTCACCATTTAAAGGCTTTAATATTCAAACCTGGTGGAAATCTGGGGTTATGAAAAATATGAGATAAGGGCTAAACAGGTGAGATAAGGGAACATTGAGTGTAGAGCGTGGAGCACGAGGATACCGAATGAGAGAGTGTCGGAGACATAATTGCTGGTGTAAATTTTGGGTTACTCCATAACAAGAAGTCAATGGTATTCAAGGGAATGGCTTTTCTTTCCATAGACAGCCAATCAGGCTTAGGGCCCTTAGAGTATACTGTGGATATTTGAGTCAATTGGGCGGCTTGGTAATACCACCACAGATTCTGTAAACCAAACCCCCCCCCCTTGGGACTTCAAGCGAAATAACACTTCCTTGGGGCATCTATAGCCTTTGTTGTCCCAGATGAACCGCACAATTTTGGATTGGAATTTAGAGAGATATTTTTTCTTTACTGGTATCGGGAGAGAGCGAAACAGGTACAGCAAACAGGGTAGCAAGGTCATCTTTACTGCATGAACTCTATCGAGCCAGGACAGACCACACTTCGACCACCCAGCCAGGTCCTGCCATCACTCTTTTATGTTTCTATGCTCTAACTTTGAGCTGGCAATGCTGGGGATGGATCTTTAGAACTCACATGGTCCTCTAAGAACTTTCCAGTAGAATAGCATTGTGTGGAGAAAGGACTGTCACTCCTGAACTAACTTCCTTCCTTTTGCAAGTTACACCTACAGGCAGGGCTGGACTGGGACAGAAATTTGGCCCTGGACTTCATCCAGACTGGCCTACTTTGACAGGTCTCTCCCATGGCGGCCAGACAACTCCCGCACCCCCCCCTCCCCTGGCCACCCGCACCCCCTCTCCCCCTTCGCTAGCCACTAGCCATTATACTTTATTAGAGTAGAACAGCTGGTACTGGTACTCTTTTAGGCAGTACCAGTGGGGAAGCTAGACATTATTTCACCCATGGCAAAGAATCAGTTTGGTGCCCCCTTATGGGACAAGATTAGGCAGAAGTGAGAAACTCCCAGGCCATAGCTGTTGAGTCAGCTGTCTTTCCCCTCCCCCCATGCTCCCCTGTCATCCCCCCTGCTCCTCTGGTCCTCCTCCTGCTTATTTGTTCCCCCCAGGTGAGCGCTGCGGGGAGGGAGAGACAGAGGAGCGGAGGGGGGCGGCGGTCCGCTGTCACTGAAGCCGGCCCACAGAGCCATCGGCCCACCGGGAAACTCCCTGTAGTCCCAATGGCCAGTCCATCCCTGCCTACAGGTAAGGCTAGATTAAGGCTTACCTGTAGGTGTTAGCAATATCTCCTAAACCTGCACGGTTTAGGAGATATTCGCCGAATGACAGGACCGCTGTCTACGGCGCGCAGGCGCACTAACAATAGCCGCCCTAAACACGGCAATGCCATGTTCGACGGCTCCCGTGCGCATGCGCGGGAATGACGTCTTCGCCGCTCCGGCCAATCACAGCGCCAGAGCGGCGATTACAGGAAGAAGATCGCCGGAGACATGGCGGCGGCAGAGGGCACAGAGGAGAACTTCAGGGGCGTTGTTCTCAGGTAAGTCGATCATAATGAGCTAGTATGCTGTGCATACTAGCTCATTATGACTTTAATTTTGCAGGGTTTAAAAAAAAAAAAACAACAACAAGGGTTTACTTCCTCTTTAAAGGGTTGCTGATGCTCAGCAACACTTTGGATCAGTACCTTTGGCCTCATGCAGGTGCAGAATCTCCAGGTTTGTGTCTGTTTCCTTCAACCCATGCCTGTCTCTGTATTAGTGTAGTAGGCTGTCTATAAATAGCAGGTTGTGGCTGAGGTCCCTGTGACCCTTTAGTGAAGAAAATGGACATAGAAAGAGGTGGGCACTCTATATGCTAGACCGATGCCATATTCAGCAGTACCCGTGGTTTCTCTATACTCTGAATTTTCACTCTTTTTTTTTTTTTGTGTATGTCACTTTTTACTCTTAAAGTGTATGTAAACCCTGGCATTGATCTTATATTATTTGCTCCCATTTGTTCTGTTAAATATACAATTAAATGTTTCTTTTATATCTGATCCAAAGTGCAAAAAATAATATATTTTAATCCTGCCAGCAATCTAGTGAGCTTGCAGCTATCTTCATGATTACCATATTTTTGCTTGACCCGGTGATCATCGATGGCTTTGTTTTTTTTGGGGGGTGTAATTAAAAAAATAATTATATTATTATTAATTTTTTTACACAACAGAAAAAAGTAGAAAAATATGTATAATTAGACACTAGAGTTGCTATTTTGTTGCCCCTTTTCCTTATTATGTTAATATAAAAGTTAAATGACACCAAAAAATATTGGAAAAATACAAACAAAAAGGAGATACCTGGAGATGTCTGTTTGCAGCGTCCCGCAGTTTACAGAGAACTCTACACACGATCGGTTCATCCGATGAAAACCGATGAAGCTGACTTTCATCAGTCGTGCCTACACACCATCAGTTAAAAAAAACGATCGTGTCAGAACGCGGTGACGTAAAACACAACGACGTGCTGAGAAAAATGAAGTTCAATGCTTCCAAGCATGCGTCGACTTGATTCTGAGCATGCATGGATTTTTAACCGATGGACGTGCCCACAGACGATCGTTTTTTTTCTATCGGTTTTTTAACCATCAGATCATTTTAAAACAAGTTCTACGTTTTTTCACCGATGGATAAAAAAACGATGGGGCCCACACACGATCGGTTCGTCTGATGAAAACCGGTCCCGTTTTCATCTGACGAACCGATCGTGTGTACGGGGCATGACCCTTTTTGCGCATGGCTAGATAAGATGACATGCAAATGAAAAATAGGATAACGTGAATGGATAGAGACAAACGGTTAATAATAGTAAGAAAAAAAATAGTTCTTGTCTTTGTCACTTTGGTAAAGGGTTAAACAGTTTGTCTCCTCTGCTCTAGTGGAACATCTGCAGGAGGCAGACACTGGGAATGTGTTATGGTTGGAGCCAAGGTTGGTCTGAGAAAAGGTCTGGTTCCCTTCTATCGGAGCTATATAAAGGATAATGAACATGTGACGGCTATTCACATCCACTGCATCAGCAACATGAGGACTCTTAGCTGTATATCCATTCCTATCATCCTGTTGCTGCTTTCCTATGGGAAGTTTTCTTCAGGCAGTCTACCACATGCTTCCAGCAAGCATCACGCAGGACAGGTAATTGTTTGTGAGATTGTCTATAATTGAGGCATAGAGGAAAAATACAATGTGGTTTATTTACTACAACTGGAAAGTGCAAAATCTGGTGTAATCAGTTTTCAGGTTTTATTGCCAACGCTTAATTGAAAAAGCTGAAGTTTGAAGCTGATTGGCTACCATGCACAGCTGCACCAGATTCTGAGTGCTCCAGATTTAGTAAATCTCCCCTAATGTCTATATAGAGATCACCATTTTGATTTTTGTGGTATTTTATATATAAAAGTCCATTAAAAATGTTGCATAGTCTAACTTCAGAATGCTGATAATTCTGAAGCTATATGAGGTGCTTTACAGGTGAACAGAGAATGGAGCTAATCCAGGTGGAAATGACTAATGATTTATGAGTAAAATACCAATTCATGACAAATAAAACATTCAAAAGGTGCAGAGACCCAAAGCTATGTATAAAGTATACCCCGTTATTCTTTTTATAGGTTAAGCCCATTACTGTTATTTGCATTGTTCTAAAACAAAGGCAGTTTTATTTCACGTACCAGTTGGGGCAAGTTATATCTGTAGGAATGACTTAGAAATAAGTTATATGTTCCTTTAAAAAAAAAAAATTATTGCTGTATAGTGGCTGAATATTGTTTTGTATTGTGTTTTGTGTAATGGTATTGGATTTTCCTTGGAAATTATTCTTGTGGTAATTCAATGGAAGTATTACCTTTTATGATTAGCTGATCTGTTGTTGATGACTGTGTTTCGTGCAAGCTTTACAACTAACTGAATTGTTTTGCCAGCTAATTGGTTAGTTATCTCTTTGAGGATAGCCAATCAAATTATTATCTTTTCACGTCTGATCTATTTTTTCTGTGCTTTGTGTTGTAAAGCCATATAAACCATGCAGCATGCGAAATTATTTTATATAAACCATCGTATGCAGCATGCTAAATAATTTTATATAAACCATTGCATGCAGCATGCTAAATAATTTTATATAAACCATCGTATGCAGCATGCTAAATCATTTTATATAAACCATCGTATGCAGCATGCTAAATAATTTGATATAAACCATTGCATGCAGCATGCTAAATAATTTGATATAAACCATTGCATGCTAAATCATTTTTATATAAACCATCGTATGCAGCATGCTAAATAATTTGATATAAACCATTGCATGCAGCATGCTAAATAATTTGATATAAACCATTGCATGCTAAATCATTTTTATATAAACCATCGTATGCAGCATGCTAAATAATTTTATATAAACCATTGCATGCAGCATGCTAAATAATTTTATATAAACCATTGCATGCAGCATGCTAAATAATTTTATATAAACCATTGCATGCAGCATGCTAAATAATTTGATATAAACCATCGCATGCAGCATGCTAAATAATTTGTATATAAACCATCGCATGCAGCATGCTAAATAATTTTATATAAACCATCGTATGCAGCATGCTAAATTATTAGATATAAACCATCGCATGCAGCATGCTAAATCATTTTCGTATAATTATAACTAAAAAGATTGTGACTTTGTTACAACAAGGTGTTAGTAGGCTTTTACACTTCTCATCAGGGAATCCGATAATGATGAGTAGAGAGGTGGAGCACAATTTTACGGATCTGGACTTTCTTCGACGGGCACAGCTTAGTACATTCCTCCGATCGATGCCAGAAATGCTTACTATAGTACGGACACCCTCCGTATTTGAACAACTATGCTTAAAGCGGGAGTTCACCCGAATTTTTTTTTTTAACATTAGATTGAGGCTCATTTTGTCAAGGGAAATCGGGTGGTTCTTTTTTTTTTTAAATCGAAGCAGTACTTACCGTTTTAGAGAGAGATCTTCTCCGCCGCTTCCGTGTATGGTCTTCGGGACTGGGCGTTCCTATTTGATTGACAGGCTTCCGACAGGCTTCCGACGGTTGCATACATCGTGTCACGAGTAGCCAAAAGAAGCCGAACGTCGGTGCGGCTCTATACGGCGCCTGCGCACCGACGTTCGGCTACTTTTGAAAAATCGTGACGTGATGTATGCGACCATCAGAAGCCTGTCGGAAGCCTGTCAATCAAATAGGAACGTCCAGTCCCGCAGCCCATACCCATCCCCTTGACAAAATGAGCCTTAATCTAATGTTAAAAATTAAGTTTTTGGGTGAACCTCCACTTTAAAGGGGGAACCGATGAGACATTCATTGTCACATTTTTATGCTTCGTTGATTAGATTAGAAGCACCACAAGAACTGGTGTTCCTACAAATGTGGGATCTTAGGTACCAAAAGGGAGGGTATACAATTCTTACTAGATGGTACAAGACACCTGTTGTATTGCACCGGATTTTCCCTCAAGTATCAAATGTCTGTTGGTGATGTCTTGAATCTGAGGGCACCTTATTACATATATTTTGGGAATGTCCAAGATTGAAAGAGTTCTGGACAATGGTGGCTGAATCAGTTAAAACAATCACAGGTATATCCCTTGGGGAAGACTTGGCTGTATTCTTATAAAGAAGTCTTATGCTGGCCATAGATGAGCCCATGTTAACCATATGGAATATTTGGAGGGACATATCTTTAGTACCAGAGATGGGCTGTGAACATCAGAATACACAAGTCCCCACACAAGTGCAATATGGACATAAACCCATGATGGTAGAAATATGTGGGATATATCTGCTGATTTGTCTATAAAGGTTGCAGATTCCATGCTGCTCATCCTATGTCCACTATCTAGTGAGTCACTGACTAGACCAAGCACATGACCAGTTGGAGTTAACAAGCCTTAAAGTGGAGGTTCACCCGGAAATAAACATTTTTAACCTTAGATTGATGCTCATTTTGTCTAGGGGAATCGGGTAGTTTTTTTAAAATCAAAGCCGTACTTACCGTTTTAGAGATGCATCTTCTCCGCCGCTTCCGGGTATGGGCTGCGGGACTGGGCATTCCTACTTGATTGACAGGCTTCCGACAGTCGCATCTATCGCGTCACGATTTTCCGAAAGTAGCCGAACGCCAGGCGTCGTATAGAGCCGCACCGACGTTCGGAAGACTGTCAATCAAGTAGGAACGCCCAGTCCCGAACACCATACACGCAAGCGGCGGAGAAGATGCATCTCTAAAATGGTAAGTACTGCTTGGATTTAAAAAAAATACCCGATTCCCCTAGACAAAATGAGCATCAAATCTAAGGTTAAAAAAAAATGTTTTGGGTAAACTCCCGCTTTAACTCCTGTCCTGCTTGCTTGTTCTAGGTCACCAACATACTAGATTACTAGAATCAAGATAAAATTCCCGGATCATGTTCCTAAAGAAACAGTGGCAGTGCTCAAAAACCTAGACTCACAGGTTGATGTTAATATAGTGATATGTGTAGTTGTAACATGTAGAAATCTTAGATTCTTAGAACTGTTTCTCATAGGCTTCAGCTTGTATAAGAGCAGTGTGAATAGCAAACTTTGACAAAGCATTTGCCGAGCTTTCAGCAAGCCTTGTTAAAGCTTTTAAAGTATCATTCAGCTCCAGTTTGTAAAAATATGAACACAAAGCCTAATGGGAGTGTTGATTGCCACTTTAAGCAACCTGCTAGCAGGCTTTTAACAAGCTTCAAGAAGTTCTGGAGCCTGCTAGTAGCTTGTTTAATGTGGCAATCAACACTGCCATTAGGATATGTGTTCAACATCTACAAACTGGAGCTACATAGTCCTTAAAAAAAAAAAAATCTAAATTGCTGCATTTGAAAATTTCAAAAGCAGATAAAAGAATAGTAGTGGTAAAAAAATGCACTTGTGGGTTTGACTAATCTTTTTTTATACAATTCTCCTATAGGGGAATTTGGCAGGGGTATGTCCTATGGCTACATACTTTTGCTAATAGGTGTCCCTTGTTCCATCTCAAAAAGTTGGGATGTATGCTACTATCACTGCTCTTTGTATAAATTGCGGACAGACTGCTTCATGCATGAGAATGGGCATATTGAGTCACAGCATAGTGCAACATTATATTGTATATCTTCATTTCCTACAATGGTACAGCAAAGTCCTACTGGTTTACAGGTGCAATGAACTGCATTGATGTATAGGTATGTGAACAAGCTTTGTGGTACATACAGCCATATAATGATGCCATATCATATGGATAATCATGAGAAGTTTGCAATGTCTATAGGCTTCCCTAGCCAACGAATTTCAGGAGTAAGGAGGTTTCTGGATTTTTCTCTGATTTCTTTTTAGATAGATCCCCACCCTGTTCATGCACATCCACTATTCAGTACCCATGGTTTTTCTCAAATCCTGTCCTTTCAGCAGTAATAGTTGGCAATCTCTATAGAAATGACTAAAAGATCTATGAAAATGTTCAAACCATACAGGTATCAGCAACACCAAGACTGTGGTTCAATGATACAACTTTACTTTCTTGCCAAAAGTCATGCAAACCCAAGGCAAGCTTGGGTAGCGTGGAGAGGAATTAGAACCCCTGTCAGTTTTTATTGCTGTCTGTGCCCCCATTATGGAAATTCACCCTCTCTATTTGTCCTATTTTCCATTATCATTGGAAGTGAAAGTAAAAGAAAATCCCAGATTTTGGGTTGTCCCCAGAAAATTACTAGAGGGAAAACCAATGGGGACACTAGTTCTGGTGATCTGGAGAGCCCCAAGGGATTCCCTTAATTGCAGGGATTTCCTCTCACTTCCTGTTTTGGCTATGAAGTGAAGGTAAATCTTCCTAATGTGGCACAGATGGAAAAAATAAAAATGAAAATTACACTTTCCAAAATAATAAAAAGAGATTTGCCTATTTATTTATTTATTTATTTATTTATTTATTTCAATTGTAGTATATATCCAAAGGAAGAGGGAGAATATCTAAAAGGGGAAATTCTCTATTAGACCGTTTACACTTGGACAGATGTCGCTATTGGAAGATTTCCCCTCAGCACTTATTATGTTGACAACTGTGAATGTGATTTCACATCACTTCTGTCCCAGTGTCATTGGTCATCAAGACAAATTGGCCCAGATTCTCAAAAGAGATACGACGGCGCATCTCCAGATACGCCGTCGTATCTCTGCCTAGCGCCGTCGTATCTATGCGACTGATTCTTAGAATCAGTTACGCATAGATATCCATTAGATCCGACAGGCGTAAGTCTCTTACGCCGTCGGATCTTAACTGCATTTTTTTTTTGGCCCGCTAGGTGGCACTTCCGTCGAAATCCGCGTTGAGTATGCAAATTAGATAGATACGCGAATTCCCGAACGTACACGCGTCCGAAGCAGTAAAGTTACGACGTTTATGTTAGGCTTTTCCCGGCGTAAAGTTGCCCCATGGTCTATGAGGCGCAGTCAATGTTAAGTATGGCCGTCGTTCCCGCGTCGAAAATTTATAAAATTACGTTGTTTCCGTAAGTCGTCCGTGAATGGTGCTGGACGTAATTTACGTCCACGTCAAAACCAATGACGTCCTTGCGACGTCATTTAGAGCAATGCACGCTGAGATATTTTAGGGATGGTGCATGCGCAGTTTGTTCGGCGCGGGGACGCGTTTCATTTAAATGAAACACGCCCCCTACCCGCCAAATTTGAATTCCGCTGGGTGATTTACGCTACGCCGCCGCAACTTTACAGGCAAGTGCTTTGTGAATAAAGCACTTGCCTGAAAAACTTGCGGCGGCGTAACGTAAATGAGATACGTTACGCCCGCACAAGTTTGCGCCCATCTACGTGAATCTGGGCCATAGAGTGTAAATCTCCCCAGGCAGCACTGAAAAACATGACGGTAGTACAAACCCCTCGCCATTCTATCCAACAATTGTGAGGTCATTCAACACTGTACTGATATTACATCTTTATCATTTTTTTCACACAAATAGAGCTTTCTTTTGGTGGTACTTAATCACTGCTGGTTTATTTTTTTTATTTTTGTTAAATAAACTAAAAAAAGAGCAAAAATTTGGGGAAAAAATCGTTTTTCTTCATTTCTTAACATTTTGCAAATACATAATCATTCTTCATAAATTTAGGTCAAAATGTATACTACTACATTTCTTTGGTGAGAATAACCCAAATCATTGTTTAGAATTTATAATAAGTTATAGAGTCTACAAACTATGGTATATATAGCTAAAACCCGCGCCCCACCTTGCGGGGAGAACAGAGTAGCAACACTGAGCAATGATGTGTTGATGGGGGAATCAAGCAATTTTCTGCAACCTATGGTTTTTACAGGTAGTCTTGGGTGTTGTAGTCCATTCTTCATTCATTTTCCATACAGTGCAGCACTCCTCCAGAAGTAAAAGTCTCATGATCCATTGCAGCAGTTGTGTCCTCCAGCGCCAGCGAGGGGGGAACATTACAAGTGGGCACAGCCAGGTCTGCAGCAGCCAAGGCAATGCACCTCCAGGTCATTTTGCGTACCCAGCAACAAATATAATTCCTATTACTTCCTATTGTGTTTCCAAGACAGAAGATAATGGGATTTCTCCCCAATGGGTAGGGGCAGCAAAAATAAAAAATGTGCAGGCGGTTTAACCCTTCTCCACTCTATCAAACACTAAATGGGGTGTAGAGGGGTCTGCATGCAGGGGTACAGTTCGGGCCATGAGTAGTTCTTGATTTTTTTGTGGGACCTCAAAGTTCAAGGTAGATAGTGATCAGGGGCGGACTGACCATTCGGGCATGATTTTTGCCACTAGGGGGCCCCATCAGTTTGCCACCCTCAGTAAAACCAGGAACAGTATGTAAAAATCATTTTTTTTTTTTTTTACATCTGTCCCTGAAATGTCACTTACCGACATCCTTTTGGTCTAAAAATCCCAAGATTATAGCTGCCCTGCCTCTAAAGTACCTTCTCAGTGTGTGTATGTACTGTATACTGTGTGTGTGTGTGTGTGTGTGTGTATATATGTATACTGTGTGTGTATACTGTGTGGCCCCATAATCTATTGCCTGGGGGCCCCATAATCTCCTATTGCCCGAGGCCCCATGAGTTGTCAGTCCGCCCCTGGTAGTGATGGATCAAAAGGGACCGCATCCTTTTAAAGGGGACCATTCTATCATTAAGCATAGCAATCATTTTCTTATTTAGCAGCATCTAGGAGACCTTGGAATCAACCCTTAAGAACAGAGGTCTGCACTTTTCCAAGCCTTTGCTATAGTTTGTTTGGTAGCAGTAAAAATCTAAGTTGCAAATGAACACACTTTTCATAGCACAGTGTTTTGGTCTTTTTCAGGACTCTTGTTCAGCTGGAAGTCCAGTGAGATCCCCACACAGCCTGTATCTGGGAAATGGAGACCCAAAGAATGTTCTGCGTCTGGAATTCCCTCTGTCATCCTTATCCAGGTAAAAAAATATAACCTAACCTTGGCTATATGAAGAGTCTTTCTACTTTTTACTGCACCTCACAAATCACCCCCAAGACAGTCAGTATAGATTATGTCCTGGTAGATCTAACACAGGTGTATGAATCATTAAAGCGGTTCTCCACCCTAAAGTGGAGTCCCGCTGATCGGAACCCTCCCCCCTCCGGTGTCACATTTGACACCTTTCAGGGGGGAGGGGGGTGCAGATACCTGTCTAAAGACAGGTATTTGCACCCACTTCCGGCCACACGCTACGGGCAAAAGACGGGCATTCCGTCACATCCCGCCTGTCGCCCGTTGTGTGCTGGGAACACTCGGCTCCCAGCACACAGCGTGTGAGCCAATCGGCGGGCGCATGCGCCGTAGGGAACCGGGCAGTGAAGCCGCAGCGCTTCACTTCCTGGTTCCCTCAGCGTGGATGGCGGGGGGAGCAGCAGAGTGACGAGCGATCGCTCGTGCTCTGCTGCGATCGGCGCTGGACTCCAGGACAGGTAAGTGTCCTAATATTAAAAGTCAGCAGCTGCAGTATTTGTAGCTGCTGGCTTTTAATATTTTGTTCCCATGGCACATCCGCTTTAACCATATGTAACTACACCTAAATGTACATCCTTAAAGCAGTGGCGTAGCGTGGGTTGTCAGCGCCCAGGGCAAGGCAAGTAATTTGCACCCCCCTAACCTGTGGACTTTTCGCACTCCGAGTCCCTTCCCTTCCTACAATTGACCACTAACCTACCTGATTCCTATACTGCCCACTACACTATACAATACACTGACCTATCTCATTCCTATACTGACCACTACACAATACACTACCCACAGACCGCTACACAACACACACTGACCGCTACACAATTCTCTACCCACAGACCGCTACACACCACACTACACAATACACAAAAAAAAAGTCTCTGGCTGGTTC
Organism: Rana temporaria; assembly: GCF_905171775.1. Taxonomy (NCBI): domain Eukaryota; kingdom Metazoa; phylum Chordata; class Amphibia; order Anura; family Ranidae; genus Rana; species Rana temporaria. Next base: position 112,770,803 of record NC_053492.1, on the reverse strand, counting down.
AACAACCAGCTGTCACTACTGAAGCAAGAGCGCAGAAGGGCGGAAGCCGCCTGGAAAAGAAGCCCTTCAGAGGATAACCTCATCATCTACAAGGCAATAACAACACAATATCATAAAGAAATCTTCAAAGCCAAGAAACATCATTTTTCTATGGCGATTAACAGCGCCCTAAACCGCCCCCGCGAACTCTTCAAGATGGTCACCCAGACCATGAATCCAGGATGTCTTGAAGTCCCCAACTCAGACACCCAAGAATTCTGTAATGAATTTTCGGATTTCTTCATCAATAAAATTGAAAAAATCCGGGAAAGCATTCTGCAAAACAATACCCCCCTCAACCCCCTCCTCAATCAACCACAAAATACCCACAGAAACTTTCTACAATCAACAAAGTTCACTCTGGAACCCATCTCCATCGATGCCACAAAGAATATCATTGGTACTTTGCGGAACAGCACAGCGCCCAATGATATCATCCCCACTAAACCGCTGAAGGAATGTGACGACATCCTGGCACCACCTATCACGCAGCTTATAAACCAGTCATTTAAGGAAGGCATAGTGCCCTCCCTGCTGAAAGAGGGCACAATCCAGCCCATCTTGAAAAAGCCTAACCTGGATCCCAAGGACCCAGCTCACCGCCACCCCATAACAGGCCTAAATGTTCTCTCCAAGGTAATGGAGAAAGTAGTGGTACAACAGCTGCAACAGCATCTAGATACCCACAATCTACTCGAACCATTTCAATCAGGTTTCCGTCCCGGACACGGGACAGAAACGGCCTTACTCAAAATATGGGACGACGCCCTCGAGGCCGCAGACGAAGGAGAATCCTGTCTCCTGGTTCTGCTGGACCTAAGCGCAGCCTTTGACACGGTAGACCACAAACTGTTACTGATGCGACTGGCTGAGGTTGCCAGAGTCGCAGAAGGTGATTTACCATGGTTTTCCTCCTTTCTTGAAAACCGATCACAAACAGTGAAACTAGGATCTTTCACGTCGGAAAAGCGCACAGTGTCATGTGGAGTCCCCCAAGGATCCCCCCTGTCACCGGTGCTTTTCAACATCTATCTTTGCCCTCTCTTTGAAATCATCAGTAGCCAAGAACTACTCTACTACTCTTATGCAGACGATACGCAACTGTATTTTCGTATCGCAACAAAAAGGATCATCATCTCAGTTTAGAGAAATGTCTCTCTTTGATAGAAAACTGGATGATTAAGAGTTATCTTAAACTCAACAGTTCCAAAACAGAACTTCTTATGTTTCAGGCCAGCCGAAAGAGTCAACTGGCAACAACCTGGACACCCCCGCCCATTCTGGGCCAAATCATCACCCCTAGCTCCAAAGTCAAAAGTCTCGGAGTCATCTTCGACACCTTCATGACAATGGACGCACAAATAGGGTCAGTAGTCAGCGGATCGCACCATCTGTTGCGCCTACTACGCAGACTTATTCCATTTATCCCCAAAGAAGACGTAGCAGTTGTGGTAGAAACAATCGTGAACTCCAGACTGGACTATGCAAATGCCCTTTACCTCGGACTCCCAAAGTACCAAATCTCTCGTCTGCAAGTCGTTTAGAACACGGCCGCCAGACTTGTGACTGGGAAAAAGACATGGGAATCAATCTCACCTTCGCTGAGAACCCTTCACTGGTTGCCAGTAAAAGACAGAATTGCTTTTAAAGCACTCTGCCTGACACATAAGTGCATCCATGGGAAGGCTCCGCAATATCTTTGCGACAAGATAGAACCTCACAATTCGAATCGCGTTCTGCGATCCACCGACCAAAATCTGGTCAAGGTACCCAAAATCAAATACAAGTCCAATGGAGAAAGAAGGTTTGCTTTTCAAGGTCCTAGACTATGGAACGCTTTACCAACCAGCATTCGGTTGGAGGAAAACCACCTGACTTTCAGATTAACACTCTGCTCTTTTGATGTCAAGAGACAGGAACAACAAGCGCCCAGAGGCGATTCGGTTTGCATGTGCCGCGCTATATAAGTTTTTCATTCATTCATTCATTCAATACACAACACTAACCTACCTGATTCCTATACGTAACTGACCACTACACAATACACTACCCATAGACCGCTACACAATACACACTGACCGCTACACTACACAAACTACACAATACACTACCCACAGACCGACACTAACCTACCTGACTCCTATACTGACCACTACACTACACAAACTACACAATACACTACACAATACACTACCCACAGACCGCTACACAATACACACTGATGGCTACACTAACCGACTTGACTCCTATACTGACCACTACACTACACAATACACACAGACCACTACACAATACTCTACCCACAGACCAACACACACACCACACTACACAATAAACACACACACCACACTACACAATACAGTACACTACCCACTACACTATACAATACACACAGACCGCTACACAATACACTATGCAGCCTGTAAATTATTAATCCTGCAGCAGTAGGAGGGGGGGGCCTGGAGGGGGCTTTTGGCATGTAACTGTACTTAGGGACACAGGCATGATGCTGTGTGTGTGCTGGCTGGCTGGCTGGCAATAGCATTAGCAACAGCAACACCTGGCATGGCATGGCGGTGCGGTGGCGTGACTCTCCCTAACTGCAGTGCTGACCGGCGGCTGCTCCCATGATCTGAGCTGGCTCCCTGCCTCCCTCACAGGCTCACTCGTGACTCACCTCTGTTTTTTGTTGTCCATCGATCATCTTAAGAAAGATTTCCACTCCGTCCCAGATGACGTCCCACTGCACTTCCTTTCCTTCCAGATCCGGCGCGGTCAGGAGGAAGGAGGTAGGGTGGAGGAGAAGATGGCTTAAGGAAGTGTGGGCGTTCAATGACTGTCCAGCCCGCCGCAGCACATGACCACATTCGCCCAATCACAGGGCGCAAAATGGCGGCCGGGGTCCCGGTGACACAGTTAATGAATTTCACAGAATTTCGAAAAGTGACACAAACGGGTGCAGGATTTCGCCCCCCCCCCCCATTGTTGCGCCTGGGGCCACGGTCCCCCTGGCTCCCCCATGCTACGCCACTGCCTTAAAGGCCCTGCACTGCTTTAAGTTGAGTTCTTAGTTCAGTGTTCCATCCATTCCAACAACAAAACCAATAGCGCTTAGGTTACCCAATCCTAAAACCTGTTTAGGAGTTTGTAGTTCTGACATGGTTTGTCTAATGTAAATAAGAACCACCCATTGTCCAAAGATGCCTTTGAGTGTGACACAATGGGGGTTATTTACGAAAGGTAAATCCACTTTGCACTACAAGTGTAAAGTGCACTTGGAAGTGCAGTCACTGTAGATCTGAGGGAGACATGCAAGTAAAATAAAAAACAGCATTTTTGCTTACACATGTTTGGATGATAAAACCAGCAGAGCTTCCCCTCAGATCTATGGGGATCTAAAGTGACTGCACTTATAAGTGCACTTTAAAGTGCACTTGCAGTGCACTTGTAGTGCAGAGTGGATTTCCCTTTAGTAAATCAACCCCTATGTGTAGATTATAGGATATAGGGACTGATTTTTTTTTAACAGAAGGAATATTTATTGAAACAATCAAACGTTACAGGTTAATAACAGTAAGTGATACAGTACATGCCGGTTCACACTGCAGCGACTTGGGATCCGACTTGTGTCGCCCCAAGACGCCCGACGTGAGAAATTCCATTGAAGTGAATGGAAGTTGCCTCCAAAGTTGGATCACTGTCTTAACTGAAGCAACTTTACAGGAAGAGAAAATCGTTTTCTCTTACGCAAACTACGTAAAATACGACACTGTTCGTACGTTTCCGACATCCATACCTAACATGACTTACCCCTGCTTTATGAGGGGTAACTTTACGCCGGTCCGGCGCCTTACGTAAACGACGTATCGTGATACGCTGGGCGCGCGTACGTTCGTGAATCGGCGTATCTAGCTAATTAGCATATTCAAAGCGGAAATATACGGAAGCGCCACCTAACAGCCAGCGGATTTATGCACCCTAAGATACGACGGCGTAGGAGACGCCGCTCGTATCTAGGCAACTGTGAGGCGTATCTGATTCTATGAATCAGGCGCCAAGTTGCGACGGCCCGCACTCAGAGTTACGCCGGCGTATCTGGAGATACGCCATCGTAACTCCTTTGTGAATCCGGGCTATAGAGACTGATTTACTAAAACTGGAGAGTGCAAAATCTGCCGCATAGAAACCAATCAGCTTCCAGGTTTTATTGTCAAAGCTTAATTGAACAAGCTGGATTGGCTACCATGCACAGCTGCACCAGATTTTGCACTCTGCAGTTTTAGTCAACCCCACAGTGTACTATTTAGGCTAACCTATATATTGCTTTTACGGATTATTGTTAGCGTTAAGTGTCCTACATATGGAGACAATGTGATAAGCAGAATTTAGCATGTTACTTAACTATTGATGCCATAGGTGTAGCAAAATTTGGTTTATTTCAGTGTCAGCCCATCCATTAGGAGCAGCGCCCCCTTTCGCCACGCCACTCCCTATATGCAATGCATAGATTTATGCATAGCATGAATCTATCCACGGGCACCGCAGCCACCCCCTAATAATGCATCCGGCCCCTTTCAGGATACCGGGCGCATGAATTACAGTGACCGTTTTATTTGTATCTTTTTAAGCACCTGATTAGAGCCAGAGGTGTGTTACAACAGCGAATTAATATTCAGTGTTGAAACACTGATCCTCAATTCGGAGCAGGTGTGAGACCTGTTTTCCGATTGGCCGTCGAGGAGAAGGGAGGAAACAGAAGCCGTTGCCATAATGACCTGTGGAGAGGAAGAAGATGGGCGGCCACCAAGCAGGGCAAGCAGCTGGTGATGTGGTAAGTGCTACCAACCGACCAGGGAGTGGCATACTGTTTGCCCCCCCAAGAAAAATTCCACTGCCTGCCACTGATTTATTTACTAAATATCTGAAACCTAGGCTGGGGGTTGGAACCAAAGATCTCAAGTTTGGACTCATCAGACCAAAGCACAGATTTCCACTGGTCTAATGTCCATTCCTTGTGTTCTTTAGCCCAAACAAGTCTCTTCTGCTTGTTGCCTTTCTTTAGCAGTGGTTTCCTAGCAGATATTCTACCATGAAGGCCTGATTCACACAGTCTCCTCCTAACAGTTCTAGAGATGTGTCTGCTGCAAAAGGTGGCTACTTTGAAAACCTAGAATATGAAATATATTTTCAGTTGTTTCACACTTTTTTGTTATGTATAATTCCACATGTGGTAATTCATAGTTTTGATGCCTTCAGTGTGAATCTTCAATTTTCATAGTCATGAAAATAAAGAAAACTCTTTGAATGAGAAGGTGTGTCCAAACTTTTGGTCTGTACTGTACATATCATTAAATGTTTTTTTCTGTAACAACATTTTGATTAATTTTTTTCAAAGTACAGTATCCAATTCAATACACAGTAGTGAGTAAGGGTACAAAGCTGTTTTTGTTGAGGTTCAAGTATATCCAATAAACATTTTTTTTTCAATGATTTAATCTGTTCTTATATTACGACGTCTTGTAAATACTGAAACATTATGTAGTGAATGAACAGAGGATGAATTTCTGATTGTGTTCCATCAAGCCTGGCAACATTTGGTCACAAATACAGAAGTGAGAGTGTGTTTTATGTGCCAAGGCTAAATTTAATTCCGAGACTGGCTTAAAGTTATATTAAAGTCTTGTTTTTTTTCTAAATTAACAAACATGTTATACTTACCTGCTGTGTGTAATGGTTTTGCACAGAGCAGCCTGGATCCACCTCTTCTCTGGTCCATGGCGGTGCTTCTGACCCCCAAGGCACCCATGCAGGTGCCCTCTCAAGCCGCACAAAGCCGCGACTCAGCCCCTCCCCCTCTGTCTCCTGATTGGTTGATTGTCAATCACAGTCAGTGAGCCAATCAGGAGTCCCCAGAGAGTTCCTGGAGAGCCAAGGACATCACTTGATGACAAGGCTCAGGTATAGGGGGAGGGAGGCTAGGGGCTCTCATGAACATTGCTCGATCAAAAGGGGCTCAGGTATATGGGGGGGCTGCTGTATGCAGAAGTTTTTTTTACCTTCATGCATATGCATAAACTTGCACTGTTTAAGGCCGTGTACACACGATCAGTCAAAACCGATGAAAACGGACTGAAGGTCCGTTTCATCGGTCCAAACCGATTGTGTGTGGGCCCCATCGGTCAGTTGTCCTTCGGTCAAAAAAAAGAGAACTTGCTTTAAAATTGAACCGATGGACGCCTAACCGATAGGTCAAAACCGATCGTTAGTATGCAAGAGCATCGGTCAAAAAGCCGCGCATGCTCAGAATCAAGTCGACGCATGCTTGGAAGCATTGAACTTTGTTTTTTTCAGCACGTCGTTGTGTTTTACGTCACCGCGTTCTGACACAATTGTTTTTTTTAACCGATGGTGTGTAGGCACATCAGACCATCAGTCAGCTTCATCGGTTAACCGATGAAACGATCCTTCAGTCCATTTTCATCGGTTTTGACCGATCGTGTGTTCGCGGCCTTAGAGTCGCACGGGGTACAACCAGAGACGCCACTGGCACATGCGCTCTGAAGGGACGGCATACCTATTCTGTTCCCTCGGAGCTCTGTGCCGGGGCTCCTGTGGACATGCATGGGAGTGACCCTAGTCATTCATACAGCTGTAGCCCACGAACCCAGAAGGAAGACCGGGTATAGATAGAAGCACTGGAAAGCCGTGACAGCGCTGCACTGGGGGGCTCCATGTGCAGGTAAGTCTGACAAAATGTGCTAGTATGTGGTGCATACTAGTACATTAGGACTTAATCCAGCAGGGGGCCTGATATATTTATTTTATATTTTTGCACAGTTTTCTACCACTTTAAAGAAAACCTACTACTTTGCCCTGAATAGGTATGGGCGGGATAGGCAGACAGTTTCCCTTGAAAGCTCACTCCCCTAAGGCCTCGTACACACGACCGAGTTTCTCGGCAAAAACCAGCAAAAAAAATTGCTGGTATTTTTTTTTTGGCCGAGGAAACCGGTCGTGTGTACACTTTTAGACGAGGAAACTGTCGAGGATCTCGTCGAGCCAAAAAGAGAGCATGTCTTCTTTTTCCTCGACGGAAATGGGGAAATTTGACTCGCCGAGATCCTCGACAGCCTAACAAGGAACTCGACGAGCAAAGCGATGTGTTTCGCCCGTCGAGTTCCTCGGTCGTGTGTACAAGGCTTGACACTTCATTGAACTGTCAGAGCAGAGATATGATATTCATTGTGGGATTAATCTCCCAATGCAGTGTTAAGTGCCTAAATACACAATACATAAAATGTCTATCATGTCATATTAATATCACCCTGTGACACCCGATGTTTGGCATTAGCTTGAGTTCAGATGTGTCATTCTGGTTATGGATTTACCATATTAAAATACAGCATGATGTCTTTGTGATGATTATCCTATATGATTACAGCAATCTCTCATCGTTTGAAATCCGGACATATGACAGCGTAGGCACCATATTCTTTGGAAATATTGGCATGGATAACTGGTTTCTACTTGGGATTCGCGATGGTCGGTTGGAGGTACAGATGAGTAATGGCAATGGTCAAATGGTTTTCTCTAAGTGGGGACCAGAAGTCAGCAATGGCAAATGGCAAAAGGTAAGAGCTTCTGAATTTCACTGCAGAAGTGTAATAAATATAGGTAATAACAACTTCGAATGCTCATGTGTGCTAATTGCCCCCAGTTATTGTAAGGCCTCGTACACACGGCCGAGTTTCTCGGCAAAAACCAGCAAGAAGCTTGCTGGGTTTTTTTTTTTGCCGAAGAAAACCGGACGTGTGTACACTTTTCGACGAGGAAACCAACGAGGATCTCGTCGGTCCAAAAAGAAAGCATGTCTTCTTTTTCCCCGTCGGGAATGGGAAAATTTGGCTCGCCGAGATCCTCGGCGGCTTCACAAGGAACTCGACAAGCAAAACGATGTGTTTTGCCCGTCTAGTTTCTCGGCCATGTGTACGAGGCCACAGTCAAATGACATCTGTAGTCTGATAGCTGTAGATAGTAGCAGATTGGAGTAACAATAGACAGCAGAGCAAGATTTATGACACACCCATATAGGCATAAATGAAAATTGTTCAGATAAAATAATGTTAAATTAATTAGAAATTAGCCTGCCATTGATGATCATTCCTTTTAAAAAATGCTAGTTGCCTGACAGCCATTCCAGTGATTTCGTTATACGGCTTTCTGGGTTACTGACCTGACACGTATATTTTACATATTGTACATGGACATCAGTTCCTGTGTTCTAACGAGCTGGTTCCTACCATCGATATGGTTCCGAGCTGACGGAAAACTCAGAGCGGGAACAGCTGTTCGTCAGCTGTAGACGCGCTCGCTTCCGATGGCTGATTATACACTATAGTACACGCCGCTCTACACAGCAAGGGCCAGCAAGGGGTGGATGTGGTATTGAACAGTGTTCTTTTGATTGGTTATCCACACCGCTCTTTACAGCAAGGGGAGGATGCGATACAGCCCCTTGCTCTATAGAGCGGCGTGGATAACCAATCAAAAAAGCACTGCTTTGGGTGGCGGGAAATACTCACATACACCCATTATCCTCCAATCTCCAAAAAGAGGAAACGAGAACACAACAACGATACAACCCCAGACCAAAAAAAAGAAAGAAAAACAAAAAAAACCTGGCTTGGCTAACCGATAGTTAGTACACAAAAGCATTGGTTCAAAACGCATGCTCAGAATCAAGTCGACGCATGCTTGGAAGCACTGAAATTCATTTTTTCTCAGCACGCCGTGTGTTTTACGTCCCCGCGTTTTGACCCGATCAGTTTTTGAACTGATGGTGTGTACGCACATCAGACCATCGGTCTGATTCAGCGGTGAACCGATGAAAACGGTCCGTCGGACCATTCTCATCGGATTGACCGGTCGTGTGTACGCGGCCTCAGTGTTAACTTTTTTATCCAAGGTGTTATCTCCTCCCAGAATTTTTTAATCCTAGGACAGTGCCACCAAATATGTAAAAATGACCCCTTCTGGTTGCATCCCCTCCAACAGTTAATATCTGCGGACAGGTACATCTCCACCAGGCGGGTCGGGGTCCGGTACCATCTAGTGAGATATTTATAGGACATCGCTTGTATATAAGAACTGATTGAGGAGTGGTGTGTTGTCTCCATCAATCTATTCACTTGTTCTTTCGTAAAGTTATGGCCCAATTCTTTTTCCCACTCACGAATGTAATAGGGAGTTGTATAGCCATGAGACGATTCACGCTTTTCAGTCTTTTACAGCGTGATGAATGTGCTTACTCCATTACGAACGGTAGTTTTACCAGAACGAGGGCTCCCGTCTCATAACTTGCTTCTGAGCATGCGCGTTTTTTTCACGTCGTTAAAGTCCCCACACGACCATTTTTTACAACCTTAAAAACGTTGTGAAAAAATAGAGCATGTTCGAAATTTTTAATGCCCATTTTTTAGATCGTGAAAAATGCTCTGAAGCCCACACACAATAGTTTTTAATGACATTAAAAAAAAACACGTCATTTTTTAGAACCCGAAAAAACGCAGCCACTGTGCCCATCAAATGCAGCCACTGTGCCCATCAAGCACAGTCACTGTGCCCATCAAGCGCAGCTACTGTGCCATCAAACGCAGCCACTGCACCCATAAATTGCCGCCACTGTGCCATCAAACGCAGGAAGTGTACCCATCAATTGCTGCCACTGTGCCCATCAACTGCTGCCACTGTGCCCATCAACTGCTGCCAGTGTACCCCATCAATTGTTGCCACTGTGCCCATCAATTAGCGCTACTGTGCCCAATACATTTCTGCCACTGTGACCCATCAATTGGCGTTACTGTGCACCATCAATTGCTGCCACTGTGCCCCATCAATTGCTGCCACTGTGCCCCATCAATTGCCGCTACTTGCCCATCAACTGCCGCTACTGTACCCCATCAATTACCGCTACTGTGCCCCATCAATTGCTGCTACTGTGCCCATCAAATGCTGCCAGTGTGCCCCCCCGCCCAGTACTTACCTGTCTCGAGTCATGGCGCTGCCTCCATGCTCCCTCTGAGTCCTCGATGTCTTCTCCCATCCTCTTCCTGTACTCTGCTATGATTGGATGTCTGATAGGAGTCCAATCACAGCGCCTGTCGCTTCAGCCAATCAGGTGACAGGTAACCAGACCCGAGCATCCTGATCCACGACTCTAATCAGGTGCTTCCAAAAACACCCCCACTGCTGTAATTCAGATGCCAGGTGCCCGAGAAGGGGCCGGACACCTGAATAGGGGGCGGCAGCAGCAACCATAGATCGATTCAATGCTTGAATCTATCTATGGTGACAGACAGGTACAAGAGAGAGGGGGCGGCGCTCCTGCGTCCTTTATGGACGCACCATTATTGCCGGGGAGGGAAAATGGCTAATTGGGCCCAATTTGGACATTTTAACTTAGGGGTATACTCACTTGAATGCTTGGGTTCAAATAGCTTCATATATACAACACATTAGTAACTGAATAGGTGTTATCCCTTGTTAAATATTTCCTAAAGCAAACTCTTGGTTATAAAATGGGGCCTAAGCCAGAGAGGGATCACTTGTACTGCAACAGCCCTCAAAATTTCCACTCACCTACTAGCATTTGGCGAGTGGATTTAAGCTGGGGGCGAGTGATGACAGGGCTGCACGACCAATCTCCCTCCAATCTGTGCCTACACTTAGAGTCCCGATGAGATTGGCGGCCGAAGAGGAAAGGTGCATGCTCGGGAAAAGTAGTCTGGTGAGCCGCGCACAGGCAGAGCAGTACACAGATGCTCTCCTTACAATTCTCATTAAGCCATGGGACCTAACAGTATGACCTCTCTGAGCCTGCCCCCCTCCCCCGGGCCCCGACCAATGTAGCTGGAGAGCAGAAAGTAATGAGTGAGGTGGAGGATTGCAAGAATTACCACTCCGGTGCAGCGCTCACTGAAAGTTGCCCTGACATGAGAGCGGCAGCCTTCTAGTTTGTGCAGTTTTCTTCTCCTTGTGCTCTATGTAAGTTTAGCCTGAGCACTGTGAACAGACTGGTCTCAATGTGTGCTGTGCGCTGTCAGTGTGCGCTGTGCTATGGTGTCAATGGCTGTGCAGTTGTGTGGATCTCAGTGCTGGATTGTACTCCCTCCCGCTGTGCTGCAGCTCCTCTCCTCTCTGCCAGCCTGAATAAAAGGGGGAAGTGGGGACATGCAAGCGTGGAGCCGCACACACAGACTCCTGATGATGAGATGAATGGGAGAAAGAGAGAGAGAGGATGGATGTGAGTTGCAGAGGAGACAGCAAGAGAATAGGGAAGAGACACAGTTCTAGTGCCCTGTCCCTCTGGTCTGCCCCCAGTGCCCTGTCCCTCTGGTCTGCCCCCAGTGCCCTGTCCCTCTGGTCTGCCCTCAGTGCCCTGTCCCATTTTGTTAAAGTTGTTGTTGGTAATATTTAATTTTGTAACTTGATTCTGCATAAAACATTGTCATTCCATGAGATAATCTACGAGGGCGTGTTTACGGGTGCAATTAGGCGCAGGGCAGTGTATGAATTAGGTGGGGTAACAATTTTGAGCCCTGACTGCAATATATGGTAACTATTAATTCACTTTTTATAAGCAAGAGTTTGCCATAGGAAAGAGTTAACAAGTGGTAACACCTTTTCAGTTTCTCATGTGTTGCATATGTGAAGCTATTTGAGCATTCAATTTCCTATTTCCACTGCATGGTGCAGGTTGGTAAATATAAGGGTTCACTGCTGTGAGCAAGAGTTTTGTAAACAAAAGTCTTCATTCAGTGCTGTATCATCAAAGACAAATTTGATAAATGTAAAAAGTACATTAGAGCTCCACCTGCTGGCTCTGAAGGTGAATGCAAAATATTAATATGTATTTTATATTTACCTGACTAAAAAGAAATGGTAAAAATGTTTTAAAGAGAAACATTTTTTTTCTAAAGAAACTATGTCGAAGATACAAGGTATCTTCAAAAATACCAGGAGAGGGCAAAGAAAACTGATAAAATACTATGAGAGAGATCTGTCAACAGAGGCTCCCGTGATGGATGGAAGTGTGTTTGTTTTTATTTATTTTTAATTTATTTCATGCTTTTTTTACTTCAGCTGTAAATGCCTACCTATTCTGAGTGTTTCCATACATCACGGACAACTCTACTGACCTTACCTCCAATTTTGGGGTTCAAAACCATTCTACATTTCTTTTAAATGGTCCAGTCAGGGACATATACACCAATTAGCCATAACTATGACCACTTACAGGTTAAAGTGGAGTTCCACCAAAAAATGTAACTTCAACATTAGGAGGGCGCATGCCTGGAACACAAACAGTCTACGTTCCAGGCATTTGTCCCAGGGTGCATACTGCCCTAAATGTTAGTACTGCTCAGGACACTGTCCAACTGCAGCAGCTTTCAGCCCCTCATAGGGTTTTACAGGCCGCTGGCAGCAGGGCTGGATGGTGCACCTGTGCCTTCCAGGGAAGGTGACCCCCTGAAATGCCACATTTGGCATGTAATTTGGGGGGGGGGGCGGAAACCCTCTTCTTACAGGGTTCAGCTCTCCCCCCTCCCTCTCAGCAATCATCTGGGACACGTCACAGGTTCCAGATGATTGCTCGGCCAGTCACGGTGTGCAGCACGGCTTGCGCATGCACAGTGCGTGCACGGCTGTGAAGCCACAGTCGGGTGCCCACAGTGACAATGCCGGCGCTGCAGAGAGGAGGGAGAGACGAGTGGGGCTTCGTTCCCCGCATTGCTGGACCCTGGAACAGGTAAGTGTCCGATTATTAAAAGTCAGCAGCTGCAGTATTTGTAGCTGCTGACTTTTAATATTTTTTTTGTTAGTAGGAACTCTGCTTTAAGTGAATAACATTGATTATCTTGTTACAAAGGCATCTGAAAGTATGTGGGATATATTAGTAAACATAAGTGAATACATAAATTATGTGCAACAATGTTACATATATGATAACAACTAGTAAATGTTACTATATTGAATAAAAACAAATGGTGAGTCCAATTCCTTGGACAGTTCCTCTCGATCTTCCACATCTGTGCTAAATAATAATTTGTTTTGGATTCAATATAGTAACATTTACTAGTTGTTACCATAGATGTAACATTGTTGCACATACTTTATATATTCACTTATATAATCTATTTATAATTGTGAGTTGCACTGCTTATTTAACCACGTACAGACCGGAAGATTTTTTGACACTTTTTTGGGATCATTTACTTTTTTACAGCAATCGGAGCTAGAAAAAATAGCCACTGATCACTGTATAAATGTCACTGGCAGGGAAGTGCTTAACACTAGGGGGCGATCAAGGGGTTAAGTGTGTTTTCTGGGAGTGTTTCTAACTGTATGTGGGCTAGGCTGACTGGAGGCAGAGAGAGATCGCTGTTCCTATTCACAAGGAACAGTAGATCTCTCTCTAACTCCACTTTCAGAACAGGGATCTGTCTGTTTACACTGACAGATCCCCGTTCTGGCTCTCGTTCCCGCGATCGCGGGTGGCCAGCAGACATCGCATCCGCCAGCTACGCGCATGGGGTCCCTCTCCGCACATTAAACCTAGGGGCAAAAGAGGCCGCTGTTGATATTACTCTTGTGGGCTAACTTTGAAAGCAGTTCTGACGTCACCTCGCTCAGCTGTACCCGGAAGACACGGGCAGGCGGATCGAGGAGCCGGCCGGCTCGATCCTTTACATGCACATTGCATTTTTTATGTTGTAAGTGCGCATTTTTTTATCTTTCAATAAATTTACGTTGGATTTTATGCTATGCGAGCTCCTTTCTCTTTTCATGGCGCATCCTGCAATACTTATTGATTGAGGCTGTATCCTATTGATGCCGTTCACTTTGGACATCTAACCAGCTTACATGCTTTTTTTGATCTCCTGTGACAAGAGATCAATACTAGCCGGTAAGAGGCAGTATATCATTAAGGTGGAGGTGTTTCCCTATCATCACATTCCGGGTTACTGTTCTTTTTCTCATCACTTGGGGATTGAAATTTCAATTATTTCTTCGGACTACATGGGATGTATTCACCTATGATATTTCACTCTTACGGACTTTTTATTGGTTTATCACGTTCATTTTGATTTTTACATTCTTCATTTAAATTATCGAGAGTGTCTGATTATACATTATATTTATTTTTAATCTTATATACATTCACTTTTGGTATTCACCTTTTTGGCACAGCTACATATTTGTCATATATACAGTGAGGAAAATAAGTATTTGAACACCCTGCTATTTTGCAAGTTCTCCCACTTGGAAATAATGGAGGGGTCTGAAATTGTCATCGTAGGTGCATGTCCACTGTGAGAGACATAATCAAATTTTTTTTTTCCAGAAATCACAATTTATGATTTTTTAACTATTTCTTTGTATGATACAGCTGCAAATAAGTATTTGAACACCTGTCTATCAGCTAGAATTCTGACCCTCAAAGACCTGTTAGTCTGCCTTTAAAATGTCCACCTCCACTCCATTTATTATCCTAAATTAGATGCACCTGTTTGAGGTCATTAGCTGCATAAAGACACCTGTCCACCCCATACAATCAGTAAGAATCCAACTACTAACATGGCCAAGACCAAAGAGCTGTCCAAAGACACTAGAGACAAAATTGTACACCTCCACAAGGCTGGAAAGGGCTACGGGGAAATTGCCAAGCAGCTTGGTGAAAAAAGGTCCACTGGAGCAATCATTAGAAAATGGAAGAAGCTAAACATGACTGTCAATCTCCCTCGGACTGGGGCTCCATGCAAAATCTCACCTCGTGGGGTCTCAATGATCCTAAGAAAGGTGAGAAATCAGCCCAGGACTACACGGGAGGAGCTGGTCAATGACCTGAAAAGAGCTGGGACCACCGTTTCCAAGGTTACTGTTGGTAATACACCAAGACGTCATGGTTTGAAATCATGCATGGCACGGAAGGTTCCCCTGCTTAAACCAGCACATGTCAAGGCCCGTCTTAAGTTTGCCAATGACCATTTGGATGATCCAGAGGAGTCATGGGAGAAAGTCATGTGGTCAGATGAGACCAAAATAGAACTTTTTGGTCACAATTCCACTAACCGTGTTTGGAGGAAGAAGAATGATGAGTACCATCCCAAGAACACCATCCCTACTGTGAAGCATGGGGGTGGTAGCATCATGCTTTGGGGGTGTTTTTCTGCACATGGGACAGGGCGACTGCACTGTATTAAGGAGAGGATGACCGGGGCCATGTATTGCGAGATTTTGGGCAACATCCTCCTTCCCTCAGTTAGAGCTTTGAAGATGGGTCGAGGCTGGGTCTTCCAACATGACAATGACCCGAAGCACACAGCCAGGATAACCAAGGAGTGGCTCTGTAAGAAGCATATCAAGGTTCTGGCGTGGCCTAGCCAGTCTCCAGACCTAAACCCAATAGAGAATCTTTGGAGGGAGCTCAAACTCCGTGTTTCTCAGCGACAGCCCAGAAACCTGACTGATCTAGAGAAGATCTGTGTGGAGGAGTGGGCCAAAATCCCTCCACCAGTGTGTGCAAACCTGGTGAAAAACTACAAGAAACGTTTGACCTCTGTAATTGCAAACAAAGGCTAATGTACCAAATATTAACATTGTTTTTCTCAGGTGTTCAAATACTTATTTGCAGCTGTATCACACAAATAAATAGTTAAAAAAAATCATACATTGTGATTTCTGGATTTTTTTTTTTGATTATGTCTCTCACAGTGGACATGCACCTACGATAACAATTTCAGACCCCTCCATGATTTCCAAGTGAGAGAACTTGCAAAATAGCAGGGTGTTCAAATACTTATTTTCATCACTGTATATGTATTTAACCCTATTAGCGCAGCTTGTTTTTTCCTTTTGTTAAATTTAGAACTGGTTGCTATGAATTACTGTAACTCAAATGTTTTGTACTGCTTTATATAAACCAAATGTTTTACTTGCACCATGTGCGCTGCAAAATCAGGACATTTAGCCAATATTATTGCACTAGCACCATGTTATACTTTGAGAACAGAGATTTCCTGTAGAACTTCAGTATGTTCTAAGATCTGGTCAGCAGAAAATGTTTTTGTTCCTTTATTAACTCACATGGAACTATTGTATGGAACTCACATGTCTTGCAGGTCACTGTGGACAGCTCGATTAACACCATAGATGTAAGAGTGAACGGAGAGGTTGTTATCATGCTAACTCATCATGTAAAGAATGAGCCTGTGATCTCAGAATACGCTAATCTGGGCATTATCCTGGGTGACCTTCCAGAAAATGGCCAAATTCAACTTCTCAGACCGGTACTGTTATCACATGACATGACTACAGCATTGAGCTAGACATTTAATGATAAAGCTAGCTAAATAAGAAATGTTCACTAAACATGAAAAGTTTCCAGATTTTTTTTATCAATGTGGTATATTTTAGAAATGAGGTTATTGTTAAGAACACAGAATAAAGATATGTAATAGGTACTCACATATGTGGCTACCCCACATTTAGCTTCCGAAATAAGCTATTCAATGTTTTTCTAAAATCTGACTACACCATACGTCAGAGTAGGTATAAAACGATAGCTATGTTTGTTCTGAGTGTTTAAGGTCTCACGCACACTGAGTGTTTAGCGCAGGTACATTGAATTTCATCGGTTAGGTGCAGGTGGAAGACACAGGCGCACCATCCAACCCCACTTCCAACACTCGAGGCTGACAGTGGCTGTGGCTGGACAGTGTTTGAGTAGTACAAATGTTTAGGGCAGTAAGCACCCAGAGGGCGCATGCCTGGAACGCAAACAGTCTACGTTCCAGGCATTTGTCCCAGGGTGCATACTACCCTAAATGTTAGTATTGCTCAGGGCACTGTCCAACTGCAGCAGCTTTTAGCCCCTCATAGGGTTTTACAGGCCGCTGGCAGCAGGGCTGGATGGTGCACCTGCAGGGATGGACTGGCCATTGGGACTACAGGGAGTTTCCCGGTGGGCCGATGGCTCAGTGGGCCGGCTTCAGTGACAGCGGACCGCTGCCCCCCTCCGCTCCTCTGTCTCTCCCTTCCCGCAGCGCTCACCTGGGGGGAACAGAGAAGCAAGGGGAAGACCAGAGGAGCAGGGGGGACGACGGAGGAGCATGGGGGAGGGGACAGACAGCAGACTCAACAGCTATGGCGTGGGAGTTTCTCACTTCTGCCTAATCTTGTCCCTTAAGGGGGGGCACCGAACTGATTCCTTGCACCGGGTGAAATAATGTCTAGCTTCCCCAGTGGTACTGCCTATGAGAGTACCAGTTCCAGCCTTTCTACTGTAATAAAGTAGAACGGCTAGTGGCTAGTGAAGGGGGAGAGGGGGCTTGGGTGGCCGGGGGGGGGGTGTGGGAGTTGTCCAGCCGCCAGGGGAGAGACCTGTCAAAGTGGGCCAGTCTGGATGAAGTCCAGGGCCAAATTTTTGTCCCAGTCCAGCCCTGTGCACCTGTGCCTTCCACTCACACTGAAACACCAGAGTCTCATGCACCAGGCCTACATGCCCAGTATGCATGAGGTATAAAGTTTATGTACACCATAATGACCAACTGAACATCGGCATATTATAGACTGACCATGCTGCTTTTAATTCAGAGGCAAGTGAATTTACTAGAAGGATTTCAAGGAAGGAAACTTTGCAACAGATTTCCCAAATAATTATAGGAAGCTGTGTACGTATGCTATGATGCCAAACATACTAATATATATATATATATATATATATATATATATATATATATATATATATATATATATATATATTAATATATATATATATAAATGCCATAACAAAATCAGTTTGGAACAGATGACTATAAATGACCCACAGTGTATTTTACAGTGCACCTTTTTAGTTCTGTTGGCGTTCTTTAAATTACATCCCTCAAATGGTAATGAGGCAGTCAGCAAATACCAGGGGCAATCTTGCATGGTTATTCTGTAAGCACTTGATCCTTTAAAGGGGAGTTCCACCCACAATTTCACTTTTTAAATATAAATACCCCTGTAATACACAAGCTTAATGTATTCTAGTAAAGTTAGTCTGTAAACTAAGGTCTGTTTTGTTAGGTTGTCACAGCATTTAAATGGTTTATAATCTAGAAATAGACCGTGGCCATCTTAAGTGTGGGCATCATGAAGCCAGACTGTATGACTTCCTGGATTTCAGCTTTGCATATCTCGCACATGCTCAGTGCACAAGCAATGTAATAGGTTTCAGTCAGGTTTGCAAGGACTACTGGGAAACATGATGCCTATCCCAGAAACCCTTGCAAATAGCCTAGGCAAATAAGGAGGAGGAAGTAATGAAGGACTACAAAATAAAGGTATTTACAAGCAACAAATTAAATAAAAATTGTCCATTCTGAACACTATGAGATTAGAGCATGCAGCACAGACAAACATAAAAAAATGGGTGGAACTCCACTTTAATAACACTACTAGGCCAAACAATCAGCAGTGCAGAGAAAGGACCCTACAGGATCTCCCCTCACTGTTGCTCACATATGTATCACTGCAGTCCCTGAATAATAGATCTGGTCCCTTCTTAGAGTAAATATAGTAAATAAGAGGAGCTGCGCTCCTGCGCTCAAAATAATAAATAAAAAACAGTGACAGTGATAAATAATTGCATACACCACTTAATGAATAAAGATATAAATAATCTCTAGAAAGTGATCTAAAAGTCCATATAAATAAGTATAAATACTCGGTATAGGCCACCACTTGTCGATGCAGTTGGTAAATGATAGAAGGGTGAACCTCAATATTGATGTTAATCTGTGACGAAACGTTCATCGGGAGGTTGACGCGCTGACGTCATCGCTAGTGGACGGGTGTCTGCATGCCGGACGGCTTTACAACAATTTTATGAATGTTTTTACCCTTCATTTTTGTAAGTGTATCTTTTAACTTTATTAAACCCTCATACCTAGTTTGAATTGCACTTTACATGTACACAATTTGAGTGTTCTTCCAACTTTGGGTATACGATTGTTTCCTTGGTTGCCCGGTGAATTGAGCCTATCCAGTCTGTTTTCTCTGCTTACCCTTGGAGTTGGAGTTTGATGCAGACTCGGAGTGAGATCACCATACAAGCTTCATATAGCTTGCCATCTGGTAAGCAGGAAAATCATATGGTGGCGGTAGACGTGTGTTGGTGGTGTCAATATTCAGGTTCACCCTTCTATCATTTACCAACTGAATCGACAAGTGGTGGCCTATACCGAGTATTTATACTCATTTATATGGACTTTTAGATCACTTTCTAGAGATTATTTATATCTTTATTCATTAGTAGTGTATGCAATTATTTATCACTGTCACTGTTTTTTATCTTTACCCTTCTTAGAGTGTTGGCCCAGACAAGACTATGCAGGAAGTTTGTTTGCCTCTGTTTTCTGATCTGGTAGACAATAAGGCCCAGATTCTCAAATGACTTACGCCGGCGTAGCGCCATGTACGCCGTTGTAAGTCCGAATGAGAGCCGTCGTATCTATGCGGCTTATTCTTAGAATCAGTTACGCATAAATTCGGCTAAGATACGAGCGGCGTAAGTCTCTTACACCGTCGTATCTTAGGGTACATATTTACGCTTGCCACTAGGTGGCGCTTCCGTAGATTTCCGCATTGAATATGCTAATGAGCTAGATATGCCAATTCACAAACGTACTTGTGCCCGATGTAGCAAGATACGTTGTTTACGTAAGACATACGCCGGCGTAAAGTTACCCCTCTTAAAGCAGGGGTAAGTCATGTTTGGTATGGACGTCGGAAACGTACGAACAGCGTCGTGTTTTACGTCGTTTGCGTAAGTCGTCCGTGAATGGGGCTGGACGTAAGTTACGTTCACGTCGACTAGGCATTGAGCGGGCATAATTTAATTTGAAAATTCGACGTGATACTGAGCATGCGCCATTCGAAAAAAGCGTCATTTACTTGGGGATATGATTAATTTACATAAAACACGCCCCCCTGTTCCTCATTTGATTTAGGCGCGCTTACGCCGGCACATTTACGCTACGCCGCCGTAACTTTAGACGCAAGTGCTTTGTGAATACAGCACTTGCCTCTCTAAGTTGCGGAGGCGTAGCGTAACTACGGTACGCTACGCCCGCTTAGATTTAAGCCCCCCTACGAGAATCTGGGCCTAAATTGGTAAACCATTCACGAAAAAGCACTCAAGT
The DNA here is from genome assembly GCF_905171775.1 of Rana temporaria. Lineage (NCBI taxonomy): Eukaryota > Metazoa > Chordata > Amphibia > Anura > Ranidae > Rana > Rana temporaria. The sequence goes on along the minus strand of NC_053492.1, from coordinate 112,750,518 downwards.
CTAATGACATCGGTGTGTACATATAGTACTTGGAGGGTTTCAATGTCAGATATGACCTTTGAAATACGTAATTTCCATTTTAATGGCAACACATTCTGAAAATAAAATGATCTATGTTAAATCTGAGCCATCGGTGTAAAAAACAGTCATACTTTATGTTCTTCAGCCAATGTTAGTAATGTGAACTGTGTTCTCCTAGTTGAATCCTGCTCTAGATGCATGTATGAGAAACTGGGCCTGGGTAAAAAAGAGCACAAAAAATCTAGACGATGCAATGGAGACAGATGAGAACCGGCGGTGCTTTGAAAATGAGGAGCGAGGCACCTTCTTTCCTGCGCAAGGTTATGCCATCTTCAAGCCTAGCTGTAAGTCATATTTTTTCTACAGTGTTTCTTAACATTGACCTTCAACAGCACAAGCTTTCATAACTTTAGGTTAGCAGCACATTTTTGCTGATTACTACAAGCTTGAAGGCCTAGCCATACTTGTGCAGTTTTTGGCACATCAGATTGTTGTGGTAATAGATCTTCAAAGTGTATCCAAGGGACTCAAAATGCATCTAACTTATTGCTTCTAGTGCACTGCAAAGGCAATATATTTGTATTACAGTGTGCTGGGGAGCAGGTATATTTGTTTTGTTGTTCATGTGAGCTGCGGTGTCCTAGGAAATTGATGGAATCACACAACAACCTGCATACAACTATCTGGTGAAAAGCATTGTCAGCAGGATGAAGCCTCGTACACACGACCGAGGAACTCCACGGGCGAAACACATCGTTTTCCTCGTCGAGTTCCTTGTTAGGTTGTCGAGGAACTCGACAAGGCAAGTTTCTCCATTCCCGTCGATGAAATAGAGAACATGCTCTCTTTTTGGCTCGTCGAGTTCCTCGACAGTTTCCTCGACTAAAATGTACACACGACCGGTTTCCTCGGCAAAAAAATATCTCCCAGCAAGTTTCTTGCTGGTTTTTGCCGGGAAACTCGGTCGTGTGTACGAGGCCTAAGATGTAGGAGTAAATCTCTCAGCCGGAGCTCCAAGTAGCAGTAAATGCTGCCAGAAGTAGAAGTAGATTTTTTACATGATAATGTGATGTCATAGTGTGAATGGGTCCTATGTCCTTTTTGCATTTAAAGTCAACTCTAAATGTAATATACAGTATATATTTTTTAAGGACAGATAGAATTTTGTAGGAAAGTCAGATTCATATATTTATATTTCTAAATTAGAAATAAAATGGAAATATTTGAAAAAACAATTCCAGTTATTTTTTCTTTCATGCTGCCCCAGATATTTATCCAAAACATATTTAACAATGCTTTGTGAACACAAGGATAGCTCAAAAGTACAGTTTTATAAAACATAATGGAATGGTAATTCTCATGATGGATGGTTTTGTGTAACATTAAGGTCAAATCAAACTTGTTTTTCACAGACTGTAGCACAGTGGGACAATTTTCCCAGTTTTGCAATCCCAATCATTTTGATTGACACATTTACATGGATGTTTAAAATTCATGGATTAAATGGAAATGTCAAAATCCATAAGTGGAGGTACCTCTATATTAAGAAACAGGTCAATAGGAATAGGAGGACAACTTTGCCTACACTTAAAAAAAAAAAGGTTTAGAATAGACCATTGCCATATTTCTATTTTTATACAATCAATTAAGCCTGGCTTAAAGTATAACTAAAACGCAAACTTTTTTTTGTTTTGGACTAAGTGGAGATGGATTAGAACGCCTGTCAGATTTGTACTGCTGCCTGTGTCCCATTAGGGAGATTAACTCTCTCTATTTGTCATGTTTTACCGCTATCACCAATTGTGAAAGAAAATCCCATGTTCTGGGTTGGCCCCGGGACAGGAATTAAGTGGAAATAGTCCAGTTGGGACACCAGGGATTCCCTCACTTTAGAGGAATTTCCTTGCATATCCTGTTGTGGATAAGGGGTTGTAAAGGCAATTTTTTATTTTTTTTAAAATAACAAACATGTTATACTTACCTCCACTGTGCAGCTCATTTTGCACAGAGTGGCCCTGAACCTGGTCTTCTGGGGTCCCTCGGTGGCTGTCTCGGCTCTTCTCCGCAAGAACTAACCACCTTCATGCAAACTCTCTCACATGGTGGTTAGTTCTTGCGGGCGCGCTCCCGTGATACAGCCGTGTTATCACTCGGCCTCGCCCCCGGCGCATCATTGGATGTGATTGACAGCAGCGCGAGCCAATGGCTACGCTGCTTTCAATACATCCAGTCTAGCCAATCAACAGCTAGGCTGAGCGGCGAAGAAGACGTTGGGGGGCGAGCGCAACAGGTAAACAGGCTCAGGTAAGTAAAACGGTGGGGTCCTGGGGGGGGGCGGTATTGTCGGATGTTTTTTCACCTTAATGCATAGGATGCATTAAAGCAGAGCTCCACCCTAAAGTGGAACTTCTGCTCATTGGAACCCTCCCCCCTCCGGTGTTACATTTGACACCTTTCAGGGGGGTGCAGATACCTGTCAAGACAGGTATTTGCATCCACCTCCGGGAGTCCTCACTGCGGGGATTCTGCAGGTAGTGCGTCACTTCCCGCCCCCGCCCGCTGTGTTCTGGGAAGCACTCGGCTCCCAGAACACAACGGGGACCAGTGAGGATGGCGCTGCGCGATGCACGCATACGCCATAGGGAAAGGGGCAGTGAAGCCGGAGCACTTCATTTCTTGATTCCCTCACCAAGGATGGCAGTGGGGGCAGCAGAGTGACGAGCGATCGCTCGTCTTCTGCTACCGACGTTGCTGGACTCCACATCGCCCAGAGGCGATTCAGTTTGCATGTGTTGTGCTTTACAAGTTTCTCACTCACTCACTCAGGACAGGTAAGTGTCCTAATATTAAAAGTCAGCAGCTGCAGTATATGTAGCTGCTGGCTTTTTTTATATTTTTCTTCCGGCGGAGATCCGCTTTAAGGTGAAAAAACACGAACCTTTAGTGTCCCTTTAAGTGAAGGGAAATCTCCACAATGGGACACAGGTCGCAAAAAAACCTGACTGGGTTTATACCCTTCCCCTACTCTGATGGAAAAAAAGGTTTGGACTTTACTTAATAAATAAATAAAAAACATTACAACTGGATACCGAAACTTCAAGATCCTTATAGCTGTATTTATATGAATAAATGTATTTTTTTGTTTGTATCAAAAATGTTCAATAAGGCTAAGTGGCTTGTGTTCTGTTCTTTAAATTTCCATGTTTAATCTGGTGTATTCTGTCTTTCTGCTAAATTGTTCTGTAATCATTTCTTCTGGGTCCCTCATAGCATTCCCATTACATACACATGGACCCTGGCAACTATTGGTTCAACTGTCATTCCGAGTCCTAGAAGATGGTGGGCTCCTCTTTGCCTTATATGGTGCAGGCAATACCCCAGCATTGACCATAACCTTGGATGGTCAGAAACAGGTATTAACAACACTTACCTGCTTCAATTGGGCTGACTACTAAAACTGGGTAAAAGAACAGGAAGGAAAATTTTTCTCAATACAGAAAACAGTCAGAAAATGTCAGATTTTTTTTAAGCTGTAGAAATTAAAGGGGTTGTAAAGGTTCGTCTTTTTTTTCCTAAATGGGTTCCTTTAAGCTTGTGCATTGTTGGTTCACTTACCTTTTCTTTCGATTTTCCTTCTAAAAAAATGTTTCTTTGTTTGAATTTCTCACTTCCTGTTTCTCCTCAGTAAGCTTTCCACCATTATCCGAGCGGTGGAAAGTCATTTAGAACAGCTTACTGAACACCTTACTGAGGAGGAACAGGAAGTGAGAAATTCAGACAAAGAAAACAAAGAAAAAAAAACATTTACAAGGGAAATTGAAGGAAAAGTTAAGTGAACCAACAATGCACTCGCTTAACCCCTTCCATACCGCGCCATAGGGAAATGACGGCGGCAGGAACCCCTCGCCGATCCGGGTGGACGTCATATGATGTCCTGTGTTCCCCGCGATCTATAGCACGCGCGTGCCAGCGGCAGCGCTCGTGACCCGGCGTGGGTGCCCGGCGGGCGCGATTGCCGCCGGGCACCCGCGATTACCGGTAATCATGGCAGGAGTGTGGATCTGTGTGTGTAAACACACAGAATAACCTCCTGTCAGCGGTGAGGAGACCAATGTGTGTTCCCAGTACAGAGGAACACACATCGGTCTCCTCCCCTTGAGAGTCCCCTCCCCCCTACAGTTAGAACACACCTTAGTGAACATATTAACCCCTTCAGCGCCCCCTAGTGGTTAACCCCTTCCCTGCCAGTCACATTTACATAGTAATCAATGCATATTTATAGCATTAATCGCTGTGTAAATGTGAATGGTCCCAAAAATGTGTCAAAAGTGTCCGATGTGTTCGCCGCAATGTCACGGTCACAGTAAAAAAATCGCAAATCGCCGCCAATACTAGTAAAAAAAATTATAAAATAAAAATGCCATAAATCTATCATCTATTTTGTAGACACTATAACTTTTGCGCAAACCAATCAATATACGATTATTGCAATTTTTTTTTTTATACCAGAAATATGTAGAAGAATACGTATCGGCCTAAACTGAGGAAAAAAAAGTTTTTTTTTTTTTAAATTGTGATATTTATTAAATAAAAAAGTAAAAATATTGTGTTTTTTTTTTAAATTGTCGCTCTTCTTTTGTTTATAGCGCAAAAAATAAAAACCGCAGAGATGATCAAATACCACCAAACTAAAGCTCTATTTGTGGGGGGAAAAAAACATAAAGATTTAGTTTGGGTACAGTGTTGCATGACCACGCAATTGTCATTCAAAGTGCAACAGCACTGAAAACTAAAAATTGGTCTGGGCAGGAAGGGGGTGAAAATGCCCTGTATGGAAGGGGTTAAAGGAACCTATTTAGAAAATAAAAAACGAACCTTTACAACCCCTTTAAATAGAAATCTGAAAACGTTTACTTCTCTGGCTTTTATTAATTTGCCAAAGTATTACATATTTATTTTCTGCCTTCTTTTAATGACCCTTGTTCATCCTCAGGTACTAGAAGCCTCTCTACTGGACAAACTAGCACATTCCATGACCTTCCCACCTGGTATTTGTCTTAAAGACTGGCACACTGTGGATATTCAGATACAGGCAAATCAGCTTGTGCTGAAAACAGAGGAAGCAACATCCTCTATGGACATACCACCTGCTGATTTCAAAGCTTTGGAAGATGCATGGATGGATCCTAATGCATACATTTCTGTGGGTGGCATGGCAGGTAAATGACAACCCTCATGTGCCTAGATGTTTGACTTCTGGGTTCTCTGTGAGCTTCCATTCCCATATATGGTGCATAAGTATAAACATAATTATATGGGTAATTTACAAAGCTAGGACAAAGACACTCAAATACAAACACCACATCCCGTATAGAGAAGGGGGAAGAAGGGTAACAAACCCTGGGACTTTAGACGGTGTCCAATTAATTTGGGTAGGAATACAGTAACAGCATTTGGGGTTTCAATTTTTATTATAAAAGTAAAAAAAAACAAGCACAGGTTAAAAACCATCCATATGTAATACATGACACTTTTGTCAAACGCATACAAGGCTGCAGTAAAATCGCTCTACATGTTTCGCTCGGGTGAGCTTCTTCAGGAGCTTTCGATGTTAATGCAGATTATGCTGAAAATCACAAAGGAACATACAACGGATGGAACAACAAGTTAGTTAGTTTGAAATCTATAACATTCAAACAATAAATCAGACTGTAGTTTTTATTGGCTAAATAACTAAATAGAAAGTTATCAAAGGGTATTTATGACTAATAATCAAAAAATGAATGAAACATAAATAATAGAGTGCGAGCTAGGCAAAACTCACCTAGGCAGCCAATCGCAACCAGTGTAGGAATGGTTAAAAAATTATCTGCAAAGTCTCATGAAAGTCCACATCCAGGCACAGCCACTCATTCACATGGGTCACAGGAGGGAAAGAACATTTGATGTCCCTAGAGTGTGAGTATAAGAAGAAACCATGTAAAGGGACCTACATGAAATCACAGAAGTATGGCTGTTGTCCAAAAATTGGCATGATTGTCCCTGTATACTGTTTCGCTAGAGGAGCAGCGTTGTCACCCTAGGATTACACCTACTCTTCTTCTCCTCATTTCCATCACATAGGGGGAAAGATTATTTTTGTAGTTCACAAAGGATAGCTGGGAAAGAAAATAACATTGTTTGAGATTTTAGGTCACTACATAAGAAAATCAATGCAGCTACCACATCTAAGTACTGGTATACTGCAATGTATTACATTTTCATTCTTTGGTTTAGATGCACTTTGTTTAAGACATTTTTGCTGCCAAACAGTGGGAGGTGTTGGACCTTGCACAATGTCTACTTGCCTGTAGACCAAATAGTGACCATTGCTGTTTTGTCAATATCATTTTCAATTTATACCAACTGTGAAACTTTTTTTTTTCATGTTGTATAGAGTTAGGGAGGGTTATTACCCCTGTTGGTTTTATTTTTAACATATGTGTCCTGTAGTGGAGATTTCCCTTCACTTCCTGACTCATAGGCAAAATAGAAAGTGGGAGTAAAACCCTCAAAATCAAGGAATCCTAGGTTATTACATGGCCACTAGTGTCCCCATTGAAAGATTTTCCCTGTATCCTTGCTCCGGTGATGACCGAAAGTTTGTGGGGTTTTTTTAATTTTCACTTGGTAAAAAGAACACTTAGGGGTTGATTCACTAAAGGAAAAAAAGATTGCATTCTGCACGTGCACTTGCTCCAGAGCTTAGTAAATGAGTAAAAGCTCTGCTGACATCCATCATCCCATCATCCCATCATCCCATCATCCCATCATCCAAATCATTTTGTTCATACTGTCAGTATACCTGATGCTGTACTGCACTGGTGAAGTATGCAACAAAAAAAGATGAGAATTTTTCCCAAAAAATTACAACTTTAAAAAAAAAAAAACACCATGCCTCTTACTAAATACCTTGGACAGTCCTAACATTTTAGGGCAGGGGTCTTCAAACTACGGCCCTCCAGGTGTTCCGGAACTACAATTCCCATCATGCCTAGTCATGTCTGTGAATGTCAGAGTTTTACAATGCCTCATGGGATGTGTAGTTCTGCAACAGCTGGAGGGCCGTAGTTTGAGGATCCCTGTTTTAGGGCATCAAAAAATTAGGCCTTCGGTACATCAGAATTGATACATTTTCAGATATATACCATAGTTTGTGGACTCTATAAATTTAGCCCAAAATGTATTCTGCTACATTTCCTTGGTAAAAATAACCCAATTCAGTGTATATTATTTCCTCTGTCTGAAAGTTATAAAGAACACAGTGGTGTAGTGGTTAGCACTTTCACCTAGCAGCAACATGGTCATCTGTCTGGAGTTTGCATGTTCTCCCTGTGTCTGTTTCTTCCAGTTTCCTCCCACACTCCAAAGACATGCTGGTAGGTTGATTGGATTTGTCCAAATTGGCCCAATGACTGCACCAGCACAAAAAGTGCCTTGAGGCGATTCAGTTTGCATCTGTAGCGCAATGCAAGTCATTCACTGCATCCTGGCCAGTAAAAGGAGCTAGATTAAGAACATCAGAACCTCCCTGCTCACTATGGTCATACGCATCAAGGCCCACGGGTAAGAATGCGTTTATAAGCCTTGTTCAATAAGAACAATTATTTATTTGTAAAATAAAATGAAGAACAACAATTTTTGATTTACATTTTCAGTATTTTTTTTATTTATTTAGCAAAAAATATAAAAAACAGTGGTGATTAAATACCAGTAAAAGAAAGCTCTACTTGTGCAAACAAAATGAAAAAAATGTTGTTTGAGTACAGTGTTGCATGACCGCTCAATTGTCATTCAAAGTGTGGGAGTGCTGAAAGCTTGAATTTGGCCTGGGCAGGAAGGGGGAAAAATGCCCAGTATTGAAGTGGTTAAAAATTGTTTGGGAAACCTTTATAAGAGACAGAGGGCAGGTCTTATCACTGAAACTTCCCATAATTTATTCTATCCAAGGTTACAGTTGTAATTTCCGATTTCAGTTTATAATTTGTAATTTCCCATGTCTTTTTCAGAACATTCAGAACAAGGAAACCATTTTTCGGGGTGCATGAAGATCAGTCTGCAAGGAACAGCCGTAGACCTGGATACAGCCCATTACAAGCACCCTCATGTCCGCAGTCACAGTTGTCCTATAGCAATATAGTTGGGACCCAAAAATATGATGTTTGCCCCCCAATATCCAGATTTTTTTTAATAATCTTTTGAAGATTTCTTTAGGTTTTTTATATCTAAAAAGTGTTAAAATGATTTGTTTTAGGTTGTTTAGGTCACACATTTTTTTTAGGCTGGCCTTATGGTGAAACAAAGTAAGAACAGTTTAAGTTTCCCAGTGGGGATCTAGGATCTACCTTATTAGCAGATTCATTTGTAGTGAGCATTGCGCTTGTTCAAGAATAATGGCCCTTCCAATTGCCATTGGATCACACATATCAGTCAATGCCTTTTCTGCCTTATATTGATTAATATTGTTTTCAAAGTATAACTAAAGGCAAAACTTTTTTTTAAAAATTTAGGTTGTCCTTAAAAAAGTAATATTGGGGAAATCTTCTGGTGATCCCTTAATTTGTAGGAATTTCCTCTCACTTCCTGTTTGGCTATGGGACAGGAAGTAAAGGGAAATCTCCACATTGGGACACATTTGTCAAAAAAATAAAAAATAAATCCCCCTGCTCTATCTAAAATGAAAGAAAAACGTTTTGCCTATAGTTCTACTTTAATTCTTAGTGAATATCCTTAATGTTGTTTGGAAAAAAAATGGATGCTGTCATTATAAAATAAGCGAACAGTACGTTGTACCTAAACTGCACAATCATTGTTAGTAAAAAGCTGATTAAATATAAATATTGTACTATGTAATACATTGTATTAGTAATGACTAATTGTAGAACGAATCTATAAATACTCAACTGTTTCTAGCTTTTGGTACGATTTTCTATATTCAAATATGTAAAATTTGATCAGCATTAAAATATATCGAAGAGATGGAAGTCTTTTACCTTCATGATGGCTAATTTGATGACAAATAAACAAATTTTTAAGCCAATATGTGTGTTTTTTTCAAGAAACTGTATGTTGATTATACAATCATAAGAAAGGTGGTGTAATATTGTGTTTATTTTGTGTGCCATGGATGCAACCACTTAGGGCACAATGGGCAGCAACATATTGGCTCTTTAGAATTATATTTACGGTATTATTATAAAACAGGTGTGAGATTTCCATATTGAAAAAAAAACTAAATTCACTTTATAAATTTGTGTGATCTGGGTAGCCAAAAGATTTGAGAGAGGACAAGCGATAATATTCAGAATTCAACAAACAGATTATTGGTTTATTCTTAATTTATTCACAATTAAATCAAGTCTGCATTCCCTATGCCCATTCCTTTCTTTTTTTGACCTCCTCCGTTTCCCTCTATTTTTCTTTTCCTTTCACTTTTCTTTTTGTCTTTCCTTTCTGATAAGTTTTACCATATTTTCAATGGATACTTTGTTATTTCAAACACAAATGTGTGCATTTTAACTGGCATTACCCTATATATCCAAAATAATAGAAATAATGGAATATAAACAAGAAACAAGAGAAATTGTAGTCTACAGATAATCTGCATTAAGGGCCAGTTCATGCCAAATGCAGTTTCGTACAGTTTTGTGTGCATTTTTTCTGCACTAAAAATGCATGCAATGGGCCAGCTTCTCAGTGGAGATACGACGTATCTCTGAGTTGCGCCGTCGTATCTATGCGCCTGATTCATAGAATCAGTTACGCATAGATTTCCCTTAGATCCGACAGGTGTAAGTCTCTTACGCCGTCGGATCGTAACTGCATATTTACGCTGGCCTATAGGGGCGTGTACGCTGATTTACGCGTCAAAATATGTAAATGAGCTAGATACGCAAATTCACGAACGTACGCCCGGCCGACGCAGTACAGTTACGCCGTTTACGTTATGCTTTTAACCGGCGTATAGTTACCCCTGCTATATGGTGGCGTAAGTGCGGCGTACCAATGTTAAGTATGGCCATCGTTCCCGCGTCGAAATTTGAAAAAGTTACGTCGTTTGCATAAGTCGTCCGTGAATGGGGCTGGACGTCATTTACATTCACTTCGAAACCAATGACGTCCTTGCGGCGTATTAGGAGCAATGCACACTGGGAAATTCCACGGACGGCGCATGCGCCGTTCGGGAAAAACTTCAATCACGTCGGGTCACAGAACATGAGCATAAAACACGCCCCCCTGTCCCACATTTGAATTAGGCGGGCTTACGCCGGCCGATTTACGCTACACCGCCGCAACTTACGGAGCAAGTGCTTTGAGAATACAGCACTTGCCCGTCTAAGTTGCGGAGGCGTAACGTAAATCGGATACGTTACGCCGCCGCAAAGATACGCGGATCTACGTGAATCTACCCCATAGTGTTTTCCATGTATTCCAATGCCTCTAGTTGGCGCCATGCACTCAGTTTCAGGTCAGTTTCCGGTGCGGAAACTGACTGCGTGTTGTGAACTAGAGCCAACTAGAGGCATTGGGATACATGGAAAACACTATGAGCTAGATTCAGGTAGCTCGGCGCTTCTTTTGGCCGGCGTATCGCATCTCATATGCGCTACGCCGATGTAAAACAGGGAGCCGAGACCAGTATTCACAAAGATCTGGCGCCGTACGTTGCACCGGCGTTGTGTAAATAGGCCGGCGTAAGCCTGCCTAATTCAAAATAGGCAGGTAGGGGCGTGCTCCATGTAAATTAGCCGTGACCCCATGTAAATGAATGGCCGTTCGTACGGCGCATGCGCACGCATGCTCAGAATCACGTCGCAAATACTCCCTAAGAAAAGTCGGCTCAATGCTTTCGACATGAACGTAATCTACGCACAGCCCCATTCACGTACCACATACGTAAACTACGTAAAATTTGACAGCTGTTCCGACGTCCATACCTTAACATTGGCTGCGCCTCATATAGCAGGGATAACTGTACGCCGAACGTAAGCCTTACGTAAACGGCGTAGAGGGCGCAAGTACGTTCGTGAATCGGCGTATCTAGCTCATTTACATATTCTATGCGTGAATCTACGGAAGCGCCCCTAGCGGCCAGCGTAAATATGCACCCTAGATACGACGGCGTACTAAGACTTACGTCGGTCGGATCAAGTAGGAATTCAGGCGTATCTAGTTCCCTGAATAGCGCGCATATACGACGGCACATCTTTCAACTTACGCGGCGTATCAATAGATACGCCAACGTAAAGGGTATGTGAATCTAGCTCATTGCATGCATTTTGTGCAGAAAAAAAAACACGCACGGAACTGTACGGACCTGCGTCTGGTGTGAACTGGCCCTAAAACATGTTTAGATCTGCATTTGAAATTAAAGTAAACACGTTTGTTTTTAAAGAAAACTATGGTTAAATGGCATATTGTGCTGTGTGTATATGGGTAAAGTGTTTTTTTTTTTTTTTTGTGACCACCTACTACAGAAGGAGCTTTAACAAAAATACATGTTATATGCATGTATTTGGGAAGTTAAGTAGAAGTCCCTTATGCAGGTTCTATTAACATGGCAATGATACACTCATCCCACTCTTCACCACCAAGCCTGATCCCCAAGGTAACAATAGTACAACAAACCAGCTTGGTTCCCAAGGTAACAGTACCACCATTGCTCACCACCACCTGGACTGGTCCCCAAGATAAAAGTACTATCACCTTGGAAATTTGATTGGTAACAGTACTAGCATCACTGCCAGCACCTATCTTGACCCTTAAGTGACCGTACAGCCATTACCACTACTAAGCCTTGTCCCCAAGTTAACATTACCATGATTGCCACCACCATCCGGATTGGTCCCCAAAGTAAGGGTACTATCACCTAGCGCCTTATCTCTAAATTAACAATGCCAGCATTACTACCAACATCCAACTTAATCCTTAAATAACAGTACAGCTATTAACACCGCTACTATAACAGAAATCCAAGGGAACATTATCACTAAAGCTGGTCAGATGGGTTGAATACTTGTTACCTCGGTGCACAATATGGGTTCTCCTGGCAGCTTGAAGGTCTTGTAGTGACATACAAGACGACGGGTGAAACCACAGAATGAGACTGGGTAGTAGGTAAGCCAGACGTGTGGAATGTTTGCAGAGGCGTTTCACAACACAGGCCGCTAGAAAGGTAAGTACTTTACGTTGCCTTTTTTTTAGGCATTTTATTGCATAGAAGTAACCCTGTGCTGAAAGGGTTACTATAAAACGTATCTAATACCAAAACTTTATTTTTAACCCTGTCAAGTTTTTTTGCTCCTATCTAGGGCTGTTACTGATTAAAATTTTTGTGTTCGATTTTTTTTAATCGACTAATTTCGATTTATTATAATGCACATACATTTTTCGGATCACCGCCATATATAGTCCCCACTGTAATATCCACAGACATCTCCCCCTCTGTAATATCCACAGACATCTCCCCCTCTGTAATATCCACAGACATCTCCCCCACTGTAATATCCACAGACATCTCCCCACTGTAATATCCACAATCTCCCCCACTGTAATATCCACAATCTCCCCCACTGTAATATTCACAATCACCCCCACTGTAATATCCACAGACATCTCCCCCACTGTAATATCCACAGACATCTCCCCCACTGTAATATCCACTGACTTCTCCCCACTGTAATATCCACTGACATCTCCCCACTGTAATATCCACAGACATCTCCCCACTGTAATATCCACAGACATCTCCCCACTGTAATATCCACAGACATCTCCCCACTGTAATATCCACAGACATCTCCCCACTGTAATATCCACAGACATCTCCCCACTGTAATATCCACAGACATCTCCCCCACTGTAATATTCACAGACATCTCCCCCACTGTAATATTCACAATCACCTCCCCCACTGTAATATACACAGACATCTCCCCCACTGTAATATACACAGACATCTCCCCCATTGTAATATCCACAATCATCTCCCACACAGTAATATCCACAATCATCTCCCACAGTAATATCCACAATCATCTCCCCCATTGTAATATCCACAATCATCTCCCCCACTGTAATATCCACAGACATCTCCCCCACTGTAATATCCACAGACATCTCCCCACTATAATATCCACAGACATCTCCCCACTATAATATCCACAGACATCCCCCCACTGTAATTCACAGACATCTCCCTACTGTAATCCACAGACAACTCCCCACTGTAATATGGTCCACATCTCCCCCACTGTATAGGAAGATTAGTGCTTGCTTAGTCTTACCAGAGAAGCTGGTCGAACACGAGCAGTTGAGGCCGGGTGATGACATCAGCGCACCACTCTAGGCTCACCTAGGCCGTCGCCAGGTGGACCAAGATGACCGCCGCTCCTGGAGCTAGGCTGAAGCCGTGGCCTTTCCTATGGCCGAGGCAGCAGTGGAGCTCCGTGAATCACGTGGAGTGCCGATCCGCATATGGTGAACCGCTTGGATCACGGATAATTTACGATCTGTTGCACCACTAGTACCGATCACAATAATTCAGATTGATCAAAAAAATTTACGATTAATCGAGGAATTAATCTTTAATTTTGCACAGCCTTAGTCCTATCAATTATATCTGACCAGCGCTAGGAATAAAAGGTAAGCTATTTAAAAAATTAACCCAAGTAAAAGTGCAGTTTGACCAATTTTTTATATAAAAAATGAGGTCAAAACCATCTGGTGAGCTATCGGGAGTAAAGTGGTGATACATCAAGGCAAAAAGTGGTGAAGCAATATTATATTGATTAACTGCTTGCCGACCAGCCGCCGCAGTAATAAGACGGCAGGTCGGCTCTGCTGGGCGAGATCACGTCGATATACGTCATCTCGCCGTTCAGCCAATAGGGGCGCGCTCGCCTCTGACGCGCATGCCTGGCGGGCGTGACCACCGCCATGCACCCACGATCGCCCCGCGATCGTTTGTTACACACAGCACAACATACAGCTCCCGGTCCTGTCAGGGGGAGAAATTACTTATCGTCTGTTCATACAATGTATGAACAGCGATCAGTCATTTCCCCATGTCAGTCCCACCCCCCCTTCAGTTAGAACACACCCAGGGAACATAATTAACCCCTTCCGCGCCCCCTAGTGTTAACCCCTTCCCTGCCAGTGGCATTTTTATAGTAATCAATGCATTTTTATAGCACTGATCGCTATAAAAATGCTAATGGTCCCAAAAATGTGCCAAAAGTGTCCGAAGTGTCCGCCATAATGTCGCAGTACCGATAAAAATCGCTGATCGCCGCCATTACTATTAAAAAATATATATTAATAAAAATGCCATAAAACTATCCCCTATTTTGTAAACGCTATAACTTTCGCGCAAACCAATCAATAACCGCTTATTGCGATTTTTTTTTAATGAAAAATATGTAGAAGAATACGTATCGGCCTAAACTGAGGAAAAAAATCGTTTATATATTTTTGGGGGATATTTATTATAGAAAAAAGTAAAAAATATCATTTTTTTTTCAAAATTGTCGCTCTATTTTTGTTTATAGCACTAAAAACCACAGAGGTGATCAAATACCACCAAAAGAAAGCTCTATTTGTGGGAAAAAAAGGATGCCAATTTTGTTTGGAAGCCACGTTGCATGACCACGCAATTGTCAGTTAAAGCGACGCAGTGCCGAATCGCAAAAAGTGGCCCGGTCATTGACCAGCAATATGGTCCGGGGCTTAAAGTGGTTGTAAACCGCATAAACTTTTTTTTTTTTTTTAAAACCTGCAAGGCAAAAGGCATAATCGGCTAGTATGCACCGCATACTAGCCGATTATGAAATACTTACCTCGGAACGAGGTGAACACCACTTACCTGGTCCACGCCGAGCAGGATGTCATCTTGCTCCGGCGTGTCTTCTGGGTATCGCCGCTCCAGTGCTGTGATTGGCTGGAGCGGCGATGACGTCACTCCCGCGCGTGCGCGCGGGAGATTTAAAATCGTCAGGGTCCGGCGGATGCCGGTCCTTTCACCGTGGATTCCCCCCTGCGCATGCGCCACCCGCATTGCGAGGGGAATATCTCCTAAACCGTACAGGTTTAGGAGATATTCTTTATACCTACAGGTAAGCCTTATTATAGGCTTACCTGTAGGTAAAAGTGAAAAAGTGGGTTTACAACCACTTTAAGTGGTTAAAACCCCTTTTCACATTAAGGGGGTTTTCAGGTGTTTTTGCGCTAAACATAGAACATGTAAGCGCCTCCTAAGCCGCCCAAGTGCTTTCACACCTGAGTGGTGCGCTTGCAGGACGGGAAAAAGTCCTGCAAGCAGCATCTTTGGAGCAGTGCGGGAGTGGTATATACACCGCTCCTCCACTGCCCCTGCCCATTTAACTGAATACGCAGCACTGCCGAAGCGCCTGCAAAGCGCGTTGGCAGTGCTGCTACACGGGCGCTATTGACCCTTTCCTTGGCCGCTAGCAGGGGTTAAAAGCACTCCGGTAGCGGCCAAAAAGCCCCGCTATAACAGCGGTAAGGCGACGCTAAAATTAGCGGCACTTTACCACTTTACCACAACCTCTGTGATTATTCAGTTGTACATGTTATGAAATTATACAGTTCTTATTATATTCAGTACTAGTAGCCATTAAATGCCTATGTAATTTGTATTTGTATCTTGATAGACTTGTACGTTGAGATAGATATACAGGGAACAGTCAGTGTTACTAGTCCGGGAACACGCCCAGACCAGTACATTGTCCCTGAGCTCTTGTTGAGACGTTTGTAGATACCATAGAAACAACAGCTCCTTGCCAGACTCTGCCTGTCCAGATCTCAACTAGCAGGTACTGTAATTCTTGTCACATAAACACATAGTTATTTATAGCTTTTAACAGTTTTAAAAAAAAGCACATTTAAAATTGTATGTAATTCTGCTATAGTATAGCACAATAAATGTCATGTTACACATGGATGTTTTAAAATATACCAAAAAAGTGTCAATTAGATCTGATGAGAGCAAACTGCTGGTTGTCCAGTCTTAAGGTATACGCACTCTGGTGACATTGTTTTCATGGTTGCCAATTATTAATCAGAGTTCTAAGTCTCTTTCTGTAGCATATAATACAGAGGAGAGGCAGGAAAATGAAAGTGTTGTCGTATGGCAGTCCTTATTGTGTCAGATTTGATACAGATATGTTGGTAAATAGGTACAAGTACGCGTCGTCGCAGGCTCACAAACAACACATAAGGCTACTTGCACATGGACATGGACATATCGAGGCATAAAATGTGCCCAAAGTTAAAGACCTGTTTTACTGTGGCTGGGGGCATCAGGTAGGGTATACAGCCGGCCATAGAAGTGAATGGCTGTAGTCATGTAAATGCTGATGCATTATTTTCAAACATTTTCAGCACCCTTAATAATGTCTATGTGACCAAAAACATGTAATTCTGCCTCAAAGAAGCCTATGTATTTTTTCAAGTATCCCACATCACAGGGTGGAAACTAGGGTTGCCACCTTTTCATCAAGCCAAACCCGAACACTTTTGCAGCATTTTTTTTTTATTCATTGTTTTCATTATTGGATTGTAAAAAACCTAGGACACCTTTGGGTGCCCCAAGAAGAGTAGTATTGCAGTGCATGTAGCATCCCATGATGAACAGTAGGTGTGGCCAAATTGTGTTAATAATGGGAGCAGCTTAAAAATGGTTGTATAGTCTTTTTTTTTTTACTTTTACCTACAGGTAAGCCTATAATAAAAAAAAATATCTCCTAAACCGTAATTCCCCTTGCCGACACACATGCGCACAGGGGATTGTCGGCTGAAGGCCCGGCAGACGCCGGACCTTGCCGGAAAGAAGTCTTGCGCGTGCATGTGCGGGAGTGACGACATCGATGGAGCCGCTATACCCGGAAGACACACCGAGGCAACATGTCCGCTACCTCGGCGTAGACCAGGTGAATGACCGACGCCTCGGTCGAAGGTAAGTATTTCATAATGAGCTAGTATGCGGTGCCTCCCCGGTGTCATGTGACCCGTTAAAAAGTCTCAGGTCTGAATGGGGAGCAGGTGTTTTAAATTTGGTGTTATCGCTCTCACTCTCTCATACTGGTCACTGGAAGTTCAACATGGCACCTCATGGCAAAGAACTCTCTGAGGATCTGAAAAAAGAATTGTTGCTCTACATAAATATGGCCTAGGCTATAGGAAGATTGCCAAGACCCTGAAACTGAGCTGGAGCACGGTGGCCAAGACCATACAGCGGTTTAACAGGACAGGTTTTACTCAGAACAGGCCTCGTCATGGTTGGCCAAAGGCGTTGAGTGCACATGCTCAGCGTCATATCCAGAGGTTGACTTTGGGAAATAGACGTATGAGTGCTGCCAGCATTGCTGCAGAGGTTAAAGGGGTGGGGGTCAGCCTGTCAGTGCTCAGACCATACGTTGCACGCTGCATAAAATTGGTCTGCATGGCTGTCGTCCCAGAAGAAAGCCTCTTTTAAAGATGATGCACAAGAAAGCCTGCAAACAGTTTGCTGAAGACAAGCAGACTAAGGACATTGATTACTGTATCCATTTCCAGTGGTCTGATGAGATGAAGATAAACTTATTTGGTTCAGATGGTGTCAAGCGTGTGTGGCGGCAACCAGGTGAGGAGAACAAAGATAAGTGTGTCTTGCCTACAGTCAAGCATGGTGGTGGGAGTGTCATGGTCTTGGGCTGCATACGTGCTGCCGCCACTGGGGAGCTACAGTTCATTAAGGGAACCATAAATGCCAATATGTACTGTGCATGATCACCTCCCTTCGGAGACTCGGTTGCAGGCCAGAATTCCAACGTAATAACCCCAAACACACCTCCAGGACGACTACTGCCTTACTAAAGAAGCTGAGGGTAAAGGTGATGGACTGGCCAAGCATGTCTCCAGACCTTAACCCTATTGAGCATCTGTGGGGCATCCTCTAACGGAAGGTGGAGGAGCACAAGGTCTCTAACATCCACCAGCTGTGTGATGTCATCACGGAGAAGTGCTAGAGGATTCCAGTGGCAACCTGCAAAGCTCCGGTGAACTCCATGCCCAAGGGAGTTAAGGCAGTATTGGAAATTATTGGTGGCCACACAAAATATTGACACTTTGGGCCCAATTTGGACATTTTCACTTACAAGTGCACTCACTTTTGTTGTCAGTGGTTTAGACATTAATGGCTGTGTGTTGAGTTATATTGAGGGGACAGCAAATTTACACTGTTATACAAGCTGTAGACTCACTACTTTATAGCAAAGTGTAATTTCTTCTGTGTTGTCACATAAAAAGATATAATAAAATATTTACAAAAATGTGAGGGGTGTACTCACTTTTGTCAGATACTATATATATAGCTACAGTAGTAGCTAGGCCATCAAACAGACTTAATAGGCATATAGATATTTCTGGGGTAAGCTGAAGTGTAGTTAGACTAGATTGAAACACCACCACCTCCTGCCAAAAAGACAACTTTGAGTAAAAAAAAAAAAAAAATGCGTTTTCATTTTCTTTCCATATTTTCCCAAAACTTGACTCATTATGCCTCATAGAAAATACTTTGGGGTTTTTACTTTCCAAAATGGGGTCATTTTTGGGGCGTTTTCACTGTCCTCGCGCTCCAGGACCTTCAAAAATGTAAGAGGTAGTCTAGAAATTATGGCCCGGATTCAGAGACAGCGGCGTATTTTTGTGCGGGCGTAGCGCATCTCATATGTGCTATGCCGACGTAACTCTGAGAGGCAAGAGCAGTATTCACAAAGCACTTGCTCCCTAAGTTACGCCGGCGTAGCGTAAATGGGCCGGCGTAGGCCCCCCTAATTCAAATTAGGAAGGTAGTGGGCGTGTTGTATTAAAATTAGCCGTGACCCCATGTAAATGAATTCCCGAACGAACGGCGCATGCTTAGAATCACGTCGCATATACACCCTAAGATACGTCAGCTCAATTATTTCAACGTGAACGTAACCTACGCCCAGCCCCATTCACGTACGACTTATGCAAACGACGTAAAATCCGACGGCTGTTCCGACGACCATACCCTAACATGACTTACCCCTGCTTTTTGAGGGAAAACCTTTACGCCGAAGGTACGCCTTGCGTAAACGGCGTCGCTTACTGCGACGGGCGCAAGTACGTTCGTGAATCGGCGTATCTAGGTCATTTACATATTCGACACATAAATCAATGGAAGCGCCCCTAGCGGCCAGTGTAAATATGCACCCAAGATACGACAGCGTAGGAGACTTACGTTGGTCGGATGGAGCCAAAATTCAGGCGTATCTGGTTTCAAGAATACGGTGCATAGATACGACGGCGCATCCTAGAACTTACGCTGCGTATCAACAGATACGTCGGCGTAAGTTCTCTCTGAATCTGGCCCTATATGTGTAATTTATGTCCCTAGAACACCTGATGGGGCTCCCTTCATGTTGGGCCTCTGTATGTGGCCAGGCAGTGTAAAGGTCTCACACATGTGGTATTGCCATACTCAGGAGGAGTAGCAGAATGTATTTTGGGGTGTAATTGAGAGTATACATATGCTGTGTGTGTGAGAAATGACCTGTGATATGACAATTTTGTGGGGGAAAAAAGTGTAATTTTACAAAGAATTGTGGGAAAAAATGACAACTTTAAAAAAAATGCACAATGCCTCTTACTAAATACCATGGAATGTCTACTTTCTAAAAAGGTGTAATTAGGGGATATTTTACTTTTCTGGCTTGTTAGGGTCTCAAGAAATTAAATAGGCCATCAGGCGTGATCAATTTTCAGTGATTGGCACCATCATATCTTGTAGACTCTATGAATTTCACAAAGACCAGATAATATGCACTTATTTGGGTTATTTTCAACAAAGATGTGTAGCAGCATAAATTTTGGGCAATATTTATGAAGGAAAATTACTAATTTGAAAAATATTTTAACAAAAACAAAGAAAAATGCAATTTACTGTCTTTTTTTCATAGCGCAAAAAAAAAACCCCCAGTGGTGATTAAATACCACCAAAAGAGAGATCTATTTGTGTGAAAAAAGGACAAAAATTTCACATCGGTACAGGCATACCACACTTTTAAGTACACAATGAGGTTTATTTACTATCGCTAAAAGTGTAAAATCTGCATAGAAACCAATGAGCTTCCAGGTTTTATTACCAAAGCTTAATTGAACAAGCTGGGGTTAGAAGCTCATTGGTTTCTATGCAGTGAGCCTGATTTTGCACTCTCCAGCCATAGTAAATAAACCCCATTGTGTACTTAAAAGTAGGGTATGCCTGTACAGTGTTGCATGACTGAGTAATTGTCATTCAAAATGTGAGAGCACTGAAAGCTGAAAATTGGTCTGGTTAGGAAGGGGGTTTATGTCCCCAGTGGGCAAGTGGTTAATAAACTACTTGTATTTGTAAATATCAATGTGCAAGCATTTTCCCTGTTTTGTTGACATGCACATTTTGTAGGATCTGACAATTCACTTTAGAGTTACAGTCACACCACATTGTTCAATGAAACTTGATTTCATAACTAGAGTTCATAATAGACATGTAGGGAGATTTCATTACTCAAAGCCTGTCTGAAAAAGCCCTGCCTCCAACACTATGTGTGCCAATCAAAGGAAGCCCAACTATGTTATATGAATTCAATAGGAAAGCAAAAAGTTGCACACCAATTCACATGTCCTCTGTTAATTTTGCTTTTATTAGTGGTTGATTTTTTTACTTTTGTTTTTTAGGTAAAACAAAATTCAATAAAAAGTTAAGGTTTTAGGGTTTCTTTTGTTATTGATGATATGTTTTAATGTGCAATTAACTTTGTATTGGGATAGGACATTACAACTTTATATTAGTTTCAGCACTATTTTTTGTGATTTGATGTTTATATGGAATGTATCATTTAAATTGATTGTATACTGCATGAACAAGTTTTTCGTCCTTGCTTCCCTTATCTCTGTTACCAAGCCCATATTGTGTAAAGCGTTAGGGAGAGATTTTTGTAGGCAGAGCTGTAGTGTGTTATGTCTGGGTCTAATAAAGTTGGATGTGACCTGATGTCATTGTTGTGGGATTTCTTAGAGGGTTTATGATAGCTGAACATTCTCTGCAGCAGCTAGATAAATGAAGAAATGCCTTGACTGTTGGCCATGGGATCACTATTGGGGGGAGCCTGGAGCAGAATTTTAAGCCATTCTTATCCCCTTTATTAACCCTTCCCAGCAAGCCTGTATACATAGCTCAAAGTTTGCTTTTCTGGTCCAATTTTTTTTATTATAAAATATATGAAAAGCAAATATAGCTGTAATGATCTCACACAGGGGATATGAGCAGTAAGCAAAACATGGTACAACATAAGAATACAATTGAGAACATGTTTTGTAGAATGAACTGTTGAACAACAATAACCCTCCGGCCAAGGCCAGAGGTCAACATAGGGTGGCTGAGATTAATTGCTCAGGGGTTGGGGTGTGAAGCAGTCAAAGGTTGCTTTTATAAATAGGTTTTATTTACTACTGTAGTAAGTGTAGGTTGGTATGTTTTTTTTTGTTGTGAAAATGTTGCCTATTTATAGGAACTATTACCGATGCCATGCCAACGAAGGTAAAGAAGAAAACAGGAGCGGGAATTAAGGCGGTGGACACATCAGTGCTGAAGAAATTTCTGAAAAGATATGAGAATCATTGTGCCCAGTGCCAGTCAATTGCCAGCCCCACCATCACCCAAGCACTCAAAAAATGTATCCAAAATGGTTCCAGTTACCTCAAAGTAAGTTTGACATTAAAAAAAGTTAACAATAAAAGCACTGTAGTGCAGAAAGACTCTAAAAATGATCATTAGCATTCCTGGACCCACTGTAGACATAAGCAAAGGAAGAGTTTGAGTCAAGCCCATCAGTTTCTATAATTTTCTATAATTGGTGCAAGGAATTGGTGCAAGGAATGTTTAGTTCCAGGGGTGGACTGACAACTCATGGGGCCCCCCGGGCAATAGAAAATTATGGGGCCCCCAGGCTTACAGATGGCGACCACACTAGGAGGCAGTGCAGAGGCAGCTAAAATCTCAGGATTTTCACATCAAAAGCATGTCGGTTTTGGACATATCAGGGACAAATGTAAAAAAAAACTGATTTTTACGTACTGTCCCTGGTTTTATTGAGCCTGGCAACCCTGATGGGGCCCCCTACTGGCATGGGGCCCTCAGGCAATGCCCGAGAGTCCCAATGGTCAGTCCACCCCTGTTTAGTTCCTAACCTCTTAAGAAAATTGTGTCTGCCCATTCACTCTAATGATGATATTTCTACTAAAAACTGGACAGTTTTAGAAAAATAACCAGACCAGATAGATTTCATGCTAAAGAAATGTAATACTTTATTCTACAAGTGCATTTCATAATTTCAATTTGTTTCATAGCAGTTAGCATTACTCTCCTGAAGCACTGTAGAGATTGTAAGATTGTAGGGCAGAATCATATAATGTTAGTTAGCTACTGATGGAAACATGAAAACGAGTTAAATTATACCAAGTATCAAAGTAGCTCATGTATCTTCCTTAGGGCTTGTGTTGATGGGTTTTTGTTTTTTTGCTTAAAACTAATTTTACATTCCCACACAAGTCTATGGAAATACAAAACCAGTTTGAAGATAGTCAAGTGAAAGTTAAAGTGGGTTCAACTGCAAGTGCAATACACCTGTCAATGAAATCTGAATGATTTCAGAAGTGACTCAAACTGATGTCATGGCATTGCATTCATTACCTCGCACTGCCAAAGGGGAGAGGTACATTGCAATATAACATAATCCCCCACATTACATATGTATAATATAACGTAAGGAAAAAGCAAAAGATAGCATAAGGGTCATAAAGTAAAATAAAACTTCCTTTACCTTCCCTAACTGAGCCAAATCCTTAATCATTTGTGTCTCACATGCCAGACACTACAGCCTAACAGCGGGAGGGTTTCAGTAACAGTTGCAGTGCTGTCAATCCAGAAAGCAGTAGGCAGGACTAGGAATGGCCAGCTGCTAATTGAAATGCTATAGAATTGTGAATCAGTAGTGACAATGTCTGTACCCACAGACCCTACAACATTTTTTTCACCCAACTGTAGTGTAAGCAGGCACAGTCTACCTGAGAGTGGCAACTGTGCTCTGAATTCTGGAGCAGTGCAGCATCATTGCCACACCATCACAAGAACCTCTATTGATTGGGCTTCACTGAGAGGCTCAACAGGTATTTTTCGTGACTTTACAGAGGGACTAAGGGAAAACTAAGTGCAGATGTAGTTATGATTAGGTGTTACAGCATGTTTCTTTTACAAAGGGGATACTAGTTCTCCATTACTTCTGCATTCAACATTTTCAAATACAACTTACATGCTTAGCAAAAGGTTTAATTTAACAATTTTTTGTTTTAGGGTTTTAGATTGCAAACTTCAAATAGCAATTGTTTGTGTCAATTTGGTAAAGCTTACAATGTGATTTACACCATTTTCGAAGTGATTATGTTGGTCCACTTTTGCAGATGATTTTTTTATGGAATGTTGTTCAATAGTATAAAATGAATGTTTATTCTAGTGTGACAATTATCCATAAATGCAGCACTTGTCTGTGTCCCTCCAGATTATCCTGTCCTGCCCTGGGAACCCTTCAGACAGCTCAGCTTCGGTTTTATTAAGGCCACTGCTGATGACAATCCGGGATGAACGGTATATGCTTGGGACAGACTTGTGCTTGTGGGGAATCTCAGTCAGTAACCAGGATGTTGCCAGTCTTGTAAGTTTCCTGTATGCTGAATGCATAAGTACAGCTATTGTTAGTATCTTATTGCTGATAATCAGCTTGGGTGTCAGACACAGCACTGGGTTTTTTGAATTGCCATTGGTGCAAGCAACATTTATTTATGCCACATCATCAAAGCCACTAGACATTGGAGGTTACATTCATTTTGTTGTAATGAAATGCAAAGCACTTTGCTAATCACTAGGTAAATACCCAGCAGGCATAGAAACGACATGCTGGTTGCCATTCAAAACATTCTTTTTTTAACAGAAAAGTATAACAAATCAGCATTACAAATTTATGATCAATAGAAAAAAAATCCAGACACTTGTTACTTATAGGAGGAAATCTATATCAATCTAGGGAGCAAGTCCCCAATCTGGTAGCATACATTCTCGAGGTTACAGATCAATTCCTAGCATCTAGCAGGGTTCCCGACCAGCATCTTCTTCCCACATCCTAATCCCCCATAAAAAACTTGCTTAACTGAAAGTTGTGCTGTTGTGGGGGGGGGGGGGGGGTGGGGTGGAGGTCCCACTTACTTCAAGCGGGAGTTCACCCATTTATTTATTTTTAGACCTTTTCCCCTTAGATGAATGCTCGTTTTGTCTAGGGGAATCGGCTAGTTGTTTTAAAATATGATCCGTACTTACCCGTTTTCGAGATGCATCTTCTCCGTCGCTTCCGCGTATGGGTCTTCGGGAGCGGGCGTTCCTTCTTGATTGACAGTCTTCCGAGAGGCTTCCGACGGTCGCATCCATCGCGTCACTAGTAGCCGAAAGAAGCCGAACGTCGGTGCGGCTCTATACTGCGCCTGCGCACCGACGTTCGGCTTCTTTCGGAAAATCGTGACGCGATGGATGCGACCGTCTGAAGCCTCTCGGAAGACTGTCAATCAAAATAGGAACGCCCAGTCCCGCAGCCCATACCCGGAAGCGACGGAGAGGATGCATCTCGTAAACCGTAAGTACTGCTCATATTTTAAAACAACTAGCCGATTCCCCTAGACAAAACAAGCAGGAATCTAAGGGGAAAATGTGTTCTCTATGGGTGAACCTCCGCTTTCAGTCAGAGTATGAGCAACTTCCTCCCAGTAGGGTCTGAGTTTGGGGCAAGATCAGACCATATGCCAAAATGAACCGACCTCCTGCCCACACCTAGGGCACAATGGGTCACGCTGAGGGTATATGCGGGCTAGTCTCTGTGGGGTGTAGTAGGCCCTGTGGAGGAACTTAAGTTGGATAAATCTGTCCTTCGCAGCTATCATAGAGGGAGCAAAGGTGGAGATGCATTCCTCATGACCAAGGATCTGTATATCTAACCTCCATTTGTCCAGAGATCGGGTTGGTTTGGTGTTGTGGGCTACCATCAGATAAAAGTATAGAGAGAGAGCATCACACTAGAGATTAATAGGCGCTCAACAGAATCTGACTCCAAAATTATGGTTTTACGGAAGCTGGGCTCCAAAAGCATGTTGCAACTGCCAATATCTAAACTCCCATGAACTGGGTATCGAGTACAAACTTTTTAATTCCCGAAATGTCATACGTTTACCGTCCTTTGTTATATGTTTCAAGGTTGTGATCCCTTTTCTTGCCCACAGTGAGGGGTCCGGTATGGTATTAAGATAGGATAACATTGGGTTCCCCCATAAGGGCATATGGGGGGATATGTGAAGGGGTTTCCTAGACATTACTCTAGCATCCTGCCAGGCCCTTATCGTTGTTTTCATAGGGGTTGTTAGGGAGGGGTCAGCCTTCGGACCCCTAAATGCCAGGTTGCTCAAGGCTGCATATGACCCCAAAATGGTTGCTTCTACTGTGACCGCTGGATTTTGCCTGGGCTGGGAAAACCATCAGCGCATGGTAACCAGGACGGCTGCCAATAATACATTTGGAAAGGAAAACATTTTTTTTTTTTAGGGCTGCATTGGGTTTTATGTAGAGCTCTTTGTAACAATCCTGGACCTGTTCTTGTGTCAAGTAAAGGAAAGCCTAACACTAACTGCAACACTTTGTTCATAAATGAAGTCTTTAATCACCACAGTAGCACTGACACAGTGATCATAGGACTTTGCTGATATCAACAAAGCCATGTCACACCATGGCCATATCGCAAGTCAAGAAGCATTCTGTTTTTGCAACAAATTTGTTTCACAGAAATCACCTGCTTAAGGTGGGCCCACGGAAGGTCCCATATTGAGGTTTAAAACTGAAGAACATATAGTTCACAAGTTACTATTATACGGATTACCATAGTGGAATTTGGGATTGGCTTTGATCGCATTGTATTTGTATGTGCAACACCACAATAGTAGGGTCCTAAATATAGACAAGTGCTGGTAACAGTCTTTGGGGTTACAGCAGCCCAAAATCAGAATTACCTCTGTAAGCATTTCTTCAAAACAGTCCATCCAAAACGAGACCAGCTAGTTATGTGGGCTATTTGTTGGTGAAATTTACCTGTAGTTCTCCTTATATTACAACTACCCATTATTGTATACTTTATATTATGCATACTGTACTCTGCATCAGTTAACACTCACTTTTTTGGATAGATGCACTAGGGCTCATTGGTTACCCTCTGACTTCCCATAGCTCAGAAAAATTCAGACACTACTTTTGCTTTTCCAGGTTGCCAGTAGACCTGAGTTTCCTGGTCTACTGTCAAGCCCTGTACACACGATCGGTCCATCCGATGAAAACGATCTGATGGACAGTTTTCATCGGTTAACCGATGAAGCTGACTGATGGTCAGTCGTGCCTACACACCATTGGTTAAAAAAACTATTGTGTCAGAACGCTGTGACGTAAAACACGACGACGTGCTGAAAAAAACTAAGTTCAATGCTTCCAAGCATGCGTCGACTTGATTCTGAGCATGCATGGATTTTAGGTATCCATCGGTTAAATTTAAAACAAGATTGCTTTTTTTTAACCTATGGATAATTAACCAATGGGGCCCACACACGATCGGTTTGGTCCGATGAAAATGGTCCATCAGACCGTTCTCATCGGTTTGACCGATCGTGTGTACGCGGCATCAGTCTTGCTATTAAATTATTCATTGATTTCATTGAGTTGGTGTAAATAAATACAATTCATGGTGAGGAAGAAATGGAGACTCTAGTAAGGGGATCTAGCTGTGCAAAATGCCTTACACAGTGAAAAACCTTATAAACTCAATTATACTTTGAAAAAAATGTACAATTACCAGAATAAAATGTGCTTCTATTAATAACATTAATGCATATGGTCTCGTTCCATCATTGTAGGCTATATTGTTGGAGCTGAGTGGAAGAACCTCCTATCCATTTGTAAAACTAGAGGCTATAGATTGTGGGATGGATGTATGGTCAGTCGAGAGGCTGGGGAAAGCCATAAGATGCAGCCAGTTAACATCTGTGACCTTGGATTATAATGAGTAAGACCCTCACCTATACATAGAGTCCAGGCTGATATTCCTGTTGACGTGACCCAAACATTTTCTTGTTTGTCAGGTTCAAAGATGAAGGGATACAGGGTCTTGTTCATGGCCTGGAAGAGAACACGAAGGTGGTTACTCTTAGCCTGTGTTATTGTAAGCTTGGTCCATCCAGTGGGGCACTACTGGGAAAAGTTTTGGCTGAATCAGCAGTAAGGTAACTTTTGTTATAAATTGAATTTGCTTCAGTGATGCTGCCCCAAATCATTAATGGATGGGTACCCTGAGCAACCAGATTTTAGCAAATAAAAGCAATCTAACCACTGAAAACATTTTCTGATTGGATACTATGGTATACTGCACGCTATAAAAAAATAAATTGTGTTATTTATACCGATAAATCATCCTACACATTTTACATAAATGGAGGGGAAATTATTGAAATAAATAGTGAAAGAATTTCAAAACATATAAACATTATAAACCATATGAATACAACATAAACAGATACACTTGTCAGCTAAAAAAAAAAAGTTTTTTTTTTGTTTTTTTTTGCCTATATATACAGTATCTCACAAAAGTGAGTACACCTCACATTTTTGTAAATATTTTCTTATACCTTTTCATGTGACAACACTGGGGAAATTACACTCTGCTACAATGTAAAGTAGTGAGTGTACAGCTTGTATAACAGTGTGAATGTGTTGTCCCCTCAAAATAACTCAACACACAGCCAATAATGTCTAAACTGCTAGCAACTTTGTGTTGGTCTATCACATAAAATCCCATCAAAATACATTTACGTTTTTGATTGTAATATGACAAAATGTGGAACATTACAAGGAGTATCAATACTTTTTCAAGGCACTGTATAAGGTTTCTTGTTGACTACATACTGTAAATCTAATTACTTTAAAATTAACTGACTCCTTCTCTACAATCTTTGTCTTGCAGTGAACTATACCTTACTGGGAACTATCTGCAGTGCTCTGGGGCAGTAGACCTAATTGCAAGTATAGCAGATTATGCCCAGGATCTGGCTACAGAGAGGCCACCTGAGCAGCCATTTGATTTAGCTCATCAAATCCTAGAAGGTAAAAGTTAATTTATTTTTTCCTTAATAAAACATATGTAGCGCCCCCACTTAAGGACCGCCTAACGCCGATATACGTCGGCAGAATGGCTCGGCTGGGCACAGGCACGTACAGGTACGTTGCCTTTAAGAGCCCAGCCGTGGGTCGTGCCCGCGGGACCCGCTGACCCGATCGCCGCCTGTGTCCCGCGATCGGTCACACGAGCTGAAGAACGGGGAGAGGTGTGTGTAAAAATACCTTCCCCGTACTTCACTGTTGCAATGTCAGTGATCGTCTGTTCCCTGATATAGGGAATGACGATCACTGAGGTCACACGCCCAGCCCCGCCCCCCTACAGTTAGAAACACAAGTGAGGTCACACATAACACCTTCAGCGCTCCCTAGTGGTAAACTCCAAAACTGCAATTGTCATTTTCACAGTAATCAGTGCATTTTTATAGCACTTTTTCGCTGTGAAAATGACAATGGTCCCAAAAATGTGTCAAAATTTTCTATTGTGTCCGCTATAATGTCGCAGTCAAGAAAAAAATCGCTGATCGCTGCCATTAGTAGTAAAAAAAAAAAATGTTAATAAAAATGCCGTAATACTACTTCTATTTTGTAAACGCTATAAATTTTGCGCAAACCAATTGATAAACACTTATTGCGATTTTTTTTTACCAAAAATAGGTAGAAGAATATGTATCGGCCTAAACTGAGAAAAAATAATGTTTTTTTATATATTTTTGGGGGATTTTTATTATAGCAAAAAGTAAAAAATATTGCATTTTTTTTTTAAATTGTCGCTCTAATTTTTTTTATAGCGCAAAAAAATCAAACCGCAGAGGTGATCAAATACCACCAAAAGTAAGCTCCATTTGCGGGGAAAAAGGGACGCCAATTTTGTTCGGGAGCCACATCGCACGACCGTGCAATTGTCAGTTAAAGCGACCCAGTGCCGAATCGCAAAAAACTGGCCAGGTCCTTTACCTGCATAATGGTCCGGGTCTTAGGGCAAAATTCTTCTCTACTCCACTAACCAGTGGGAAGGTAATTAACATGGCATGTGTTGATTGTGCCCCGTACACACAATCGGAAATTCCAAAAGCAAAAGTACAATGTGAGCTTTTGAACGAAAATTCAGACCGTGTGTATGCTCCACCGGACTTTTGCTGTCGGAATTTCCGACAACAAAAGATTGAGAGCTGGTTCTCAAATTTTCAGACCGAAAAAATTCCTATCGGAAATAATTTGTAATCCTGAAAGATGCAACGCTGTCCAGCAGAGCAATAAGGGAGCATGCAGCCATGAGGCCTTTCACCAGTATTTATAGCTTATATAACTACCCTAAGGCTGGGTTCACACTAGTGCAAATTGTATGTGGGTTCCTCGCATCCAGTTTGGAATAACAGGAGACTTTGAATGGCTCTCAATGGAGCCGGTTCACACATCTCCGCTGCAGCTTCAGTGCGAATTTGCATAGGAGCCCTTTGCGTTTTTTGGTCCGTTTTAGGTCCGAATTCAGCCAACAATTCATGCTGAAATCGGACCTGAAACAGTGAATGGGGATGCATGCTGGGAGCCGCAGGCGAAGATAGTGTGAACCCAGCCTTAAGCTGAATTAAAGTCTCCATACTTACATCCTTTTCAAGGGATCAAAGTCTACAAGGGGTTGCTTGCCGCTCCTGATATCTTCTTCCCAACTCTTTATGGGTACCAGTGTTTAGCCGTCTTTATTGGCCAGTGTGGAATGACATAACTCCTGCTCCAAGAGGCACCATGCCAGTGATGTATACTGAGCTGGGCATGCATGCGCAGCTCAATTCACATCCCATAGAAGACTGTGAGCAAGCATGTGTATTTCATTGCAGAAGAAGGGACATTGCATGTCTTTTCTGCAATAAATAGCCTGCCGGTTCATATGTTTTTTATATTGCCTTCAGCTGCCCTTCAAGTGACTTCTTGGAATTTATATCTGTTTGTGTCCTTTGTTATCTGTACAGCTCAAGGTCAAACTGGAATTTCTACTGCAATATCAGGAGACCTCGAAATTAGTGAAAGACCTGCAACTTCACCTAACAGACCAGCTGAACACAAAAAGAGCAAGAAAAGGGGTACATTTGTTTTATTTTCTTTATTTGTTCAAAAGCTGAAGACTAATGGACAACACAAGCAGGGAGTCTCACTGGATTGCTAAAAATTACTAAAAATATTAAAATGTTGTTGGTGCTATAAAACTCCCTTGTCAGCTATAGTGATAGATGAATGCAAAATGTAAAAATGTACACATTTAAACTTTAAATTTGTATTTATTTTTATTTTACATTTGTATTCATTTTTGCCAAATGTATACACATTCTAAACAAATAACTTGTTACATATCTAATGTAAATTATATAGCGAAGTATGAAATCTCATTAGATAAACATTAGCAGAGCTCTGCAATTGCTGTTCATTTCTATATTACGTTATTTAGCATTGACTCATTAGGAATATCATGTTCTGGTAGTGCAGTAAAGGATTTACAGCTGTACAGGCAGTTATAAGAGACACAAATTAATGCAGTCATGTATTCATTAATACATCAATACATGTTTGTTTGTTTTTTAATGCTAGCAATAGCAGTCCAGTTCCTGCGTTTGATGCAGGAAGAAAGCAGGAGCACAAGAGGCCAATCAGTTTATGTGTTGACAAAGAAAATAACTATAGGAGGAGAAAGCAGAGTAAATAAGGGATAAGCTCATGACTATGCTGCTTCTCCTTTCGCTGTCCAGTCAGTTTGGGAGCAGGCCTATGCTGGTTGTCATTTGACTCAGCAGACTGAGGACATCTAGAGGTGGAAAAGAATTACTGCAGGGAACAGCTCCAGATTGAATAATTATCTATTTATTCTATAATGTAAAGTAGTGGTCTCCAAACTGCGGCCCTTTGGCCGAATGTGGCCTTTTGCTTGCCTTTATCCAGCCCTTGAGGTATTATTACTGCCACTGGCACCAACAACGGGGCACTATTCCTTCCACTGACACCAACAATGGGGCACTATTCTTTCCATTGACACAAAAGATGGGGCATAATTCCTTCCACTGACATCAACGATGGGGCATAATTCCTTTCACCGACAACATAAATGGGGCACTGATCCTCTCACTGACAGCAGCTATTTCCCCCCTCCCAATACCAAAGATTTGGCATTGTTTATTTCCACTGGGCACAGTCCAGCTCCCCTAAAGTCTGAAGGACAGTAAACTGGCCATTTCTTTAGAATGTTTGGAGACCTCTGTTTTAAAGGCTAAGTTCACCAAAAAATAAAAAAAAATGCACATTTTTTTGCAGGTAAAAAAGTGATATTTTTTTTTTTAAAGCCTGCAGATCAGCAGATTGTGGGTGCAATGTCAGGCACCTGTAGATGCTCAGTAAAGCTGTCTGTCTGTACATCATGTACAGACAGCAGGAAAAACCATGATATATGAGATCACCCTCATAGTTCATTGAAATTGCGGTGGAAGATAGTAGTTATAGTTGATTCATTCACAGATTGCTGCGAATGAAGGATACGGCCGTGTGGATGGAGCCCTGCATTGCTACGCTGTTTTTTGACTGTGACGGGGGTGCGGGGAGAAAAACAATGCAGGGGATTGGAGGGGCGCAGGCAGGTGCTCTTTGGTAACATGTTACACCCTAAATACGGATGTAACATGTTGATGAACTAATCCTTCAATTAGCTATTTTTGGTTAAAATTTTGGACTTTTGCTATAAGCCTTAAAGCAAAAGTTCAAAATTTAAACCAAAAATAGCTAAAGTTTAAGGAATGGCAAATTTTTTATATAGCTAGGGGCAGATCCACATAGATCTGCACCCGCACAGCGTATCTGAGATACGCTACGCCGCCATAACTTACCCGGCTTTAGTTTGAATCCACAAAAAATTTGCGCCGTAAGTTATGGCGGCGTAATGTATCTCTCGCAGCGTAACGGCCCGTAATTCAAATCGGCAAGTAGGGGCGTGTTTCATTTAAATGAAGCGCGTCCCCACGCCGAACGAACTGCGCATGCGCCGTCCATAAATTTTCCGCTGTGCATTGCGCTAAATGACGTCGCAAGGACGTCATTGATTTTGACGTGGACGTAAATTACGTCCAGCCCCATTCACGAACGACTTACGCAAACAAAATAACATTTTTAAAATTTGACGCGGGAACGACGGCCATACTTAACATTGCGTACGCCACCAGATAGCAGCTTTAACTATACGCCGAAAAAAGCCGACTAGAAACGACGTAAAGGAATGCGACGGCCGCTCGTACGTTCGTGGATCGTCGGAAATAGCTCATTTGCATACTCGATGCGGAATACGACGGGAACGCCACTCAGCGGACGCCGAAGAAATGCATCTTAGATCCGAAGGCATACGAAGACGTTTGCCTGTCGGATCTAACCCAGATGCCGTCGTATCTTGTTTTCAGGATTCAAAACAAAGATACGACGCGGGAAATTTGAAAGTACGCCGGCGTATCACTAGATACGCCGGCGTACTCTCTTTGTGGATCTGCCCCCTAGTGTTTCAATCCTGAGATATCGAATCAATCTATGATAAGATTGAAAGTGGAACGTTCTGTCTAATTTAAACACAACATAATAAAATAAAAATAAAAAAAAAATATTTTGTTGCAGGGTAGTTAGCCCACCGATTTGACAGGAGTACCAATTACTCCTTTTGAAATCAAAGTCTGTCTGCAAAGGAGAACTGTCTTTCATTTCAAAGTTGTAACACTGTTGCTTCTTTGCTTAATTGTTATGTCTAAAATGCACTCATGGCGAGTTTCTGTTGTCTTCTACGTATAGTTTATAGTTAAATAGGGAGAGTTTGATTTGTATACAGCAGGCTATTTCAACCAGGATGCCTTGAGGTTTCTTCAGGGGTGCCTTGGAAAAATGCCTAAAAAATTATCAAAAATTGTATAAAAGCCAGCAGGTGGATGAAGCCTTTTATTACACAAAGCCACTGGTTTTCATTATGCACCATTACGACTTTCTAGACACTGACACCCTAACAACCAATGATGTCATCAGTTGATAAGGATGAGGTCTGTTACCTCCACAGCAGCCTTGTTTGACCCTTCTGTGCCCCTCTCCCTCAGTACTGGGGTCACATTAGCTCAGTGTTTCTCAACTCCAGTCCTCAAGGTGCACCAAAAGGTGATGTTTTCAGGCTCTCTGTTATTTTGCGCAGGTGATTTGATCAGTTTCACTGCGCAAGATTTTCTATCGTTTTAAAGGGTGCCTTGACTGAAAAAAGTTTGCGAACCACTGTTATACAGTATATAATGCTCTACTGGCACAAGATTACTTCTTAACCACTTGCCGTCAAGCCGCCGCAGTTATACTGTGGCAGGTTGGCTCGGCTGCATTAATCGCCGTACCGGTCCGCCGGCCATCCGCGATCGCTCCACAGAGAGCCAGAACGGGGATCTGTCAATGTAAACAAACAGATCCCCGTTCTGTCAGAGGAGTAGAGGGAGATCTGCTGTTCCTAGTGATCAGGAACAGCAATCTCTTTCTACTCCCTGTCAGTCCACTCCCCCAACAGTTAAGCCCCATACACACTATGGCCCAGATCCACAAAGAACTTACGGCGGCGTATCTATTGATACGCCGCGTAAGTTCTACGATGCCCCGTCGTATCTTTGTTTTGTATCCACAAAACAAGATACGACTGAATGTGGGCTAGATCCGACTGACGTACGTCTTAGTACGCCGTCGGATCTTAGGTGCATATTTACGCTGGCCGCTAGGTGGCGCTTCCGTTGATTTCCGCGTAGAGTATGCAAATTAGCTAGATACTGCGATCCTCAAACGTACGTCCGCCCGGCGCATTTTTTTACGTTGTTTACGTAAGGCTTTTTTCGGCGTAACGTTACCCCTAGGTCTATGAGGCGTACGCAATGTTAAGTATGGACGTCGGAACAGCGTCGAATTTTCCGTCGTTTACGTAAAACGTTCGTGAATAGGGCTTTGCGTAAATTACGTTCACGTCGAAAGCATTGACTATTTGCGACGTGATTTCGAGCATGCGCACTGGGATACCCCCACGGACGGCGCATGCGTCGTTAAAAAAAAAACATCATTTACGTGGGGTCAAGTTGAATTAACATAAAACACGCCCACATCTTAGTCATTTGAATTGCGCGCCCTTATGCCGACACATTTACACTACGCCGCCGTAACTTACGGCGCAAATTCTTTCTGGATACGAAAAGTACACGATAAGTTACGGTTTCATCGGTCAGAACCGATCGTGTGTGTGATAGGTTATTTAACCATAGGTTAAAAAAAAGAAAACTTGCTTTAAAATTAACCTATGGATTGGTAACCGATAGGTCAAAACCGATCGTTAGTAGGCACAACCATCGGTTAAAAATCCACGCATGCTCAGAATCAAGTCGATGCATGCTTGGAAGCATTGAACTTCGTTTTTTTCAGCACGTCGTTGTGTTTTACGTCACCGCGTTCTGACACGATCGGTTATTTAACCTATGGTGTGTAGGCGTGACGGACCATCAGTCAGCTTCATCGGTTAACCTAGGACAACGGTCCTTCAGACCGTTGTCCTCTGCTTAACCTATCGTGTGTACGAGGCTTTAGAGTTTCAATTCGTGTGCAATCAGGCAGGCCCTTGCACTACATGGTTTTGGTAAACCTGAAGAGAAAAACCTGCAGGAAAACTAATAGTGTGTATGGGGCTTTAGAAACACCTCCCTAGGGAACACTTAACTGCTTGAGCGTCCCTTTGTGTTAACCCCTTCCCTGACAATGTCGTTTATACAGTGATCAGTGGCTATTTTTTAGCTATGATCACTTTAATAATTTCACTGGTCCCAAAAAAGTGTCAAAAGTGTCCGATCTGTCTGCCGCAATGTCGCAGTCCCGCTAAAAATCGCTGATCACCGCCATTACAAGTAAAAAAAATATATATATTTATAAAAATGCCATAAATATATAATACGTCACCAATTTTAATAAAATATTCTTAGGAAGGAAAGGAACGAAAAAGGCAGCATTGCCGCCTGGTCCCTGGGTGACTAAGTTACACCTGGCTGACAATGGGATTGATGCCATGGGGGAGAAAAAGGAGACCGGTGTTTTGGAATTCTCTCAGCTGCTGAGCAGGTAAGCACTTTGCATGTACAGTAATAATTTGGATTGCAAGCATACTTCGTCCCAGGAACATGATTATAATCCAAAGCACTTGTATATCAAAGCAAATTTCCCCATAAGAAATAATGGAAACTCAGATGATTCGTTCCACAACCATTTATTCATAAGTTCTTCAGTTTATAGTCCATATAAAAAGATTATAGCAATGTGATGGGTTGTGTAACCATAAATGGAAGCCTCCACAAGGGGATTACAAGCAAAATCCAGCAGGAGCTACAGAGTATAAAAGAGAAGAGAGGCGCCTCCAAGTGTAGCAATATGGTTACATTTAATGAAGGTACAAAACAAATTTGCTTGTCTTGCAAAACACTCTCAGGCCAAGTTATAGTGAGTGCACAGTGCACAATAGCTCATGGGGTCATTAGAAGGGATCATGACTTATATTACCTTTAACAACTTACTTTACACTTTGTACAAAATAGAGAGGCATATCTCTTTCCTTTACCCCTTTCTTTTATCTGCAATGCAAACCTCAAACCTTGGATCTGAAAAGGATGACATTTTGTCAAACGTTACTAAAAATTAACATCTCTTCATCAGTCATATGAGGACATGTCTGATGAAGGGGTCATGCGTGGCCCCAAAACTTCTCAGTTTTTGGGGTTTATTCTGAAGATCAATGGTGTGCTGGTGATACTGTATGGTATGACTACTCATAAATCTACCTCCTAAAGTTTAACCTTAAAGCGGAGGTTCACCCTAAAACAATGATATACCATTCCATCCCGCATACTGCCGACATGTACAGTATGCTGTTTTTTTTTTTCGCTGTACATACCGTTTAATCGTTGTTTTTCTTTTCAGACTCCCACGGGGAATAGGCGTTCCTATGAAGAGGTGTAGATGATTGACGTGCAGCTAAGGCGCGTCACTCGTTCCGAAAATAGCCGGACTGGGACTCGGCTCTATACAGCGCTATACGGCGCCTGCGCACAGACTAGGAGCTGACTGTGCAGGCGCTGTATATAGCCGAGTCCCAGTTCGGCTATTTTCAGAACGCGTGACGCGCCTTAGCCGCACGTCAATCATCTACGCCTCTTCATAGGAACGCCTATTCCCTGTGGGAGTCTGAAAAGAAAAACAACGATTAAACGGTATGTACAGCGAAAAAAAATAAAAAAAACAGCATACTGTACATGTCGGCAGTATGCTGGATGGAATGGTATATAATTGTTTTAGGGTGATCCTCCGCTTTAACTTCAAGTTGAAACTTAGTGAATGTTTAAAAAACAGCACCAGGGACAAAACTTACAGTGAATGAAAAAGTGTCCCATGTACCGGTGGCTGCTATGTTTGGTTGAAATTTTCATTCCTCATTCCTCTGCTTCCAAATACCCCTGCAACTGTGATCTTCTGGTGCTGTGGAGGTTAAAAAAAAGTGCAGACTTAAGCCTCGTACACACGATTGGATTTTCCACAGACAAAGCCTCTGACTTTTTTCCGAAGGGCGTTGGCCAGGAACTTGTCTTGCATACAAACGGCACAGAATTGTCGGCCAACAAACACAAACTTAGTTAGGTACTATGTAGTTTTACAGCTCTTTAGCGCCGCCCTTTGGGCACCTTCTGCTACTGTTGTGTTTGGTGAGAATTGCTTCCGAGCATGCATGTTTGTACTTTGGAGTTTTCTGCAATGGTCTTTCTTTCATCTACTTGTCCTTCATTTATAGAGCATTCTTTTCATTGTGGGAACTGATAGTACAGCTTTAATGAATGAAGTTAGCACTTAAGTCCCTGTGACTGCTGCAGATGCCCATACTAACCCTCACACAGGGTATCAGAGTCCTGAGGACTTTAACCTAATACAGCAGCCACTAGAAAATGGGACTCTCAGGTGAAATGTATACTTTCACAGCCATTAGTAAATAGTGTGTTTTCAAGGTAATAATGTTGAAATTACTATTACAGACACATTTTTGCGATAAAAGCTATAAAGTTTTATACCAGGGGGAGTGTCATCATCTACTTATGTCCAGTTATTGTGACCTTTTTTTGCATTTTCACTATTTTTGTAGCCTGATCCGTTACTCGGAACAGCTTTCTGAACTGGATCTTGATAACAATTGTCTAGGAGAAATGCCAGCCACTGACATCCTGGAGGCCCTGACCTCCAGAAATCAAGGTATGTTTTCATTTTTTACTATAATGAACCTTTTGTTACAATAAAGAGTGAAACATGGGCTGCGATAGTCAAAGCCACAGGTACAGATAGGTTAAAGCAGTTTTAACCACTTGTCTACTGGGCACTTTTACCCCCTTCCTGCCCAGGCCAATTTTTCAGTTCTGGGGGGGTTTTCCAGACAGAAAATGCCCCTGCCAAAAACTGCTGGTAACAGCCTATGTGTGCATGGATACATAGGATAACATACTGGGGAGTTTATTGACTGCAGAAAAAAAACATCTGAAGATAAAAGCAGCAGCTGTAAATGCATCCAGTGTGCATGAGGCTCAACAGGGGTGTCAAACTCTATTTCACCATGGGCCGCATCAGGATTATGATTGCCTTTAAAACGGCCGGTTGTATCTCTAAAATTAGATGCCCAGCGCATCCCCTCCTCTTACATTAGATGTCAAGAGGCACCCCACTATCAGAAGTTGAGTCCCCTACTCTCCCTTGCATCACAGTGCACCTCCCTTTCCTTGCTGGGAAGAAGCTGGATGCATTGCTTGAAAGCAGAAAATAAGGGTCTGGACTAGGACCAGGGGAGGGCTGGAGCTCGAACAAGAGGTGCGAGGGCCACATGGAATGGCTTGTAGGGCCTGATTCGGCCTGTGGGCATTGTGTTTGACACCTGTGCCCTCGTATGTGTATGTATGAATGTGAGTAAGGCCCCTTTCACATTGAGGAGTTTTTCAGGCGGTACAGCGCTAAAAATAGCGCTGCTATCGCGCCTGAAAAACTCCTTCACTGCAGACTCAATGTGAAAGCCCGAGGGCTTTCACACTGAGGCGATGCGCTGGCGGGAGACAAAAAAATCTCCTGTCAGCAGCATCTTTGGAGCGGTGAGAGGAGCGGCATGTATACCGCTCCTTCACCGCTCCTTCCCATTGAAAACAATGGGAAACCGCGGCAATACCGCCCGCAATGCGCCTCTATAGAGGCGCATTGCGGGCGGTATTAACTCTTTATCGGCCGCTAGCGGGGGTTAATACCGCACCGCTAGCGGCTGATACCCGCGGCAATTCCGGCGGTATAGCGCCGCTATTTTTAGCGGCGTTATACCGCCACCGCTAAAAATGTTTTTTTCAACCCGATTCTTCTTTTGCCTTGCATACACACGATCGTGAAAAAAAATGCTCGAGCAAATCGCGGTGACGTACAACACGTACGACGGCACTATAAAGGGTAAGTTCCATTCGGATGGCGCCACCTTTGGGGCTGTTTTTGCTGATTTCGTGTTAGTAAAAGTTTGGTTAAAAAACGATTTGCGCTTTTCAGTCTTCGTGCTTTTCAGTCTGTTACAGCGTGACGAATGTGCTATCTCCATTACAAACGCTAGTTTTACCAGAACAAGCGCTCCCGTCTCATAACTTGCTTCTAAGCATGCGCGTTTTTTTTCACGTCGTTAAAGCCCACACACGACCATTTTTTACGACGTGAAAAACGACAACATGAAAAAATAGAGCATGTTCTAAATTTTTCATTCCAATTTTTCACGTCATGAAAAATGCTCTGGAGCCCACACATGATTCGTTTTTAATGACATTTTTCACATCATGAAAAACGGCCATGTGTACACGTGTACGTGGCATAACAGGTGAGAATAAAGGAAATAAGCGGAAAAAATAAAAATAACGCAGTCTTGACTGGTAACCTGCAATATATTATAGTTTTTTGGGGGGGTTTAGATACGCTTTAACTGGTGTGTTTTAAATGCTAAGCCTAGTCTTTACTTCTAGTCCAGGTCAAGCAAATGTTGTTTAGACATTTGTGGGAGATAATAAGATTGCATCCAGGTTCCAGAGTTGTAATTAAATGTAAGAATTTGGTCTACACCTGTTGAATGTTCTCCTACATGTTCTCATTTGGTTGAGCTAAACTAATAATTCAAGTTATTCTTTGGAAGCCAAATTATGCAATCTGTCCTGGGATTTCTATGACTTGTGGGCTGCCACCTGTGTGATGAGAATTGCAGGCGTATACGTATTTAAATTCTTAAGAATTCGTTTGTCACTTTCCACAGCTGAATATGTACAATTATTTGAAAATGATATTACTCTAAAGAGTCTACATGTAAAAGGTCAGTCAAGTTGAAGATTATATTTCACATTCATGTCCAACCTGCTGACTTTTTATCTCCTGGGAACTCTGGTGAGAACTATTCCTGAGATACTAGGTCCACCATCTGCCATTACCCTTATTGGGGCATTTCACTCACTTTTAGAGAAAAAAATAAAATAATAAAAAAATGAACAGTACAACAATGTGGCTGCAATCTTCGAGGCATTTTTACGATCTCTAATATGTAGAATTTTCACGTGCATTGTACTCGAAGACTGCTCTTTAAACAGATCCCCTGAGGCCTCGTACACACGATAGGTTAACCAGAGGACAACGGTCTGATGGACCGCTTTCATCGGTCAAAACCGATCGTGTGTGGGCCCCATAGGATATTTAACCATCGGTTCAAAAAAAGCCAACTTGCTTTAAATTTAACTGATGGATTCCTAACCGAAAGGTCAAAACCGATCGTTAGTAGGCACAACCATCGGTTAAAAATCCACACATGCTCAGAATCAAGTCGACGCTTGCTTGGAAACATTGAACTTCGTTTTTTCAGCACGTCGTTGTGTTTTACGTCACCGCGTTCTGACCCGATCGGTTATTTAACCGATGGTGTGTAGGCGCGACGGACCATCAGCCAGCTTCATCGGTTAACCGATGATAACGGTCCATCAGACCGTTCTCATCGGATGGACTGATCGTGTGTACGAGCCTTTAGGCTTACAGTAGACCTCCAGATAGAATGGCACAGTGGGCATGTAATAGCACAGTGGGGCATGTAATGGCATAGTGAGGCTTGAAAAAAGCCTGTTTCTGTCAGCGGTTGTTCTGGCTACCCCTCAGCTTCCAGAAACACTAGTAGGAAGGGGGTAGTCTTATACGGCGAGTATATCCCAAAACCAAAATTTTTCCTGGAAAATTAGGGGGTCGTCTTATACGCCAAGTCGTCTTATACGCCGGAAAATACGATATATATATATATATATATATATATATATATATATATATATATATATATATATATACATATATATATATATATATATATATATATATATATATACAGTGAGGAAAATAAGTATTTGAACACCCTGCTATTTTGCAAGTTCTCCCACTTGGAAATCATGGAGGGGTCTGAAATTGTTATCGTAGGTGCATGTCCACTGTGAGATACATAATCCCCCCAAAAAAATCCAGAAATCACTATGTATGATTTTTTTAACTATTTATTTGTATGATACAGCTGCAAATAAGTATTTGAACACCTGAGAAAATCAATGTTAATA
Source organism: Rana temporaria (assembly GCF_905171775.1). Classification (NCBI taxonomy): domain Eukaryota; kingdom Metazoa; phylum Chordata; class Amphibia; order Anura; family Ranidae; genus Rana; species Rana temporaria. Next base: position 112,709,457 of record NC_053492.1, on the reverse strand, counting down.
TTTGGTACAGTAGCCTTTGTTTGCAATTACAGAGGTCAAACGTTTCTTGTAGTTTTTCACCAGGTTTGCACACACTGGAGGAGGGATTTTGGCCCACTCCTCCACACAGATCTTCTCTAGATCAGTCAGGTTTCTGGGCTGTCGCTGAGAATCACGGAGTTTGAGCTCCCTCCAAAGATTCTCTATTGGGTTTAGGTCTGGAGACTGGCTAGGCCATGCCAGAACCTTGATATGCTTCTTACAGAGCCACTCCTTGGTTATCCTGGCTGTGTGCTTCGGGTCATTGTCATGTTGGAAGACCCAGCCTCGACCCATCTTCAAAGCTCTAACTGAGGGAAGGAGGTTGTTGCCCAAAATCTCGCAATACATGGCCACGGTCATCCTCTCCTTAATACAGTGCAGTCGCCCTGTCCCATGTGCAGAAAAACACCCCCAAAGCATGATGCTACCACCCCCATGCTTCACAGTAGGGATGGTGTTCTTGGGATGGTACTCATCATTCTTCTTCCTCCAAACACGGTTAGTGGAATTATGACCAAAAAGTTCTATTTTGGTCTCATCTGACCACATGACTTTCTCCCATGACTCCTCTGGATCATCCAAATGGTCATTGGCAAACTTAAGACGGGCCTTGACATGTGCTGGTTTAAGCAGGGGAACCTTCCGTGCCATGCATGATTTAAAACCATGACGTCTTAGTGTATTACCAACAGTAACCTTGGAAATGGTGGTCCCAGCTCTTTTCAGGTCATTGACCAGCTCCTCCCGTGTAGTCCTGGGCTGATTTCTCACCTTTCTTAGGATCATTGAGACCCCACGAGGTGAGATTTGCATGGAGCCCCAGTCCGAGGGAGATTGACAGTCATGTTTAGCTTCTTCCATTTTCTAATGATTGCTCCAACAGTGGACCCTTTTTCACCAAGCTGCTTGGCAATTTCCCCATAGCCCTTTCCAGCCTTGTGGAGGTGTACAATTTTGTCTCTAGTGTCTTTGGACAGCTCTTTGGTCTTGGCCATGTTAGTAGTTGGATTCTTACTGATTGTATGGGGTGGACAGGTGTCTTTATGCAGCTAATGACCTCAAACAGGTGCATCTAATTTAGGATAATAAATGGAGTGGAGGTGGACATTTTAAAGGCAGACTAACAGGTCTTTGAGGGTCAGAATTCTAGCTGATAGACAGGTGTTCAAATACTTATTTGCAGCTGTATCATACAAATAAATAGTTAAAAAATCATAAATTGTGATTTCTGGATTTTTTTTTTTTTTGATTATGTCTCTCACAGTGGACATGCACCTACGATGACAATTTCAGACCCCTCCATGATTTCCAAGTGGGAGAACTTGCAAAATAGCAGGGTGTTCAAATACTTATTTTCCTCACTGTATATATATATTTATATTTATTTATATACATATACAACAATTTGTGCAGAGCTTTACAAGGTGATGGCAGACAGTACAGTTACTATACAATTCTATATAAGAGAGATCAAAGAAAATCTAAAAGTATTATGGACCACTACTCATCATACACTTTCCTTTCTTTCTTTCCTTAATCCACCCACAAATAGTTATGAGCTTATATTTTCTTTTTTCACCTTAATTTATGCTTTTTCCAGGAAAGCTACCACGCTTGAAAATAAAAGTCACTGCACAGATTTCCTCAATTACATTTAAAGCCATCCTAAAACAGAGTAAAAAACTGAAAGTCTCGAAGAAGAAGAAGAAAAGGAAGAAGGTAATTGGCACTACTTTATATTGATGTATACACAGGGCTTTTTTTCCTCAGAAAATAGGTGCAGGAACTCAACCATGACCCCCAAAACCCCACCTCCCCCAATACACACACCCTCTAAACTGCATCAAATAGTGGGTGTGGTCACATTTTACAACAGACAGTTGAAGGGTCTTAAAGGGGCATTAAATACCAGGGATGCATTATGTACAGATCGCAGAGTTCAGAGGGGAAGTGTAAGGCCGCGGACCAGTTTCAGCAGACATGTTCAGTCGTGTGTAGGCCCGAGCGGACAGGATTCCAGCGTACATTTGCCTGCCGGGCTTTTTTTCAGCGGGCAAATATTTCCAAACTTGTTTAGAAACAGCCCGCTGGAATCCTGTCCGCTCGGACATGTTCGGTCGTCTGTACAGACCTACCATACATGTCTGAGCGCCCGCGATCCCTCGCATGTGTCGAATGACTTCGACGCATGCGTGGAAGCATTGAACTGGCAGGGCCGCCCACGTCGCCGCGTCATCGTCGCGGCGACGGCGCGGCCACGCCCCGCGTATTGTTTACGCGCGAATTTCTGTATGATGGTGAGTACAGCCATCATACAGAAATCCCAAGGCAGACATGTACGTTGAAAACGGTCCGGCGGACCGTTTTCATCGTACATGTTTGCCCGTGTGTACAAGGCCTTACATGTAGAGTTTGGGGGTGTACTATGTGCCGGGTCCCGGGACATACCTCGCTTTACCAAGCCTCAAGCTTTTACTGGCTATTGCCTTGTGAGATGATAGTGGGAATACTGCAATTGATATTTTTTATCTTTCACCAGCATCTTATGCCACTACTAATAGTACTTTGAAGCACCAGCGTCCATTGGGACTTTGGTCCTGGGACACCCCCTACTCCTGCTCTGTACCCCATACAGCTGATAGGTCCATCTCCGCATCCGCCCCCTTGGCCACCATGGGAGAAACCCCCCTCGGTGGCTCTGGTGTCTGAGCTGACGGGATATATGCTCCTGACGAAGCGACGTATGTCGCAAAACTAGTAGAGTCCCCCTGATCGTGACCCCTACATCCACGTGATCTCCCCAAGGGTATTGCACTTTCGGTGACACGTATGGTTGTCACGATATTTGTATTGTTATTTTTTATTGTTTATGTTGTCTGATGTTTTTTATCTTGATACTATGTTAATAAACGTATCTAAAATTCTAATATACCTGCTCTTTCTGAGTTTATCTACTCATCTTGTACCGCAATAGTCCTACTGCCCGTTTTCTAAATTATGGGGTCTTTTTTGGGTTCTGGGGTCCCTTAAGCCCTATTTCTATTCAATTAATTCTAGGATGATGGTACCACTATTAACCAAACTATATGCATTTTACTAAAGAGGCTAACAATTAATTCCTATTCATGTTTATGTTACCTGATCATGCTGTGTGGTAAATATTCAGCCTAGACATGAGAATTTCCTGCTCTACACACGGTCATTTTTTGTGATGAAATAAAACGACGTTTTTAAAAACGTCATTTAAAATGATCGTGTGTGGGCTTCACATCGTTTTTTGTCTTCTAAAAAACGACAACAAAAAAAATTCGAACCTGTTTCAATTTTTTATGTCGTTTTTGAAAATGTCGTTTTTTGTGTCATAAAAAATGATCGTGTGTGGGCTAAAACGACGTTTTAAACGACGTTTTAAACCCGCGCATGCTCAGAAGCAAGTTATGAGACGTGTTGTACGTAACCGCGCTTTGCTAGAGCATTTTCAGAAAACGATGGTGTGTGGGCAACGTCGTTTTTTATGATGAAGTTAGAAAAACTTTGTTTTTTTTCATGATGAAAAACGTTGTTTTATTTCATCACAAAAAACGACCGTGTGTACGCGGCATAAGCTCTGGAAGGTTCTTCACAGAGACAGGGGAATAATCAAATCGCCTGGCTGTGCAGCTATGTACAGACAAAGGCAATCAGCTCCAATGATTACAGAGCAAGCCAACAATTAAATTCGTCTAGCATTCTATCCTAGGAGGGCGCTACATATTTTGGACCGGTGTCCATATACAATCTGGCCGCTCATAGAGCTATCAAGGGTCTGCTTGTGTCCGCCATGGCACAAAATGAATAGGCATGGATGTAAAAAAACTGGCATCCATCCTGTTTGGCTCTGATTCGTCATAGGATCTTCACATGGACGCTATGCTGATCGGAGCAGACCCTGCTCCATGTGAAAGAGCCCTAAAGTCAAACGCCACCTTCAGGCCGCATACACACGATAGGTTAACCAGAGGACAACGGTCTGATGGACCGTTTTCATCGGTCAAAACCGATCGTGTTTGGGCCCCATAGGTTATTTAACCATTGGTTAAAACAAGCCAACTTGCTTTAAATTTAACCGATGAATTCATAACCGATAGGTCAAAAACGATCGTTAGTAGGCACAACCATCGGTTAAAAATCCATGCATGCTCAGAATCAAGTCGACGCATGCTTGGAAGCATTGAACTTCATTTTTTTCAGCACGTCGTTGTGTTTTACGTCACTGTGTTCTGACACGATCGGTTATTTAACCCAGTGTTTTTCAACTCCAGTCCTCAAGGCACACCAACAGGTCAAGTTTTCAGGATTTCCCTCAGATGAAATGGCTGTGGTGATTACTAAGGCAGTGAAACTGATCAAATCACCTGTGCAAAATAATGGAAAGCCTGAAAACATGACCTGTTGGTGTGCCTTGAGGACTGGAGTTGAAAAACATTGATTTAACCGATGGTGTGTGGGCGCGAAGGGACCATCAGTCAGCCTCATCGGTTAACCGGTGACAACAGTCCTTCAGACCGTTCTCATCGGATGGACTGATCGTGTGTACGAGGCTTCAGTCTTGCACAGTTGTACAGTCTCTTCTCCTGTACTAAAATCAGTTAATCTGATTCCCTCCTGGACGACATCTAGTATCATCTAGTCCGTTCCTCCCTCAGTTTTGCTCACCTACCTTGCTTTGTATTTTAGATATCTGCACTATTTTTATTATTTTTGTTTCCATTTGAAAAATATCTACCTTACCATGTAGCACAGCTAAAGGATACAATAACACATACCATTGCAGAGCAATCCATGTGCTTTGGCACGCAGTCTGCTGAAAGCGATGCAAAGTTACCATAAGCAGCTTTTCCAGGTCTTTGCATTTGGCTACCACTCTTCAAATAGCTTCCATGTTCAATATGCTGTTGAGGCCCTTCCTCTACATTCAATGATAAATTACATTTCACTTTCTCTAGAGAAAAACAAAATGCTTATTACAGAGCTCTGTGTACTCATTTTCTTTTTATTCTCCTCTGTGTAAACATGGAGAACAGTCTGTACCCAATGAGAGACCCTTTATGTATTACTAAACAGCATATTGTTTGGAATAAGGGATGGACATTTGGCTGACCCCCTCTGTACTTTCAAAGTATTTTAAGGATCGGAAAATATATTTTTTCCATTATCTTTTGTACGCAAAAATTTGCTTTAATGTACTGATAAACACAAGATGGTGAGTTGCCGGTGAGAGTTTACTATGTTATTGTCAATTGATTATTATTATGAAAAGGTGCGTAAGCATGTATTGCTAAAGGTGCTGATACATTGTGCAGCTATTACGAGCAACATCAGGGAAACAACAGCAAATGGCTGGAATACTAAGATCCCATACACACTATACAACTTTTGTTGTCTGATTTCCTTTAGATTTACCAAAACCATGTAGTACAAGGGCCTGTCTGATTGCATACAAATTGAAACTCTTAAGGTATGACCTCATTTTGGTAAATTTGAAGGAAAAAATCTACAGAAAATTGTATAGTGTGTATCCAGTTTTACCAAGTTGACATCTGTGCTCATGCTGGCCATAGACTATACGAAAAATCGTCCGAAATTTGGTCGTTTAGACCAGTGGTCCCCAACCTTTTTGGCACCGTGGACCGGCATTGTGGATGAAAATTGTGCCAAGGCCCGATGATGCGGGCCGACGATGCAGTTTTTCGCGGCCAATATGACAGGAAATGGCTGGTGTTAGCACTTCAATCATCACAACACCATGGTTAATCAGGATGATTGAAGCACATTATTTTTATTATTATATTGTAATATACAATTAAATAGTTAAACTCACCATAATGCAGAATCTGCCACCAGATGCAGATTGCCAGCCACATGCCACCAGATGCAGATTGCCAGCCACATGCCACCAGATGCAGATTGCCAGCCACATGCCACCAGATGCAGATTGCCAGTCACATGCCACCAGATGCAGATCCCCCCCCCCCCCCCACAGCTTACCTCTCGCTCTCCCTGCCCTGTATGTCACAGCCGAGCGCTGCTGCCTAGCTTCACCCGCAGATTGGGGGGGGGCGCCGGGTTGAACAGCGGTGATGCAGGCGAGCCTGCTTCACCCCTAACTGTGTGGGCGGAAGTGCGGCGGGGCTGTGTGGGCGGAAGTGCGGTGATGGCGGCGATCTCTCTGCTCGCCCGCCACCGCCGCACCTCAGATAGCGCAGGCTTCGCGGCCCACCAGCAAACAGGCTGCGGCCCGGTAGTGGGCCCCGGACCGGGGGTTGGAGACCCCTGGTTTAGACAGTCCGTTCATTTTTCGAACAGTTAATGGGCACAAAATCTATAATCGCTGGGGCGTTTTTGAGCCAAAAAAAAAAAGGACAAGTTTGGACATTTTCTGCCGAATGAACGTTAAATTTAAAGGTTAATGTGTTTCCTGTCCGAACTGTCTGCACTAGGTATATGTAAAAAAAATATATATATTTTTTTTATTTATGTCCACTGAACGATTTATCGACCATTATATAATGGCACTATTGTTTGCGCTCACGGCCGAAAGTTCATTTTTCGAAAATGGGTTCGGCCTATTTTTCGTATAGTGTATGGCCAGCATCAGTTGCACAGTGGTGTCTCTAAAGTTTGCTACACATTATACAATTTTTATACAACTTTTTGTACAACTTTCCTTTCCTAGATTTACCAAAACCATATAATATGAGGTCAAACCTAAACACTTTCATATTGTATGCAATCAGGCAGACCCTCGTACTACATAGTTAAAGGTAACTCGAAAGGAAATTGAACAAAAACAATTGGTTAAAATCAGAGCTTTTTTTCTCAGAAAATAGGTGCAGGAACTCAACCATGACCCTGTTCAGATTTCACAGACAGTAAAAGGGTCTTAAAGGGGCATTAAATATCAGGATTGCATTACATACAGAGTGCAGAGTTCAGGGGGGTTACACACAGAGTGCATAGCCGTCACTTGTAAACACAGAAACCGGACTTCTGTGTTTACAAGTGATTGTGGTGAGCAGGCACCAAAGGGTCTGAGCCAGAGGTGGTGGAACTCAGTTCCCCCAAGTTCCCCCTGAAAAAAGCCCTGGTTAAAATGGATTTGGTCATGTAATAGTCATCGGAACTGTGAAATTATTAGCATATAACTTAGCATACTATACTCACACATGGGGTGATTGTGCGCTGACCTTTTCAATCCACATTAGATTAGTTAAATCATTTGTTTTTATTTTTATGTTCTTTACAGAAAAACTGAGAAATCATACTCTGCTGCACTGAAAGAACACATCCATCTCTACATTTTAAAGCCATCATCACCATATTCAGAAGATGACTGTTGCACAAACTAGTGACCGGTATACTCATTTGATTGGTGCAAATGTTCATATTCCAGTACTTCTCATTGTTCTTGACAATAGGTATTCTACCTAGTTCTGGATTAATAAGAGGGGAACAGGGACAATTGCCCCAGGGCCCCCTGCCAGAAGGGGCCCCAGACTTCCTTTATAAAAAAAATGAAACATATTTTCCCTCAAGACTTCAGTAGTGTGTTCGTTGAGGAAATTGTCCAGTTTGCAGCCTTTGTCAAGCTTTGTCTTATCAATATTCCTATTGCACACCTTCCTGGAAACAAGGCTCATCAGTAATGGGTGCTGCAGTGATTACCAGCTGGGTACCGGAAACACTAAAGTCAATGTACATATTCGCCAGCACACCAGGAATTTTCAGTTACCATCCAAAGGTTTTTATTGCAGATAGATCACATAACAAAGACAAGTGCAACGTTTCGGAGCCATGCTGGACCCCTTCGTCAGGCAAGCTCAGGTCATGTCTCACTCCATCTAAACAAAGTTAGTTAAAGACTTTGCAGATGCCAAGTGCAGGAAGACAGAGTTTTTGTAAATATTGTAGTGTGATGCATAACTGTGATGTATGACTTCCCAGTTCCAATTACCTGTTTAATGTGTATTCTTAGAGTCAATAAAATGTATATTTCGGAACCTAACTTTTATTTGTCATATAATTTATTTGTTGGGGGCTCCCAAACTTGAAGTGCCCCCCCCCCCCTCCAGGTCTAAATCAGGCACTGATTCTACCTGCTTTTAACCGCTTCAATACCCGCCCATTGTCAAATGTTGTCCACAGGAGGGCTTCACGGCCGTCTAGGGGGCACGTGCGCCCGTGGCATCGCTCGGGACCACGATGGCCGCCGGGCACCTGCAATTGACCGTGATCACCCCAGTTTGCCCCAGTTGAAGAGCTCTGCTGCTCGAAACATGTCGGGTACATAGCTCATACGCTACCTGCTCATTACGCCATTTTTACACATGTGATCACTAGTACTTGTCTTTAATCAGGCTTGTACTTTTTTATCTATTTTTATACATATTTTTTCCCCATTTTTCTGTTTGTTTTGCTTACCTTCCATGCCTAATAAAAGGCTTTTTTATTGGGATTAACTGCACTATGTGAGTTACGTTTTCCCTTACATGATTCTATGATGGGCCTGTCCACCACATGCCTGTATCTGTGAACCTCTCCTGCATGATTTGTCTCTTGCCATTGGATTAAACCGGCTCTTGTGGATCAAAGGTTGGCACATCAAAAGGCTTCCTACTGACATCACTGCTGCCCAGGAGTTCGTGCATGCCTGATCGACATACAGTCGCTGACGTGTGTGTCCACGTATTCCGGTAAGAGTACCCATCTTTATATCTATTTATCTGGATACCATTGTGGATCGTTGATGAGGTTCCCACTATCTACATTGATCACCTGATTTTCATACCTGAGAAGATCATCATCTTCCATTCTTTTGCTGTTCGGTTTTTCTTCATAAGAATTCCTGACCAATTTCACCTTTTTGGACTACACATGCCAGTCTGTCATCGGACTGGTATACACATTTTGTTTGGATTTTGTTTTGGGTTTATTCTATTTTATTGCCACATACAGGTGTTACATCACCTACCACAGTGTGTTCTAGATATATATTAACTTTCAGGGAAACACCATCTCCTAGTGGTTTTCTGTGTTATTACAGTGTTTCAATTTTTTGTTTTTTTCATTTGCCACACCACTCCGTGGTGTGTCTCCCTTTTCTAATTTTACTGAATTAGACTATTCACCGTATTTCTTGATTCATTTCATTTAATATTTAGCGCTGCACTTTTTCTTTTTCACATTGACCGTGATCACGGCAGGACACACAGATTCACGTCCTGTCAGAGGTGAGGAGACCGATGTGTGTTCCCAGTACCGAGGAACACCGATCGGTCTCCTCCCCTTGTGAGTCCCCTCCCCCTACAGTTAGAATCACTCCCTAGGGAACATATTTACCCCTCAATCGCCCCCTAGCGTTAACTCCCTCACTGGCAGTCACATTTACACAGTAATCAGTGCAGTTTTTTAGCACTAATCACTGTATAAATGTGAATGGTCCCAAAAATGTGTCAAAAGTGTCCGCTATGTCCATCGCAATGTCACGGTCACAATAAAAATCACAGATCGCCGCCATTACTAGTAAAAAAAAAAAAAAAAATGCAATAGATCTATCCCCTATTTTGTAGACGCTATAAATTTTGCGCAAAGCATTCAATATACGCTTATTACGATTTTTTGGGGGTTTTGTGTTTTTTTATTGTGTTTTTTTCAAAATTGTCGCTCTTCTTTTGTTTATAGCGCAAAAAGATTAAACTGCAGAGGTGATCAGATACCAACAAAAGAAAGCTCTATTTGTGGGAAAAAAAGGACGTCAATTTTGTTTGGGAGCCACGTTGCACGAACGCGCAATTGTCAGTTAAAGCGACGCAGTGCTGAATCGCTAAACGTGCTCTGGTCAAGAAGGGGGTAAATTCTTCTGAGGCTGAAGTGGTTAAGTAACAGCATTGTTATACTTGAATATTTTGTATAATTTCTAACAAAATATAGTTGGATCCACCATAGCTATACATTAGACATTGCCATCTATAGGCAAAGACAAAATCAAATGTTGATTCTATAGAAACATTTTGAGGTTCATTTAGAAAAGGTGGACAAGAAAAAGACATTTCAAAAGATTAAAGCTGAATCATCTGAATTTCCTACCTTACCTAACATTTTAAAATGAAAAGTCAAGACTTTTAAGGCCACCTTTGAATCTAATCTAATTTAATTAACTTCTAATCTAAAATCTCTAATTTATCCATAAATGTGGAAAATCCACAAGATAAGCGAATTCGTCTTTTACTAACACGGAATCAGCTAAAGCAGCCCAAAGGCGAATGGAACTTCCCCTTTATAGTGCCGTCGTACGTGTTGTATGTCACCGCGCCTTGCTAGAGCATTTTTTAAGAACGATGGTGTGTAGGCAACATCGTTTGAATGATGAAGTTGAGAAAACGTCGTTTTTTCGACATGCTGAAAAACTAAGTTTTTTTTCATGCTGAAAAATGATCGTGTGTACGCGGCATAATAGGCAAAGGATTGCCAATAATAGGCATGGACTGCCCAGGAGTGACAAGCCTAGCTGGTTGATTTCATCTGTATTTTTGTGTTACCTTTTTCTTTCATGGATATTCAGGCTACACTATTATAAGCTATCATTATGCTGATATAGTGTGTTTAATTGTTGCACCCTCATTATTACTATTTTAGAAATATGTTATCATCCTTCTGAGATACACTCTAGATTCTTGGGCCATATTCTCATAGAAGTTACGATGGAGTATCTCAGGATACTCCATCGTATCTCCCTTTTTTGGCCCGTGTATCTATGCGACTGATTCTTAGAATCATTTTCGCATAGATACACTTATTATGCAAATGATCCTTCTACGCAGATTCCCGAACGAGTTTGCGTCGCGTAACCGTCGCTAACGTCGTTTGCGTAAGCGGAAATTTAGTCCTGCTATATGAGGATTAAATTTCCGCAAGTCCCACGTAGGCCATGTTACGGATGGCGTCGGGTCCGCGTCGTGTTTTTTCGTCGGGTACATCTTTTCCGTAAGTCGTTCTTGAATACGACTTTACGTCAATGACGCACACGTCGGTGTCATTGACGTTTTCCGCCGAGAACTGGAGCATGCGCACTGGGCTTTTTGAAGCCCGGCGCATGCGCAGTTCATTAGAATCGGGGGCGCGCTTAATTTGAATACAAGCTGCCCCCTTGGAGATCCGCCAGGCTACGCCGGGGCATTTACACTCCGCCATCCCAACTTACGGAGCAAGTGTTTGGGGAATACAACACTCCTGTAAGTTGGGACAGCGGAGTGTAAGTGCCTTAAGCGCAGCCCACAGATTTTTACAGAGAATATGGGCCCTTGTGTGTAATGTTAACAGATTATAATCTCCTTTCAGTTTCTTATTGGAAGCTTGTTTGCGAGCCAGAGAAAATTAATTATATTTTTCATTTGTCTTATCTCGATCTTTGTATTGAAAAATATAAAAACTTAATAAGAATTGTCAATTATAAAAATAAATAAAAAGGGCGTGGACTGCTGGACACTGCCATAATGGACATGTACTAATAGAACTTTTTTTTTTAATATTGAACAGCAGGGCAAAAACAGAAATTCTGCTTGAGAGATGCCTTTGGCTCTGTACACACGTCCGGAAATCCCACCAGGAAAAAAACGTTGGTTTTTCTGATGGGATTCCTGTCAAGCTTTTCCTGCCAAACCGTGCATACAGACGGCCATTCAAAAGAACCGCCGTTCTTTTGAATGGCAAGAACGCAGTGACGTTATCGACTACAACGAGCCGTCGCCGCCATTTTGCTACACCCTACACTATGCTTTGTATGCTACTGCACATGCGTCGAAGGCTTATCGAGCATGCGCAGGTTTACCTTCAGACAGGTAAGCATACATTAACAATAATAAACCACAAATTAGTGTATAAAGTCCGTGAACTTCAATTTGAAAATATATATGTGATGAGTCCAAGTGACAATGGAGACACCCGTGAAGGCTTCAAAAACGCTGTTTTTAGGCACCAAACGTGAATCCACCACCGATCACACAGCTGCTTACCAGAAGTCAAGGTCCTGCCGGACCACTATCAACATATCTTTCCACCATAGATGTCAAATCCGCAGAAAGTTCTCCACTTGCGCTGAGACCATGCCGTGCTCAATGATGAAAAAACACAAAACAAGGCTCCACATAGCATAAAATCCGGGTAAATTTATTTAAAATAAAGTAAAAACAAGTATACAACTCACATTTGGGTTGATAAACCAAGCAGTTGGCCTGTAACGCCGGCCGGACGTATCAGGGACAAAAGCCACTCGTTGGAGAAATGAAGGGGATGGCGTCCACACGTCACTCACTCCACCCGACGCGTTTCGTGAGAAATCACTTCGTCTCGGGGTACGAGTGGCGTGGGACGCCACCCCTCTTTATAGGAACACATTTGGCTATCAAACAATCAAGTCATAATTACCAAGCCTCGCTCCGGGATCCCCGCGTGCGCCGGAAGTGTAACAATTAACATCTGGGTCACTAGGTTCTCCGAGACACGGTGCCCATAGGCTGCCCAACAACTCCGCCCAGAGGGGCTGACACCCATGACGCACGCATCACTCACCGAAGCGGGGCATGACAGGACCACCCTAAAAGGGCGGGGCTGTATATGTCACGGCTCGAGAATTTGAAGCTCACATTAAAAATTTGTTAGCGGTAAGTATCAACTTGTGCCCATGACTACATCTCGTGTGTCATAGAGCACCATCGAGTTCTCCACTCGGTAAAGGAAAATTAAAAATAAATCAAACCACCTTCGATCGTAACCAAGCCTCACTATGGGTCACTCACGCTTGCGCCCATCCAACAATACCTGGTGGTTGCGTTCCACAGGGCGTTGTGCTAGCCATTCTCGGGGCAAACTCACCCATATCCTAAAGGGATAATGGGAAAGTCGTGACAGTGTCACACAGTGAGCTCGGCATGTTGATATATGACCCATACCCAGGAATGAAACCAGAGTTAAGGGACATTACATAAATTAACTGAACTCAATCAAAAATTAAAAAATATGTGCATTTGTGAAACATAAATAAAGTAACTAGTGATAATTAAATCATTTCTATTATATGGGCAACCACATTAATCAAAGTCCCATATATTATTAAATTACAAAATATGATCAATATGTAAACCATCAGTGGATCCCCATTAGGCCCCCGTTACGGGGGATATTCCATTAATAAAAGCAAAAATAGTGCATAAATAAATCCAAAAATTAATTTCAATCCATACAATCAACATAAATTAATATAAATTTTGGAAAAAGGGACTTGCCCTAATACCAGTGAAGATTGTCACCAAACAGTATATCTATGATTAGTTTTTATCTCGTCAGCACAGATAATTCAATCACCTGCCAGAGAAGTCTCAAAAATTAACAACCATGAACTAAGCATTGTTTATAAAGGCATTGATGTCAGTGTCCACGTTGAGGCCATGAGGAAGGTATGTCCTCAATCTGTGGATCCATGCCATTTCAGTTTTCGAGATTTCTCTAATTAGGGAACTCCCCCTCCAGTTCGGCTTGTATTTATCGATACCCACAAACAGAGTCCCCTCGGGGTTTCTATGATGAACCAAATCATAGTGCCTCGAAACCGAATGGTTTGGAAAGCCATTTCTTATTTTAGCTATGTGTTCGTTTAATCTGATTTTCAATTCCCTCTTGGTCCTCCCTACGTACTGAAGCCCGCAAGGGCATTGAAGTAAGTAAACCACCCCTTTGCTGGAGCAGGTAATGAATGGTTTCACTTCATGTGTTCGACCAGTGCTAGTGGAGGAGAAATGGGTGATCTTCCGATCTCGACATTTATTTAGAGAACACACCTGACAGTTTTTGCATCTGTGATAACCCGTGAGATTCTGCCAAAAGATTCTTGTTTCGCTAGGAGGGTCCTGAACACTTGGGGCCACACTGGCTCCCAAGGAAGAGGCACCGCGAAACACTACGGAAGGTCTTGCTGGTAACACAGGTGCAAGTAGAAAATCACTTTGCAGTATATGCCAGTGTTTTCTGATTAAACGTTTGATATTTTGGTGTTGTACCGAGAAAGTAGTTATGAATGGCAAAGAGGAGACGTTGTTTTCCTGTTTAGTTTGCACCTTTAACAGGGATTCTCTCTCCATGTCACGGGCAGATTGTACCGCCTGGCCCTGTATCAAAGGATCATAGCCCTTCTCGAGAAATTTATTTGATAGGACAGTTGCCTGGGTATCAAAAACCTCAACTTCTGTACAGTTGCGTCTGATTCTGGTGTATTGTCCTTGAGGGACTGCCTTTAACCATGGACCATAGTGGCAACTGTCAACAGGAATGAACGAGTTCCTATCTGTCGGTTTAAAAAAAGTGCTCGTGACAAACTTGTCACCCACTATGCCAATGTTCAAATCCAGAAAATTCACCAAAGTCTGGCTTGCAGAAAAGGTAAATCTGATGCCTCTAACATTGTCATTAAGGAAACTCATGAACAAATCCAACTCGTCTCTATCTCCATCCCATAGGAGGAGGACGTCGTCGATATACCTGACCCAAAGGGCTACCTCGGGTCTCCGGCAACCATCGACGACGTCCTCCTCCCACTTGGCCATGAAGAGATTCGCCAGGCTGGGGGCATACTTAGCCCCCATGGCTACTGCTCGGTCCTGGCGAAAGAAACAATTGTCGAACCAAAAATAGTTATGACTTGCTGCAAACTGCAGCAGAGTCATAATGAATTCAATCTGCTCTGAAACCAGAGTTGAATCCTTGGTTAAGTAAAATCTCACAGCCTCAAGACCCAGGTCGTGGGGGATTATGGTGTATAGGGATGTCACGTCAGCCGTGACCATCCACACACCTTCCCTGGGGGTTATTCCTGATAGCAGGTTGATAACCTGCTTCGTATCTCCAATAAAGGAGGGTATATTACGCACCAAAGGCTGTAAATAAAAGTCAATGTACTTGCCCACCCGGGACGTGATGGAATCAATCCCACTGACAATGGGGCGTCCCGGGGGGCAAGTTTGGTTCTTATGAATTTTCGGGAGATAGTATATCACCGGTGTGCGAGGAGCCACTGGTACCAGGAATAAACTCTCCTTTTTGTTTAAAATCCCTTTCTGAAGACCTTGGTCCACAATAATCTCCAAGTCACGTTTGTATTTGACTACTGGGTCACGGCTTAAAGGGGTATATGTGTCATCGTCGTCCACGATGCGGTGCATCTCTGCAACATAATCGCATCTATCTAGGACGACGATGCCACCCCCCTTATCGGCCGGTCTAATGACAAGCGATTTGTTAGAACATAACGAATCGAGTCCGATCTCAAGATCTTTGTTCAATTTGGCCCTCCTGATCTTCATATTATCCAAATCTTTAAGAACAACGTCCCTGAACACCCTTATACTAGCAGGTAGGGTACCGGGATTGAACAATGAAGCGTTGGATAGATTGGAATGTCTGTATTTTGGGGCATGCTGGGGACCTTCATTGATTGGATTCGTCAAGAAGTGTCTCTTAATACTCAATTTTCTGGAAAACTTGTGAACATCCATAAAGGTTTGAAACTTGCTCAGATTTCTCGGAGGTGCAAATTTCAAACCTTTATCTAACAGCCTCTTTTCAGAATCCGAATCAGAATTGTTAATTTTTGAGACTTCTCTGGCAGGTGATTGAATTATCTGTGCTGACGAGATAAAAACTAATCATAGATATACTGTTTGGTGACAATCTTCACTGGTATTAGGGCAAGTCCCTTTTTCCAAAATTTATATTAATTTATGTTGATTGTATGGATTGAAATTAATTTTTGGATTTATTTATGCACTATTTTTGCTTTTATTAATGGAATATCCCCCGTAACGGGGGCCTAATGGGGATCCACTGATGGTTTACATATTGATCATATTTTGTAATTTAATAATATATGGGACTTTGATTAATGTGGTTGCCCATATAATAGAAATGATTTAATTATCACTAGTTACTTTATTTATGTTTCACAAATGCACATATTTTTTAATTTTTGATTGAGTTCAGTTAATTTATGTAATGTCCCTTAACTCTGGTTTCATTCCTGGGTATGGGTCATATATCAACATGCCGAGCTCACTGTGTGACACTGTCACGACTTTCCCATTATCCCTTTAGGATATGGGTGAGTTTGCCCCGAGAATGGCTAGCACAACGCCCTGTGGAACGCAACCACCAGGTATTGTTGGATGGGCGCATGCGTGAGTGACCCATAGTGAGGCTTGGTTACGATCGAAGGTGGTTTGATTCATTTTTAATTTTCCTTTACCGAGTGGAGAACTCGATGGTGCTCTATGACACACGAGATGTAGTCATGGGCACAAGTTGATACTTACCGCTAACAAATTTTTAATGTGAGCTTCAAATTCTCGAGCCGTGACATATACAGCCCCGCCCTTTTAGGGTGGTCCTGTCATGCCCCGCTTTGGTGAGTGATGCGTGCGTCATGGGTGTCAGCCCCTCTGGGCGGAGTTGTTGGGCAGCCTATGGGCACCGTGTCTCGGAGAACCTAGTGACCCGGATGTTAATTGTTACACTTCCGGCGCACGCGGGGATCCCGGAGCGAGGCTTGGTAATTATGACTTGATTGTTTGATAGCCAAATGTGTTCCTATAAAGAGGGGTGGCGTCCCACGCCACTCGTACCCCGAGACGAAGTGATTTCTCACGAAACGCGTCGGGTGGAGTGAGTGACGTGTGGACGCCATCCCCTTCATTTCTCCAACGAGTGGCTTTTGTCCCTGATACGTCCGGCCGGCATTACAGGCCAACTGCTTGGTTTATCAACCCAAATGTGACTTGTATACTTGTTTTTACTTTATTTTAAATAAATTTACCCGGATTTTATGCTATGTGGAGCCTTGTTTTGTGTTTTTTCATCATTGAGCACGGCATGGTCTCAGCGCAAGTGGAGAACTTTCTGCGGATTTGACATCTATGGTGGAAAGATATGTTGATAGTGGTCCGGCAGGACCTTGACTTCTGGTAAGCAGCTGTGTGATCGGTGGTGGATTCACGTTTATTGCGTAAAAACAGCGTTTTTGAAGCCTTCACGGGTGTCTCCATTGTCACTTGGACTCATCACATATATATTTTCAAATTGAAGTTCACGGACTTTATACACTAATTTGTGGTTTATTATTGTTAATTTATTCAATTATTGCTGTCACGCTTCTTTTTCGTGGCATTTCCCACTGGGCGAGTATCACATTGTTTATCAGGGCCAGGTGACTTTGGGCCCCTTGACCTTATGTGATCCTTAATAGTGTTCATAATTTAGAGTGTTAATTTAGAAATTTTTTAGCACACGCACTTTGGCACATGTCCAATATGTTCGTTTGATATATGTTCACTTTTGGTTTAGCGCAATTAATCTCCTTTTTCTAATACTTACTTTGTTTACACACAATTTAATTGCTGCTTATCAATCCTAACTCTCTACCTTAGCGCAGTTGTTTCCAAAACAAAGGTAAGCATACAGACGACCGGTTTTCTCGGGAAGGAAACACTCTGCCGGGAATCCTGACGAGAAAATAGAGAGCCAAGTTCTCTATTTTCCCGTCGGGATTCCCGGCTGTTTTCCTGATGGGAAAACTGCTAGAGAGCATACACACGGCCGGGATTCCCGGCCAAATGCTCTCCTGGCAGTTTTCCTGCTGGGAAAACCGGTCGTGTGTACGAGGCTTCAAAGGGATTGTAAACCCTTGTGTTTTTTCACTTTAATTCCTCCCTTTGCATTAAGGCGAAAAAACACCTGGCAGTCATCTACCCCCCCCCCCCGTTTTACTTACCTGAGCCCTGAATTTCCACTCTGTCCCTCTCTCCATTGGGTACCGGCTCTTGATTGGATAGGTTGATAGCAGTGCAGCCATCGGCTCCTACTGCTGTCAACCAAATCCAATGATGCGAGCCCCGGGGGCGGGGCCAAGTCATATATTCGGCGGCTATTGACGCAGAATAAATGACTCAAGCGCGCGCCCGCAAGTTAACCCCCAGGAGAGTGCTTCTCCTAGGGGGGGTTATCTGATGCAGGGAGGAGCCGCGAGAGCTGCCGAGGGACCCCAGAAGACGGTGTTTGGGGGCCACTACAATCACTTTAAGCTGTGTGTGGAGTTACAGAACAGTACAATTTTCATTAACAGTGTCAGCGACACAGTATTCTGGATCAATTTTGGGTGTGGAATAAATTTTTTTACTTTTACATTATTTCTTGACTTAAATGCAGTAGAGAATTGACCAGTGGCGAAACTGTTTTATGGTAGAATTTGTGGGCTTCTTCTTTTTTCAGTAACAAATTATCTGAAATGTACTAAAGGCAACGAGTACAGGTAGGTGTTTTTTTTAATGAATTAATAGACCACAGTAGACACTGCAGTACTGGCCAAAAGCAGAACAAAAAGCATAACAATTTTAAACAGCAAGGGTAGGCCCATTTTACTGGTTGGCATATACAATTTTTCACAGGTTATTTTATTGGTGGCTCAGCCAATCAGACAGCCGAAGCCCGCGAACCCGGAATGAAGACCGGGTGAAGATGGAAAGGTCTTCAGCAGTGACAGCGTGCTGCTGGAGGGCTTCATTTTCAGGTTCATAATGTGCTAGTATGCGATGCATACTAGCACAATATGACTTTTTTTTATTTGTTTTTTTTATAATTGCTTCTTTTCTTTATTTTTTTCCAAATTGTACCACATACACAAAAACAAATAACAGTAACAAAAGAAAATATAAAAAGACATATCAATACATAAAAAAAAAAAACCTTCATACATTACCTTACCCCCCCCCCATGAGCACCATCAGCCTCCCCCTCCCTCTCCTCCAGCCCCCCCCCCCCCGTCCCGCCCCCCACCTACAAGAGGACAATATGACTTGAACTGCCCAGAGCCCCAAAATAAAATTGGGAATGCGCTTTAATATTGCTTTTAAAAGCCAATATAAATTTAAGCTGCCATACATGGAGCAAAGTTTGAATTTTGATCCATGTATGGGAAGGCTGGTTATACAGAAGTTAATATACCAATCGTCTTCTTTACAAGCACCTGGTCGGGTTTTTCCTGATCGATCAGTGCTTCCCGATGCCAGGGAAGACTTCCCACTGTCACAACACAATGACACAGTGGGAAGGATCAAATGTGTAGATGGGGGAATCTGATCTTTTTTTTTTTTTTAAATCAACTCACTGGTTGAATGCAAAAAAATGACAAATGTATGGGTTGCCAATTAGCTGCAGCGCTGATCAGTGTATTTTGACAGTAGAGGAATTCCCATTGTCAGAATACAATAGCACAGCAAGGAGGATTCCATCTCGAATGTGTGGATTGCAAAATATATATATTTTTTTTTTTATCAGTCCACTGGCTAATCAAAAAAAAATAAACAAATAAATAAAAAAAAAAATATATATATATATATATATATATATATATATATATATATATATATATATATATATATATATATATATATATATATATATATATACATATATTCATCTGTGGCCAGCCTAACACATCATTGCATACTTGTGCAGTACACCCGTGTGCACCAATGCACCACAAATTTAGCCCCCCACTGTCATTACATTTAGGAAATCCTTTTTATTAAAAGAAAAAGGTCAGACAGGGCTAAACTGAGAGGCAGTGGTTCTGCATGTGAAGGTAGTAGGGGTTTTCTTTTTTTTTTGTATGTACAGATTTAGATTTTTTTATAACTATTTTCCCCCAGTAAATCTTTCCCTGCACTGGTCAACAAACACAGGCAGGGATTGCAATGCAAACTGGGTAAACTTCTTAGGCTAGAAGGAAGTCCTAGACCCCCAACACCACCTTGTCCCAAAAATGAAAAAAAAACTTTCGCAAGATAAGGCCACCAGTTCAGACACTCGCATGAAACAATGCTACAAACACAAACCGGTTGCACCAGGGACAGGTTACCTTTAACAAAAGAATGGTGCCCTTTGAGCATCCTAAACTTAAAGTGTTACTAAACCCAGGACCCTGCATTCCCTATACTGTATCTGGTCTCCTACAGTACACAGAACATGGTAATGCAATTGTTTTAGTAAAAATAAACTGCTAAATACCTTTTCTCATCAGTAGTTAGAGCAGTCTTGTGACTTCTATCAGTGTCTGGTTAAAGCTTGTAGGAGAAGTTTTCATTCTCCCCTGATTAACCTATAAGGCTGCAAGACCACTGACCCTATGCCGATCACATGCACTCTCCCAAGAAAAAGCAACTCTTTACTAGCAATACACACCAAACTGAGCATGTGCAGCCTGCACCCAAGGCTCTGTTCAATTAGGAGATGGTTTGGGGACAGAGGAAGAAGAAGAAGAGAGAAGACTGATCAAACAGCTTTTTTACACAATGCAGATGATTAGATGATTAACCCTTTAGGTTCCACAGTGAGTATAACAAGCAAGCTTTACTGCATATACAGACTGATCTTACTGTTGTGGGTTTAGTAACACTTTTTTTTTTTTATTAACATAAAATTTTACAAACCACAAAAAAAGAAAACCCCCAGAATACCATCTCTTGAAACAGAAAAGAATTGTTTTAAATAAGTGTAGCACCCTCTAGTGTATGCTAGATGTAGTTTGTAGAATAAACAAACCATACTCTGAAGCCTCGTACACACGACCGAGGAACTCGACAGGCGAAACACATCGTTTTCCTCGTCGAGTTCCTTGTTAGGCTTGTCGAGGGAACTGTCAAGACAAAATCTCCTCGTTCTCAAACGCGGTGACATACAACACATACAACGTCAGGGAAAGTTCGATTCCACTGGCTAAACTCTTGGGGCTGGTTTTGCTAATCTCATGTGTTTGCGTGTTAAGTAAAAGTTTGTTAAGAGACGATTTGCACTTTTCAGTCTGTTACAGCGTGACAAATGTGTTATCTCCATTACAAATGCTACTTTTACTCCCGTCTCATACTTTAATCTGAGCAAGCGCGGGTTTCTTAGCATACACACGCTCGAGTTTCTCGTCAGAAACCAGCCCGACCAGGAACTCGACGAACCAATTTGAGACTCCCGTCGAGGAAATAGAGAACTTGCTCTCTTTTTGGCTCGTCGAGTTTCTCGACAATTTCCTCTACGAAAATGTACACACGACCGGTTTCCTCGGCAAAAAAATATCTCCCAGCAAGTTTCTTGCTGGTTTTTGCTGAGAAACTCGGTCGTGTGTACGAGGCCTGACTCATATTGTAAATTTGTGAGTCTGTAATTGGGTCAGGGTTATTAGAGTTCGGGGCTGAATGACTTATCCTGGCAGCTCTCTGGTGCCTCCCCCTGTTGTCTGGAAGATTGGAGAACCTTCTAGATTTAGAGGGTGGGGATAGGAGAAGCTGCCATGCATATTTACGAGGCCTCAGCCAATCCCAAGTAGTGGGCTGGCAGTGGACTGAGTTAATCTCATGAATAGACATGGGCATTCCAGTGGGACAGTCAGGTGGAAGATGGAGATGCAGTGTTGAGGTGGCCCTGAGGGGTACCCCCTATAGTCTAGGGGAATGTAACCTGCCTTGGGCTGGGGCTTGGGTGCTAGAGCCAAAGACACAAGGCAGGAGGCTTTCCTGGAGGCACGGGAGCAGAGAGGACAGAGTGAGTAGTTCAACACTGGAGGGGACCAACAAAAGGGGGAGACTGCCACATGTAACCAGTCTCCCTTGAAGACAGGGGTGGGCTTATGTCCTCTGCCTTTCCCCTGAGAGATCTCCAGAGAGTCAGCCAGGTGGGTTGGTGAAGAGTCAGTCTGGTGGACTGGTGTGGAAAGGCAACTGCAGCCAGGTGGGCTTGTTTTGCCTGAAGAGGTGGTGCTGGGATCAGTGGCTACAAGGGAAGCTTTTGCACTCCAATTGTGCTACTTTAAAAAGGAATTTAAGTTCTTGCCTGTAAAGAGCTGCTACTTAACTGACAAGGACCCTGTCAGTTCCCGCAGTAGTGAACCAGCAGAAGCTGGGCAGAGAAAGAAAGGAACAACGTGTGTGCAGGTGGAAAGTTAAAGAAGTTGAAGCTGTATATTATTCCGCGTACACACAATGATTTTTCAGCATCAGCATGTCTAAAAAACGACGTTTTCCCAACTTCATCATTAAAACGACGTTGCCCACACACCATCGTTTTAAAAAAATGATCTAGCAAAGCGTGATGACATACATCATGTGCGACGGCACTCTAAAGGGGAAGTTCTATTCGCCTTTGGGCTGCTTTAGCTGATTCCGTGTTAGTAAAAGACGATTCTCACTTTTCTGTCTGTTACAGCGTGATGAATGTGCTTACTCCATGATGAACGGTAGTTTTACCAGAATGAGCGCTCCCGTCTCATAACTTGCTTCTAAACATGCGCAGGTTTTTTTCGTCGTTTTAGCCCACACGCGATCATTTTTTACAACCCAAAAAACGACATTGTTTAAAACTACGTTAAAAAATACAGCATGTTCAAAAAAAAATGTTGTTGTTTTTCAGAACCTGAAAAATGATGTGAAGCCCACACACGATCGTTTTAAATGACGTTTTTGAAAAACGATGTTTTTTTCATGCCGAAAAATGATCGTGTGTACGCGGCATAAGAGTCTGTATATAGGAAGTTGTCCTTGAAGTTGCTGAAGTCAAGTCCCACAACTCCCTGTCTCCATACAAGTTGTTAACCCCTTAATAAACAACCAAAACAAAGCTATGGTCTGCTCCCTGACTCTGAGACCTCGTACAGTTCCAGCAGATAGATCCGGTCGTCTGTACGTCCGAGCGGACATTTCCCGGCGGATAAAAATCCAGCCGACGGATTCCCAGCGGATAAAATTTTTGTAGCATGCTACAAAATCTATCCGCTGGGATCCAGTCCAGCGGTACTGATCCGGTCATCTGTACAGACTCACCGGATCAGTCCGTCCGGTGGGTCCGTCCGCTCCCATCCCTCGCATGCGTCGTAATGATTCGACGCATGCGTGGAAGTGTTTACCTTCCAGCGTCGTGCACGTCGACGCGTCATCGTCGCGGCGACGGCGCGACACGTGACCGCGGATGTTTTCCGCGCGGATTTTGATCCGATGGTGTGTACAAGCCATCGGATCAAAATCCGGAGGAGGAATGTCTGCTGGAAACGGTCCGGTGGACCGTTTCCAGCGGATAACCCCTCGTCTGTACGAGGCCTGAGTGTCTGTGAGAATTTAGTGTGCCTGACTGACTACCAGCTTTGTCCCAGCCTGTGCCCTTGACATTCAATGTGTGTACTATCGGGTCTTGAAACTCAGGGACAGGGTCAGGGTTTAAATTGGAGAAAGAACTCACTCCTGTGATGGTGGAAGTGAACCTGGGCCTCTCTTAGCAACATCCTCATGAGCTACATAAATGGCCCACACCTATAGCAAGGGCAATATTCAATTTTGGTAAAAACAGCTTATTTTTATCTACAGACACTCCTTATCTGCAAAGACAATTTTTGGTAATGGTAAACTTCACCTTTAAAGCGGAGGTTCACCCTATAATACAACTTTCTACCATGCCATCCAGCATACTAGCGTCAGCTACAGTATGCCTTTATTTTATTTTTTGCGCTGTACTTACAGTTTAATCCATTAGTTTCGTTTCAGACTCCCCGCGGGGAGTAGGCGTTCCTATGAAGAGGGGAACATGATTGACGGCCGGCTATGGCGCGTCACGCTTCCCGAAAATAGCTGGAGTAGGACTCGGCTCTTCACGGCGCTATACGGCGCCTGTGCACAGACTAGGAACTGACTGCGCAGGCGCCGTGAAGAGCCAAGTCCTATTTCGGCTATTTTCGGGAAGCGTGACACGCCATAGCCGGCCGTCAATCATGTTCCCCTCTTCATAGGAGCGCCTACTCCCCGCGGGAGTCTGAAACGGATTTAACTGTGAGTACAGCGAAAAAAAAAAAATAAAGGCATACTGTAGCTCACGCTAGTATGCTGGATGGCATGGTAGACAAAAACATTTTTTTTTTTTTAGGGTGAACCCCCGCTTTAATAATGGCTGAAATAATTGCAGTTGTACAAAGATATATATTTTTTCTCTTACTGTTGGGTCATGGAAGGTTTTGGTTTACCAGACCTTGGTCTCACTAAGGTTGAGGAGCATTGTTCTAATGCAGTGGTTCTCAACCTTTCTAGTGTCGTGACCCCTTGATAAAATGTCCCATGTTGTGGGGACCCCTAACAGTAAAATTATTTTTGTAGTGTGGATTGTCAGCACCCAAGGCAAGACAAGTAATTTGTGCCCCTAACCTACAGGCATTTATCGCTCCCTGAGTCCCTTCCACTCGTACAATATTAAAACCCCCTTATGGTACATTATAGAATTTACCACTCTTTCTCTTTGGTCTCCTTTCTTTCCCTTTTATCTCTCTACCCTAATTCCTTGTTTTTTCCCCCCATCCCTCCCTCTTGTTTTTTGTCTTATTCTTTCTCTCCCTTTTTCTTTGTCCCTCCCCCTCTTTTCCTCTCCCTTCCATGTATTCTCTATTTTTATTCCTTCTCTTACTCCTGGGGGGAATGGGATGAGTGGCAATGCTGGGGGGGAGTTCTGATCAGCCAACTTTATGTGCTCTCGATCAAGGTCATCTGCTGATCTTAGAACTGTAGTAGGGACTTTTAATGGCAACTATAATCACAGGCAGTGTTAGTCACTGTGTCTCCGACTTTGTGGTGTCTAGTAGCAGTGACACCTATGCTGAAATCAGGAGATGGGGTCTCCTCCAGCCCCTCCCACTTCACATTCCTCACCAGTCAGCTGACCTCTAGTCTCTGCCACCCAGCCATGCTGTGAACTGAATGGGCGGATGCAAAGAGGCTGAGTGGGTGGCCGTGGGCTCCAGGAACAGCCCAGCTGGGCGGCTGCAAAAAAGCTGGGAGAGCGGTGCCAGCTTCAGGAACAGCCCAGGATTTGGTGACCCCTGGCAAATCATCATTTGGCCCCCAAGGGGGTCCCGACCCCCAGGTTGAGAACCACTGTTCTAATGCAATAAAAAAACGGCTGAGAGGATCTAGGAAATAAGTCTTCAATTTTACAGAACAAGATCGGCTATAAAGCTACCGATCACTTTCACAGAGCCGCCAGCGACGCGTGGTGCCTTCCCCTCCCCTCCCGCCGGCCGCTCCCTTCTCCCGTGGTTCCCAGGCTTTTCCCGCTCTTACTTGTGCTCAGAAACACAACCGCTGGTGCATTGCCACGAAATGAGATTTGCCATGGAATGAGATGGTCCGCCTCCATCACATCCTATTGGCTCTCCTCTCCCTGTGATAGCTGAAGCTGCACGGAGCTGGTGCACGGAGCTCGCTGTCATGCCTCCCCGCGAGGCATGACATTTTATATACGCATTTTCTATACGCATGCACGAGTCTACGCTATTAGGTGCATTGGGATCCCGATAGCGCTGTGGATCTATCGCGCTCACGGGGAGGCATGACAGCGAGCTCCGTGCACCAGCTCTGTGCAGCTTCAGCTATCACAGGGAGAGGAGATCCTCTCCCTATGATAGCCTAGCTGAGACTGATGTTTGCGTCGATACTTGACGTTTAAATATGTCACGTGACAGGAGTGAGCCAATAGGATGTGATGGAGGCGGACCATCTCATTCCATGGAAAATCTCATTTCGTGGCAATGCACCGGCTAGGGAAGGAAGAGCGCTGTGAGACTGAGGCAAATCCATGCCTCGATCTCACATGCAAACAATGAAACCGGAAGTGATTGGTTAGATGGTGTGAAGGGCAGGGGAGACATTGGGGTCTATTTAACCCTGAATGTCCCCATAAAGAGTACCTGTCACCTTCCCAATTCTATCACATGGGGTTTATTAACCCCTTGTGATAGCAATAAAGTAAAAAGAAATTAATAAAAAAAAAGAAAGAAAAACATAAAAAAAATATATATATATAATAAGATATATATATATATATATATATATATATATATATATATATATATATATATAAATATATATATATATACATAAAAATAGCCGTAACCCCTGTTGCCCCACACACCTGCCCAAACATGAGCATGCACATGTAAACTGCGGTTGGGCGACATTTTTGACATATTTACTCTTCTGCTTAGCAGAAACACAAGATCTCTCTGTTCATACCTGACAGGATGGTGATCTGCCTTGTTTACATCGGCAAACCGTCTTCCAGTCTCTCTGGGGAACGATCGCGACCCGCTGATTGGCTCCCCCTCTGGCCAATCATCACACACACGTGCCCCCTGCTGGCTATAAAACAAAATGGCATACAGGTACGTCGTTTAGCACAACAGAGCCGACCTGCCGCAGTATGTGTACCGTGGCCAGTCAGCAAGTGGTTAATAAACAGTTGCGCAAATATCATGGGACATGCAAATGTACAACTATTACCTTTTATTCTACAGGGCCTCTGCCCTCTGCTTTCAGAATATATATAACGTTATGGGCGTTTAAGTCATTTTATTGTCAAAAAATAAGATTTTTCCATGTATGGGACAAATAAAATAAAATAAATACTCCGAAGCCGAACTGTGCTGTGCAAGCAATGACAGAAGGAGCTGTATGACAGACAGACTACCGTCATTGTGGAGATTTCACGGGAGACGCTCTCCACCTGCTGGACGTTCGTGTGTACTGCACAACACGGTTTTGCAGCCTTGCTCTCTAGTCATCCAATGGCTGAACGGCTTCCGCTTTCATCATCACGATTGGCCGGTATAAATGCCACTTGGGCGGACTTCTTTTCTCTTCCTGTTTCTGATTGGTCTTCACCACCCAATCGTGTAGGTCATTGGTGAGAGCGAGCAACGTCCCCTGTCGGTATGGCCGATAAGCGGGCGGAGTTGGCCTCCAGGACGGGTGTCAGGATGTTTTCCCTGAAGAAATGGAACGCGGTGGCGATGTGGAGCTGGGATGTGGAGTGTGACACGTGCGCCATCTGCAGGGTGCAGGTCATGGGTGAGAAACACCGACCACCGGGGAGTGGAGGAGGGGGAGGGCCGGGGACAGGGACACAGCACAGCTGACGTAGGAATCCTAGCAGGGATAGTAGTCTATCTATATATCTATATACTGTGCATATATATATATATATGATCTGTGCAGGGGGCCCAGTGCATGCTGGGAAATCATTACATGGGCTAATAATAGTCACTGAATCCTAAACTAGCAGCAGAGTCAGTATGAGCACAGAGCACCTACCTAATGGGTCTGAGCGGGACAGGGGGGTAGGTGGCCCTTCAATTATGGGTGGAGGGGCAGGCAGTGCCCTCGGGAGGGGGCCCCTGGTCTAAACGCCTGATGGACGATGCATGATATAGTCGCTCCACGCCAGTGTTTGTAAACTCTGCCAGACTCTTTAACCTTCAACGCCAATGGGAGTGTCCAGACCACCTACTGTGCTTCCATTCCCCTGACCCCTTCACCGTCAGCCCTGGTCCACACTGATGGGAAGCGCGCATGATTCGCTGTTTCCCCACGTCGCACTTAGGGTTGCCATCTCGAACCCCAATTAATTATACAGGTTCTGCGACTGATTAACCACTTGCCGGCCGCCCACCGTCAAATGACAGAAGGGTGGTGTGGCTCTTGTTCTGGGGCGACGTCATGCTTGGACACCGGGTGACCCCGATCTCTGAAAACAGCGGCAGCACTTTAACCATGTGATTGGCTGTGTCCAATCACAGCCGGTTACACGTAAATGCCGGTAATCGGCTCTCGTCGCATCATACTGACAGAGTGTGTGGCGAGGAGAGCCGATCAGCTGCATCTCCTCGCAGGGGACATCAACACATGTAATCAGGGCACTGATCATCAGTGACCTGATTACAATAAAGTGCCCACCAGCGCCAGCAATCTGTGCCCATTAGTAATGCCAGTCAGTGCTGTCTCAGTGCCCATTAGTGATGCCAATCAGTGCCCATTAGTGATGCCAGTCAGTGCCGTCTCAGTGCCCATTAGTGATGCCAGTCATTGCCGTCTTTTAGTGCCCATTAGTGATGCCAGTCAGTGCCGTCTTTTAGTGCCCATTAGTGATGCCAGTCATTGCCGTCTTTTAGTGCCCATTAGTGATGCCAGTCAGTGCCGTCTCAGTGCCCATTAGTGATGGCAGTCAGTGCTGTCTATCAGTGCCCACCAGTGCAGCATATAAGTGCCACCTCATCAGAGCCCATCAGTGATGGAGACAAGTTACTTATTTACAAAATTTCCTGACAGAAACTAAAACTTTTCCGGTCTCCTTTTTGTAAAAAAAAATAAACAACCCAGCAGGGACTAAATACCATCAATGGTGTGTGAAGAAAATGATAACGTGTCACATGGCTACAGTGTAGCATGACTGCGCAATTGTCATTCAAAGTGTGAGAGTGCTGAAAATTGGCCTGGGCAGGAAAGGGGTGAAAGTGCCCGGTAGGCAAGTGGTTAAGGTGGTAATACAACTTGGTGCCTGATCTGCTTGCCGACCAGCCGCCGCAGTTATAGGGCGGCAGGTCGGCTCTGCTGGGCGAGATCACGTAGATATACGTCATCTCGCCGTTCAGCCAATAGGGGCGCGCACCCTCCTCTTGCCCCCTGATGCTGACGCGCGTGCCCGGCGGGCGCCATCACCGCCGGGCACCAGCGATCGCTCTTTACAGAGCGAGAACCAGGAGCTGTGTGTGTAAGCACACAGCTCCTAGTCCTGTCAGGGGAGAAATGCCTGACCGTCTGTTCATACAATGTATGAACAGCGATCTGTCATTTCCCCAAGTCAGTCCCACCCCCCCTTCAGTTAGAACACACCCAGGGAACATAATTGACCTCTTCCTCGCCCCCTAGTGTTAACCCCCTCCCTGTCAGTGGCATTTTTATAGCACTGATCGCTATAAAAATGCCAATGGCCCCAAAAATGTGTCAGAAGTGTCCGCCATAATGTCGCAGTACCGATTAAAGATTACTGCCATTACTAGTAAATAAAAAAATATTAATAAAAATGCCATAAAACTATCCTCTATTTTGTAAACGCTATAACTTTTGCGCAAACCAATCAATAAATGCTTATTGCGATTTTTATGAAATATGTAGAAGAATACGTATCGGCCTAAACTGAGGAAAAAAAATAGTTTTTCTATATATTTTTGGGGATATTTATTACAGCAAAAAATTATTTTTTTTATTTTTTTTTTTCAAAATTGTCGCTCTATTTTTGTTTATAGCGCAAAAACTAAAAACTGCACAGGTGATCAAATGCCACCAAAAGAAAGCTCTATTTGTGGGGGAAAAGACGCCAATTTTGTTTGGGAGCCACATCGCACAACCGCAATTGTCAGTCAAAGCAGTGCCGAATCGCAAAAAGTGGCCCAGTCATTGACCAGCAATATGGTCCGGGGCTTAAGTGGTTAAATTGGCCTCAGGACCTGTGTAATTCATGTGTGCTCGGGTTTAAAGGGATAAGTTGGCAACCCTAAACTCACTGTGTGCCTGGGGAAAGCTCTAGGATTCTAAGTGCTGTAGCTGACCACTAAGGATGAGCTCTGGCGTGTTCGCATCGAACACATCCAGAGCTCGCCAGGAAGTGTGCACGGCGCTGCGCTAACAGCCAGGGAGACATTTCACGATCCCCGCAGCCGAGCATCGGGACAATGTCTCCCTGGCTGTCATTAGCGCAGCGCCGTGCACACTTCCTGGCGGGCTCTGCGCGTGTTCTATGCGAACACGCCAGAGCTCATCCTTACTGACCACCAGCTGGAGATCTGGATCATGAACGCCACAAAGAATATATTTGCCAGGACACCTCAGATCTATAGTCCAAAAGTGTTTTTTTGACATGATCAAATCACAAGCTAAAAGTGTAAAGTTTCGGAGTCACGCAGGACCCCTTCACCAGGCATCCTCACATGCCTGATGAAGGGGTCCTGTGTGACCTCGAAACTTTGCACTTTTAGCTTGTGATGTGATCATGCAGAAATAAAAAATAAATAAAACTTTCGATCTGAAGATTCAAGGTATGCTGGCTAATGTTAGATTAACGCAGTGTTTCTCAATTCCAGTCCTCAGGCCCCCCCAACAGGTCAGGTTTTCAGGATTTCCATTATTTTGCACAGGTGATTTGATCAGTTTCACTGCCTTAGTAATCACCACAGCCTTTTCATCTGAGGGAAATCCTGACCTGTTGGGTGGGTGCGATTGCCATAATCACATTGGTGTGCTGTGAACACCCATGCGATGCAGAGGAAAACGAAAGGTCCTGCACCATTTTTGGTGCGGATGCAATATGATTTGAGCCATACAGCATGTATGGCCGAAATCGCACCGCACAGAACACTGCATGTTACACAGGAGGTAAGGTTGAGTAAATGTGATGTGCACAAGAATGTGGTGCAAATCGCATGCTGTGATGTCAGAGCACAACAAAATTGAAATTGAACTAGTTCAGCAGTTGACTGGACACATTTTGATTCATGTATGAGCACCCTGGCTGTACACAGATCGATCGACTTTTGTACAACCAGCCTGTCAGGTTTTTCCAAACGATCAGTGGCAGCAGCTATAGCATCATTATTTTCTCCCCTGATGGCAGGACACATTGGCACTGCGGGAGGGTTCCCCCATTGTCACTGACTGTGTTGAAGGGTCGAATCCATCGATTTTCTTTCCTTGCACCCATGGTGCAGGGCAAAGACAGAAGATTGCATAATCTATGACCTTAATTGAATCAGATTCACACTAAATCGGCTGACATTTCAGCCATGGGTGGTGCTGCAAGCACCACCCAGCTTGACAAAAGTTGAACCAGATGGGAAAATTACGAAACATCAGATGTGATCATGCGTAGGCTTTTCAGAAAGCAGCCGGAAGCGGAGATTCCTCCATAGTGGGAAGGGGGAATCCATTGAATCGCGCTGTATACGGCTAGCTTTAGGCTCGGTTCACACTGCTGTGGCGACTTTTCTCTGCCACTTGGATGCTATTTAGGAGCCTGTACAAGGGCTGAAATCGCACCCAAGTAGTGCAAAAACCTCTTCTAAAGTTGGAGCAACAGTTAACCACTTAACCCCCGAACCATATTGCTGGTCAAAGACCAGGCCACTTTTTGTGATTCGTCGCTTTAACTGACAATTGCGCGGTCGTGCGACGTGGCTCCCAAACAAAATTGGCATCCTTCTTTTTTTTTTTCACACAAATGGTGCTTTCTTTTGGTGGTATTTGATCACCTCTGCGGTTTTTAGTTTTTGTACTATAAGGGCTCTTTCACACGTCCGTTCAGTTTTTCAGATCAGTTTTTTTTTCATCAGTTGATCCGTTTTTCCATCAGTTTTTTCGTCAGTTTTTGCATCAGTTTTTGCATCAGTTTTTGCATCAGTTTTTTCATCCGTTTTTTTTTTTGTTTTTTTGGGGGCTTTTTACATAGAAAAACGGATGTTAGCGGAACGGATGATAAACGGATCATCCGTTAACGTCCGTTTTTCGTCCGTTCCGTTTTTTAGACGGAAGAAAAATAGGGTTTTCTTCCGTCCAAAAAAACGGAACTGAACGCAGACGGATGCTAACGGACGTTAGCGGATGCTCATCCGCTAACGGACGCTAGCCCATAGGGAAGCATTGCGGTCCGTTAACGGACGTCCAAAAAACGGACGAACGGAACGGACGTGTGAAAGAGCCCTAAACAGAGTGACAATTTTGAAAAAAATTTATATTTTTTGCTATAATTTTCTCCCAAAAATATATAAATAAAAAACTTTTTTCCTCAGTTTAGGCCGATACGTATTCTTCTACATATTTTTTGTAAAAAAAAAAAAAATCGCTATAAGCGTTTATTGATTGGTTTGCACAAAAGTTATTGCGTTTACAAAATAGGGGATAGTTTTATGGCTTTTTTCTTAATTTTTTTTTTTTTACTAGTAATGGCGTGATCAGCTTTATTTTTTTTTTTTTTTTTTTCGCAGTACTGCGACATTATGGCGGACACTTTGGACACTTGACACATTTTTGGGACCATTGCCATTTTTATAGCGATCGGTGCTATAAAAATGCATTGATTACTATAAAAATGCCACTGGCAGTGAAGGGGTTAACACTAGGGGGCAAGGGAGGGGTTAATCATCTTCCCTGGGTGTGTTCTAACTGAAGGGGGGTGGACTGACTTGGGGAAATGACAAATCGCTGTTCATACATTGTATGAACATACAATCGGTCAATTCCTCCCCCCCGACAGGACCGGGAGCTGTGTGTTTACACACACAGCTCCCGGTTCTCGCTCTGTAACGAGCGATTGCGGGTGCCTGGTGGTGATCGCGACCCTATTGGCTGCTGGGCGAGGTGACGTATAGCTACGTGCTCTAGCCCAGCAGAGGCGAGCTGCTGCTGTATAAATGCTGCGGCTGGTCTGCAAGCAGTTAGGCGGCTCTTATAGGGAAACATTGCTTTTGAAATAATGTGAAAAATATACTACAGCGCTAATTAAATAATCAATTCCACGTGCACCTAAATAAAAAACAAATAATATAGCTGCTATCTTGAGTGATACCAAATCCAAACAGTGAAACATATAAAATATAGATGCGCTAATATTAACTTAAAAGGTGATAAAAAGTACAAAGAAAACTAATCAGGGAGAACACTCCATAAACTGTGAATTACTAATATGTCCTTAATTAGTGCACAGTGATTAGCAGGATTCCATGCAGGGAAAAAAAATCACTCTCTTCAATCTGAATGCTAATCCAGCCCTCCACCGCTGTGATCAGATGATACAGGCACTCAGACTTTGCATGAAGGGATTGCATGAAAGAAAAGAGAAAAAACCTCTCATTGTGCAATATTCGATGACAGATCAAAAAATGTAATCAGAGCATTGACATCCCGGCTTTCAGTAAAGCATGAAAACGCCACTCAGTATGCTGTTTCCTCAGCTCGATCCGATGCACTCGGATTCGATCGCAGGCTCCTCCCTACGCGTTACGTCACAGGCACGCGACTTACTCATGGGTTCCTAGTAAGTCGAATATTGCGCAATGAGAGGTTTTTTCTCTTTTCTTTCATGCAATCCCTTCATGCAAAGTCTGTGAGTGCCTGTATCATCTGCTCACAGCGGTGGAGGGCTGGATTAGCATTCAGATTGAAGAGGGTGATTTTTTTCCCTGCATGGAATCCTGCTAATCACTGTGCACTAATTAACCAGTTCCCGACCCCCGCATGTACATATACGTCCACAATATGGCACGTACAGGCACATGGGCGTACATGTACGTCCTTGCCTATTAGCGGGTGGGGGGTCCGATCGGGACCCCCCCCCGCTACATGCGGAGGTCGGCTCCGCTCGGGGAGCGATCCGGGACCACGGCGCGGCTATTTGTTTATAGCCGCTCCGTCGCGATCGCTCCCCGGAGCTGAAGAACGGGGAGAGCCGTGTGTAAACACGGCTTCCCCGTGCTTCACTGTGTCGGCGCATCGATCGCGTCATTCCCTTTATAGGGAAGACACGATCGATGACGTCATTCCTACAGCCACACCCCCCTACAGTTGTAAACACATACTAGGTGCACCCTAACTCCTACAGCGCCCCCTGTGGTTAACTCCCAAACTGCAACTGTCATTTTCACAATAAAGAATGCAATTTAAATGCATTTTTTGCTGTGAAAATGACAATGGTCCCAAAAATGTGTCAAAATTGTCCGAAGTGTCCGCCATAATGTCGCAGTCACGAAAAAAATTGCTGATCGCCGCCATTAGTAGTAAAAAAAAAAAAATTTTTATAAAAATGCAATAAAACTATCCCCTATTTTGTAAACGCTATAAATTTTGCGCAAACCAATCGATAAACACTTATTGCGATTTTTTTTTTTTACTAAAAATAGGTAGAAGAATACGTATCGGCCTAAACTGAGGAAAAAAAATGTTTTTATATATGTTTTTAGGGGATATTTATTACAGCAAAAAGTAAAAAATATTGCATTTTTTTCAAAATTGTCGCTCTATTTTTGTTTATAGCGCAAAAACTAAAAACCGCAGATGTGATCAAATACCACCAAAAGAAAGCTCTATTTGTGGGGGGAAAAAGGCCGCCAATTTTGTTTGGGAGCCACGTCGCACGACCGCGCAATTGTCTGTTAAAGCGACGCAGTCCCGAACTGTAAAAACACCTTGGGTCTTTAGGCTGCATATTGGTCCGGGGCTTAACTGGTTAAGGACATATTAGTAATTCACAGTTTATGGAGTGTTCTCCCTGATTAGTTTTCTTTGTACGTTTTATCACCTTTTAAGTTAATATTAGCGCATCTATATTTTATATGTTTCATTGCTTTTGAAATGTCATCCAAATCGGGCCTCGTAAGTCGGATCCCATGTCGTAGCAGTCTGAACCGAGCTTT
Source organism: Rana temporaria (assembly GCF_905171775.1). Classification (NCBI taxonomy): domain Eukaryota; kingdom Metazoa; phylum Chordata; class Amphibia; order Anura; family Ranidae; genus Rana; species Rana temporaria. The sequence goes on along the minus strand of NC_053492.1, from coordinate 112,675,049 downwards.
AGAGGGCTAGAGGAATGAGGCACAACATACAGTGGCAGACCTGTCGCTGAGATGCTTGTCTGCTATAATGTGCATCCAGAAAGTATTCACAGCGCTTTACTTTTTCCACATTTTGTTATGTTACAGCCTTATTCCAAAATGGATTAAATTCATTATTTTCCTCAAAATTCTACGAAGCATACCCCATTAATGACAACATGAAAAGTTTGTTTGAAATGTTAGCAAATTTCTTATGTACATAAGTATCACAGCCTTTGCTTATTACTTTGAAGCCCCTTTGGCACCAAGTACAGCCTCAAGTCTTTTTGAGTATGACGCTACAAGCTTGTCCAACCTATTTTTGGTCAGGTTCTACCATTCTTCTTTGCAGGACCTCTCCAGCTCCATCAGGGAGCGTCAGTGCACAGCCATTTTCAGATCTCTCCAGAGATGCTATATCGCATGGGTGCTCAACCTGTGGCTCTCCAGCTGTTGCAGAACTTCAAGTCCCATCATGCCTCTGCCTTTGGGAGTCATGCTTGTAACAGTCAGTAGCTTGCAATGCCTCATGGGAATTGTAGTTCTGAAACAGCTGGAGAGCCACAGGTTGAGCACCCATGCTATATCGGGTTTAAGTCTGGTCTGCGTAAACTGTTGGCAGCAATACACCAAGGGGAGCCACGCTGACCAATTCCTATGTACGAGTTATTCATATGTGATATTTCCATCAACAGACTTTTGTCTGGCACCCTTGGTCTATCTCTAACTTCTATTTACTGATATTTCAGCCGAATAATCCTCTTGGGACCCTGTTTGGCATTTCCCTATGTGTGCTACCCATTGACGGTACCCCTTTCTGACTTCAAATCGAGCCGCAACTTTAAGATCTACATATGGTTTACATCCAAGTGTCTCTAAAAACATCCCCTGAGGAAGCTCTGAGTGGCGAAACATGTCGGGACAATCACTTCAATGCTGTTCAGTGAAACTTTTTCCATCTGTTTTGAACCATGGATGTTTGACTATGTATGCACACAACTTGTAGCCAATTTTACTTGTGTCTTGTTTGTAGTAATAAAACTTCTGTTATATTATATTTTGGAGTATTGAAATTGCTACTTTTTGCTGGCACCCGTAAAAATCCCCCTAAAAAAACTCCCTTGTCTACTACACACATTTACAGGTATGTTGGTGCCACTTTTTGAAATTGTCACCTATCTATATTACCATCCCCTACACTCCCCTGTTATCTTTGGCTGTGTGCTTGGGGTCATTGTCCTGTTTGGAAGATGAATCGTCACCCCAGTCTGAGGTCCAGAGCGCTCTGGAGCAGGTTTCCATTAAGGATGTCTCTGTAAATTGATGCATTCATCTTTCCCTCAATCCTGACTAGTATCCCAGATCCTGCCGCTGAGAAAAATCCCGCAGCATGATGCTGCCACCACCATGTTTCACTGTAGGGATGGTATTGGCCAGATGAGCGGTGCCTGGTTTCCTCCAAACATGACACTTGCCATTCAGGTCAAAGTGTTGAATCTTTGTTTCATTAGACCAGAGGATTTTGTTTCTCGTGGTCTGAGAGTCTTTCAGGTGCCTTTTGGCAAACTCCAGGCATGTTGTCCTGGCCCGCTCTAGGGAAGAGTCCTGGTGGTTCCAAACGTCTTCCATTTATAGTTGATGGAGGCCAATGTGCTCATTGGAACCTTCAATGCTGCAGAATTTTGTCTGTACCCTTCCAAGTCTGTGCCTTAATACAATTCTGTCTCAGAGGTCTACAAACAATTCCTTGGACTTCATGTCTTGGTTTGTGCTCTGACATGCACTGTTAACTGTAGGACCTTATATAGACAGGTGTGTGTCTTTCCAAATTGTGTCCAAGCAACTGAATTTACCACATGTGGACTCCAATCAAGTTGTGGAAACAGGATGCACCTGAGCTCAGTATGAGTGCCATGGCAAAGGCTGTATATGTACATGTGTGGTTTTATTTATTTTTTACTTTGCAAAGATTTCAAACAAACTTCTTTCATGTTGTCATTATAGGGTATTTTTTGTAGAATTTTTGAGGAAAATAATGAATTTAATCTGTTTTGGAACAGGGTGAATTTGATTTAAATCGCTAGTAAAAAGGCTTGATTTAAATCCACTCAATTTTTTTTTTTTTTTTCAAGCCTAATTTTTAAAGAGCAACTGTCATCTCTGTCCCGCAGTGGCTCCTCCCCTGACCTGCTGTTGACTCACCGACAGTCCTATTCACTTTAATGGGGTGGCTGGTGATGTGGCAGGGACACAAGGTCAGTGGCTGCCCACTAACAGGCGCTGCCATGAAGGATCTGAAATGACAGGTGCTCTTTTAATGTAAGGACTTATTCTTGCCGGTAGTTAGAATCTTTCTTTAATGGGGTTGTAAAGGTGTTTTTTTTTATTTTTATTATTTTTTTTTTTTCAAATAGGTTTCTTTTAACCACTTCCGGACCGCCGAATGTACATATACTTCGGCAGAATGGCACGGACAGGCACATTGGCATACCTGTACGTCCCTGCCTAGACATGGGTCAGGGGTCCGATCGGGGACCCCCCCCCGGTACATGCGGCGGTTCCCGTGGCTGTCCGAGCGATCCGGGATGAGGGGGGCCGCTGTTTGTTTTTTGTCCGCCCCCTCCCGATCGCTCTCAGCCAATCCTCGCGCTCCCCCGTGTGTCACTTCCTCCTCCTGTGTAAACACAGGAGGAGGAAGTGATGTGATCTCTCCTCTCAGCGGTATTTTCAACCGCCGCTGAGGAGAGATCACATCACACAGTAAGTCGCACCAACACTACACTGACACACACTACACATAGGCACATTAACCCCTTGCGATTACCCCCCACCCCCCTGTCACAGTGTCACTGAATGCACTGATCATATATGTACTGATCACTGCATTTAGTGTCAGTGTGACAGGCAGTTAGTGTTAGGTTCAGGGTAGCCCCCGTACCCCCCCCCCAATAAAGTTTTAACCCCTTGATCACCGCCCTAGTTAACCCTTTCACTCCCTATTGCCAGTGTCACTAAGCGATCATTTTTCTGATCGCTGTATTAGTGTCGCTGTTCCCGCTAGGTAGCTATTTTTTTTTATTGCGATTTTTAGGGGAAAAAAAGTGGCTGAATACATTTTGGCCTAAATGTTTCACTAAAATTTAGTTTATTTGATTTTTCTTATAACAAAAAGTAAATATTGTGTTTTTTTTTTTTTTTTTTTAATGTCGCTCTATTTTTGTATATATCGCAAAAAATAAAAATCGCAGAGGCGATCAAATACCACCAAAAGAAAGCTCTTTGTGGGACGAAAAAGAACACAATTTTCTGTTAAAGCGACGCAGTGCCGAATTGTAAAAACCCCTTGGGTCATTTAGCAGCATATTGGTCCGGTCCTTAAGTGGTTAAAGCGGGGTTCCAACCACAATTAGCATTTTTTTAAATGTATGTTCTTTCATCATGCGTTTTTATAATCTAAATCTGGTCACATACTATTTTACAATCCGCCGCCGCTCCGCATAGTTATTCAATAAAGATAGTTTTATAAAACTATGTCTACACCGTTGTCATTTTGCTTGTGGGCATTGTAAAGCCCACAAGCACTTCCTGGAAGTCTTGGATGGGGAGTGATAATTGGACAGCGCACTGCATCCTGGGAAATGATGACACACATTTCCCAGGAGCATTAGAGGGAGATGTCAGGATCCTAGGTGATTCCAAAGGCAGATTTAGTGGGACTGCATAGCAACAGGCATTTCCAGATGAGTAAAAAAAATAATAAATAAAACTTTTTTTTTTTTTTTTTTAGGTCTAATGAGAAAAAACATTTGGGATGGAAACTCCACTTTAAGCTAGTGCATTGTTGGTTCACTTACATTTTCCTTCGATTTCCCTTCTAATTGTTTGTTTTCTTTGTCTGAATTTCTCACTTCCTGTTTCTCCTCAGTAAGCTGTTCTGGCTGACTAACCCCCAGCCAGAACGGCTCGCATGATGGTGTGAAGTTTACTGAGGGGAAACAAGTGAGACATTCAGACGGGGGGAAAAAAACATTTAGAAGGGAAATCGAAGGAAGAGGTATGATCCAATAATGCACTAGCGTAAAGAACCTACGTAGAAAATAAAAAAACCTTTACAACCCCTTTAATATTTTTAAACAAAGTGAAGGTTTCCTATTTAGAATAATAAGCTCTCAGGTTCGTAAAACTGCAATATCAGAACAGATCCAATGATACAGTTTGTAGTGTACATAGATTTGCAAAACAATGGGATAAATGAATATTCCTGGACTTTGTTCTATCGCATGGTTACTTTGAAATTGTGTTAATGCATCAATGCAGTGCATGTTATCAAAGCTTACAAAGCTTGGATTCATTGAATGAGTTTACCAAAAATGTAAATATTACAGCCTCATACTACGTAACTAAGCTCCATTTTTATGCTGAATAAACTGAATTATTAATGTAGCTTAAATGGGAAAAGTCTTTTAGATAGATTTTTACCACAAAAGCATTTTATTAAAATTAAATGTAGTAAAAATCTGATTAAAATCAAAGAACAATTTAGGAATGAGGCTGTAACATAACATTTATGCTGATTATAAACCTACAAATACTGGAGCAGTGTGTGTGTGTGTGTGTGTGTGTATACATTGTGGCACGTCTACTAAATGTAACTTTGTCTATTTCTAGATGCGTGCCTGCGCTGCCAAGCTGAGAACAAGCAGGAAGACTGTGTAGGTATGTCATTGTTTACTGATAAAGTATAGCATACGGTGCTTTAAAAATGACTATTCTCAGGATCCATAAGTCTGTACAACCAGAGGCGGCCCTTCAAATTTGTAATGTCGCCAGCATACATGGGCTTTTTACGGTCATATGATCACTGTGATTTTTCTCAAGTTGATTACATGATTAGGAACCCACACCACCAGCTTCCAGTCGTCATTAATTTTATTTATTTTTAAGACTTTGACCTCCCTAGATCAGGCATCACTAAATGGGGGACCGTGGTCTGGATGCGGACCTATAACAGTCCTATCCGGATCACGGGCGCGCACTGCGCATGCATGACTCGCTCTGCCATTGGCCAGCGATCTTCTGGGACCTGTGTCGTGTACCAGAAGATCACTGGCAGCCTAGGACCTGGGAGGAAGTGGGACAAGTCCCACAAAAGAGGACACACACTCCCCCCCCCCCCCCCAAAATGACATGCCAAATCTGACAAGTCAGGGGGCGAGGAGTGCTTAAAGTTCCATTTTTGGGTGGAACTGCGCTTTAATTCAGTACCCCAGTTCTAGTTGAAACAAAGTGGGTACAAAATGAACAATGATACTTTATCTCTAGTTCTGATCTATACAGGGGTTTATATACTAACACTGGACAGTGCAAAACCTGGTGAAGCTCTGCATGGTAACCAATCGGCTTCCAGGTTTTAGTGTCAAAGCGTAATTGAACAAGCTCGTGTTTGGCTACCATGCACAGCTGCAGTATATTTTGCACTCTCCAGTTTTAGTAAATCAACCCCTGTATAGATCAGAAATGGAGAGCTACAATGTATCATTAATTTTGTTTCTACAGGCATTCCCCAATTTTAAGTACACAATGGGGTTTATTTACTAAAGCTGTAAAGTGCAAAATCAGGCTCATTTCTGCAAAGAAACCAATGAGCTTCTAACCCCGGCTTTTTCAATTAAGCTTTGGTAATAAAACCTGGAAGCTTATTGGTTTCTGTGCAGAAATGAGCCTGATTTTGCACTCTCCAGTGATAGTAAATAAACCCCATTGTGTACTTAAAAGCGGGATATGCCTGTACTCTGTTCTCCTGGCTCTTGGCTTTTACTAAGGCTCTGATCACACTAGTGTGATTTCAGATGCGACTTGCGTTGCACAGAATTGCATGACCTTGGAAGCCGCATTGTTTGTTTTTTTGTTTTTATATTTTTTTATTGTATTTTCAAAAGAAAACAAGAAGAAAGTAGTAGCAATACAATTTCTTAATCGTACAATATTATCACCAGTATGCCTGGGTAGGCATCAAATTGCCAATATACTAAACCATGAAAACAAAGGACTTGTCCAAATGGACAGTGGTCAACTGCTTGAACACGTAACTACCAATCCCTGTTTACCCCATCGGGATCTGAAGCCGAATTGTTTTTGATTGGTACCCGTTCACATCAGTGCAACTCGGCACAGTTTTGGAAAAGTTTCCTGTACTATGGTGTGATTCCAGCACCATTTTGGCCCAATAGAATATACAAGCCACTTCAAAGTAGCATCCAAGTTGTACTACATTATCACACTGAGAAGTCAGAGCGCAGCACTGTGCACTTAGCCTTCGAGTTGGGGATTTTTGGAGAGGGGGGGCTGCAGGGTAGAAGTACTAGAAGCAGGGCTTTTTTTCAGGGTGAACTTGGGGGAACCGAGTTCCACCACCTCTGGCTCAGACCCTTTGGTGCCTGCTCACCACAATCACTTGTAAACACAGAAGTCTGGTTTCTGTGTGTACAAGTCACAGCTCTGCACTCTGTGTGTAACCCCCTGAACTCTACACTCTGTATGTAATGCAGTCCTGGTATTTAATTCCCCTTTAAGACCCTTCTACCGTTTTTGAAATCTGAACAGGGTCGTGGTTGAGTTCCTGCACCTATTTTCTGTGAAAAAAAGCTCTGACTAGAAGTGCCATAAAAGCCCTGTGTACTTTGATGCTGTTTTTGGGACACGTGTAGCACACCCAGTCTCCTTGAATACCGTATTTATCGCGGTATAACGCGCTCCCGCGTATACCACGCACCCCTAAAGTGGCCCCCAATCCTGTGGGGGGAAAAAAAGGTTTTTTTTGTACTTACAGTTTTGGTGTCTTGCGCGGCGTCCTTCTTCGGCGGGTCCGGCGTCCTTCTTCGGCGGGTCCGGCGTCCTTCTTCGGCGGGTCCGGCGTCCTTCTTCGGCGGGTCCGGCGTCCTTCTTCGGCGGGTCCGGCGTCCTTCTTCGGCGGGTCCGGCGTCCTTCTTCGGCGGGTCCGGCGTCCTTCCCGCCACGAGTTTGAATACTGCGCCGGCATATACCGAGCGCAGTACACTCGTGAATCTTCGGGCAGGCTCGGCGCCTCTCGCACTGACGTCCTGTACGTACAGGACGTCAGCGCGACAGTTGCCGAGGACGTCCTGTACGTACAGGACGTCAGTGCGAGAGGCGTCGAGACTGCCCGAAGATTCACGAGTGTACTGCGCTCGGTATATGCCGGCGCAGTATTCAAACTCGTGGCGGGAAAGCGGGTATCGGCGTATATCACACACCCACGATTTTGCCCTGATTTTCAGGGCAAAATAGTGCGCGGTATACGCCGATAAATACGGTAGTTAACCTGGACCTGTCACTAACATTACAAGTGTGACTGTAGAAATTCCTGACGTGTCCTCCTATGCAGCAGGAGAAAGGGAAACATATCCTGCACACAAGACTGTACATTGTAACTGTGACAAGTGAGAGGTAGCAGTAGGGTGCTGATCTACAAGAATATACAAGCTGCAGGACATAAATGTGTCACTCGTGCGCCAGCACCTTAGTATTGGCTCTGTAGATATTGAACCTGTATTGTGCCTAAACAAAGCTGACTTGGTAAAAGTTTTTCAGAGGAAATAAACATTAAGATTTCACTTGCACATTATCTGAAAAAAAAGTTTTCACTGTGTCCACTCTAAAATGAACCACTTAATATTATGAGAAGCACTGTGCAACCCTGCTGTCTACCGATTACTGCTGAATAATAATAAAGTATAACTAAAGGCAAATCCTGTTTAGTTTTGGATAGAATAGAGATGGATTAGAACACCTGTCAGGTTTATATTGCTGCATGTGCTTACGGAGATTCACCCTCTTTTTCCTGTTCCCTGACCATTCTCCTAGAAAAGTAATAGAGGGGAAATCTTCCAATGGGGACACTAGTTCTGGGGGTCCCCAAAAGATTCCCTTTGTAGGGGTTTCCTCTCACTTCCTGTTTTGGCTCTGGGACAGGAAGTGAAGGTAAATCTCCCCAATGGGACACAGATGACAAAAAATAAACCTTATAATCTTCCTGTAATCTATCTAAAATGGGGAAACCATTTTTTTATTTTTTGCCTATAGTTCCACTTTTAAATGTATCCAAGTAGATTATAACATTTGGGTTAGAAAAAGTTTCATACTAGCAATTCATATAGTTGCAGAAAACGTGTTCATTTACCTTGAAAAGCACCATTGCCCTGGCAGTTGGCACACTATGTACTATGCATGAGATATACTACATCAGGAGAATGGGGTCAGGGACTGCCAAGGATTACCATGGTCTTTTCTTGTAATCTCTTTGGTCTCTTAAGAGGGAATTATCACTGGTAGCTAAGTCTCTTAAAAGAGCATGGTTTGTACATTCAAAGATCTCTAAACTTGAAAAACTTATAAACAGTTTTCTTCTTTTATTCTTCATTTAAAAAAATAATAAAGTAGAGCTTAAGGGGAAAACGTTTTTTATTCATTTTGGATAGAGTATGAGAGGTTACAAATCTTAGGTTATTTTTTTCTTTTTTTTTTTTCTTCACTTCCTGTCCCATAGCCACAGCAGGAAGTGAAAGTATATCCCTTCAAAGTGAGGAACGTTCCCGGTAGTCACCAGAACTTGTATTCTAGTTTCATATTCCAAACCATCACTTCTCTATGGCTCTGTATAGCACAGAGGCAGGATAACATGCCAAAACTAAACTAAAAAACTGTAGGCACATTATATGATTGATTTTTTTCTATTTTTAATCGTTTTTAAAAGGAATCGGTTGACTATTATGTCTCTATACCCTGTAAACAGTCATTTCAGCAAAAAATGTTTTTTCCTTTACAACTCCTTTAAGGCTCCATGTACACGGACGTTTTTACAACTGCTCCTAAATGATTAAGCCTGGCGGATAGTAACCCACGTTTAAAACGTCTGTTTTACCGCGTTTAAATGCCGCTTTTTGCCACATTTACGTTTAGAAGCATTTTAAAAAAAAAGCCGTGTTTAGTCGCATTTGGCATCTGAAATGTGGAAATCTTCGGCGTCTGAACCCATTTTTTTTGCTTTCAGAGAAACGCTGTTAAACGCAACTGCCTAAAAACGGCAATAAACGAGACTGTGTACATGGTCACAGGATAACATTGAATGAGTTCAGGGGCAGTTGAAAAAATCGTCCAACTGCCTCTGAACGTACGTTTAGCAGCGTCCCGTGTACATGGGGGCTTAATCGCTCTACACTGTCTAAAACTTCATAGCGCAGTGTTTGCAGTTCATCATAACATCCAAACAACAAGTCAATCAACAAGCAATTTGGATTTACTGATTAAAACCGATTGTTGCATGGCATTACAGTTTTCTATGTGTTCTAAAATCTCAAAATTGTTTTCTAAACTCCTGAGGGGGCCTTTCATACAGGGAACATTTTCCCAGCCTTCAGTTTTTCGATCAGTTGTAGAGTTAAATGCTCTCACGGTTTCTTATATCTCTAAAAGACCCCAGAGGTGGGATCTCTGCATCTGAATTTTAGGTCTGCTTGCCTGCTGTGGCCGTTGTTGGTGCGGGGGGGGGGGGGGGGGTCCCTTTTCTATCTGCTGGATTATTTAATTTATTTTTTGTTATAGAGAAGGGATATGCAATTGGCAGACCTCCAGCTGTTGGAAAACTACAAGTCTCATCATGCCTCTGGGTATCATGCTTGTGGCTGTCAGTCTTGCTATGCCTCATGGGATTTGTAGTTATGCAACAGCTGGAGGTCCGCTAATTGCATATCCCTGTTATAGAGGATTTAGCAGGAAGAATGGAAACATCCAAAATCTGTATAGCTCACTTCTGATGTCCCTCAAAAATATAAAACTCTGGTGTGTGATTGAACCCAACAGATTTAATTTTGTTTAAAACCTATTAGAAAAAAATATTGAACATTTTTAACAAGCTCAAGGTTTTCTTTACTGGTCTTCAGATTTTTGTTTATTAGGTAAGTTGCTTTTTAACATTCAAGGAGCTCTCTAGGAAATTACTATGGAAAGGATATCCAGAGGCAAGTGTAAGGCTTCATTTCCACTGGCGTTTTTACAGCCACTGTTGTTAGGCTTTTTTACAGCTTAAAAATGCCTGTCCATGTTTATTTTGTAAAAAAAAAAAAAAAAAAAAAAATTTTTTTGTGAGCTGCAGCTTTAAAAATGCCGCGGTCGCGTTTTTGAGCGTTTTTTAACGTCTGGCGTTTTTACAGCTCTACTCTGGAGCTTCAGAACGCCCTGGTCCCGCGTTTTTTTTTACAGCTCAAAAACGTCTATGCCACTTGCAGCTCAAAAACGCCTATGTGGGAATGAAGCCATAGAATAACATGGACAGGCGTTTTTAAGCTGTAAAAAACGCTCAGAAACGTGGCTGTAAAAACGCCAGTGGAAATGAGGCCTAAAAGTGTTGAGCATACTTTACTTCAGTCTGTCCATTCCCAGATACAGCTCTCCAAAAACTTGGCCTATCCTCTTCATGGAAGTCTATGGGCCACAATTTACAGTGACTTTATTTAAAATGGCAGGGGCAGGAACTAGAGGGCACAGAACAGAAGTATTGCTATATGGGTACTGCTACACTGCCGTTTCTAGAGATGTCTTTGGGAAAGGACAGCACAGAGGTAAGGGTAATTGGAGAGGCACTGAGCGTAAGAAAACAAACGGGTGTTCATGTCTCTTTAGTGGGGGCAGCCACCTTGGTAGACAGGATTTTACTTCCTCATCTCACAGCCTCCATCAAGGAGAACAGTGATGCCACCAAATCTCGATACAAAGATGCTAAAACTGGCGGTCATAGGTAGCAGTACCTTAGATCTCATACTGCAGATGTACAGTTGACACGGTAGGTGAAGGGGTGCCTAGGCTCACTTCTATACCAGGAATTGCACTGTCTTAAATTCCCTTTGGAAATTTCCAAAGGGTACATATTTCAAGGTATTGCTTAACCACTTCAGCCACGGAAGGATTTTTCGCCTTACTGACCAGAGCCCTTTTTACAATTTGGCGCTGCTTTAACTGATAATTGCACGGTCATGCAATGCTGTACTCACACAAATCAATGAGCGTGTATTTATTGGTTTATGCAAAAGTTATAGCACTACAAACAAAGGTACATTTTTCTGCAATTTGCACAGCTTTAGTTTGTGACTGCCTATCATTTCTTGAGGTGTTAAAATGGCAGGGTAGTAAACCCCCCCCCCCCCCAAATGGCACAACCCCCCAATAGCCCCATATTGTGAAGTAGACATCCCAAGCTATTTGCTGAGAGGCATTTTGCAGATCTCTCTTTTTGTCATAAGTTTTGAGAAGGGAAAAAAAAATCCTTTATGCCCTTAGAAAGCCTGAAGGCGGTGATTGGTTTCAATGTCCTGTACGCGGCTAGTCTCCCAAAAAGTCTCACACGTGTGGTATCCCCATACTCAGGAGAAGCAGCAGAATGTATTTTGGGGTGTAATTCCACATATACCAATGCAATGTTTGAGCAATATATCATTTAGTGACAACTTTGTGAAAATGATCTTGAGAAAAATGAGCGATCAGCCCAGAACTATATTAGGAGGAGCTTGTGAATCATCTTAAGGTAGTGGGCACCACAGTCTCCAAACCATTGGTAACACAATATGCCCCTCTTCAAGATGGCACATGTACAGGCCCATCTGAAGTTTGCTGATGGACATCTAAATGATAGAGAAGGATTGGGAGAAAGTGCTGTGGTCAGATGAGACAAATTGAGCTCTTTGGAATTAGTTTGACTCTCTGTGTTTGGAGGAAGAAAAATGCTGACTATGACCCCAAGAACACCATCTCTACAGTCAAGCACAGATGTGGGAACCTTGTGCTTTGTGGCCCTTTCTCTGCTAAAGGTACAGGCTGACTTTGCCGCATTGAGAGGCCATGTATTGTAAAATCTTGGATGAGAATCTTCCTCCCTCAGCCAAAAAACTGAAGACGAGTCGTGTATGTGTCTTCCAGCATGACAATGAACCAAAACATACCGCCAAGGCAACAAATGAGTGGCTCAAGAAGCACATTAAGGTCACGGGGTGGCCTAGCCAGTATCAAGACCTTAATCCTATTGAAAATGAATGGAGGGAGCTGAAACTTTGAGTTGCCAAGCGATCGCCAAGAAACCTCCAGGATTTAGAGAAGAGCGGACCAAAATCCCTCATGAGATGTGTGCAAACCTGGTCACCAACTACAAGGAACATCTTGCCTTGGTGGAGAAACCCTTGTTGGCAAGCACAAAGTACCAAGTCATGTTTTGCTTGCGGATCAAATACTTATTTTACTCGCTGAACTGCAACTCAGTTTATAATATTTGTATCGCGTGTGTGTTTTTTTTTTTTTTTTTTTTTTTTTTTTTTTCTCTCCTGGATTTTTGGTTGATATTTTGTCTCTATTATTTAAAATACACCTATGATAACAATTCTAGACCCTTCCCTTATTTGTAGGTGGGCAAACTTACAAAATCTGCAGGGGATCAAATTATTTTCCCCACTTTATATGCAAGCTGTACAAACAGTGTTTTGTTTCTGGTGGAAGGTCACTGCCTTAAACTATGAACCTCTAAAACGATAATTTCCAGTATGACTTTAACGTTCTAGGGTTATCTGGTTGCCTCATCTGTTTCCCAGCCACTTTCGGATTTTCATATCCTTATACCTAAATTGTGTATATATTGCAGAACAGTCTTGTGTATGAGTACTTTTAAAGCAGAGCATGACAAGTGTGTTTTTCATTTGCAGCATACGGTATGTATTATGTTTTTGCTAGGGTTGTCCCGATACTAGTATCGGTACCGAGTATTTGTGCTAGTACTTGTACTCGCGCAAATACTCCCGATGCCTAGTAGAATACTTTTTTTTTTTTTTTTTTTTTTTTTTTTCGAGTGCGGGTGGAGAGGGGGCGGAGCAGAGCAGTCCTCGTATGGGGGAGAGGAGAGCTGCTGCCGCCTTAGACAAAGCCAAGTCAATCCCCCCCGCGCCGCTGCCGACATCTAGTTACTATGCGCTGGGGGAACACAACGGCTGTCATTTGCATTTGAATACTATGTGTTCCCCCTCCGTGCTGTCATGTATAGCCCCTCCCCCTTGCCCGGGCACTTTATTAGACAGGTCACCCGTCTATCAAAGTTTCTGGGCAAGGGGGAGGGGCTATACATGACGGCGCAGCGGGGGAACACAACAGCTGTCATTTGCATTTGAATAGCTGCTGTGTTCCCCCGCCGTCATGTATAGCCCCTCCCCCAGAAACTTTGATAGACGGGTGACCTGTCTATCAAAGTGCCTGGGCAAGAGGGAAGGGCTATACATGACGGCGCGGAGGGGGAACACAGCAGCTATTCAAATGCAAATGACAGCTGTTGTGTTCCCCCAGTGCATAGTAACTAGATGTCGGCAGCGGAGGGATTGACTTGACTTGGCTTTGTCTTAGGGGACATGGCTGCATTTGGGGACACGTGGCTGCAAAAAAAAAAGTATAGGCGAGTACATGGGGAAAAAAAGTATCGGTACTCGGTCCCAAAAAAAGTGGTATCGGGACAACCCTAGTTTTTGCAATTCCTTTTGAAGTGCATCAATAGAAATATGGTGACTGAACATGAGATTATAAGGAGTCAACTCTTCCGTCCCTAATGGGGATTAATGATTTAATCTCAGAATTTTACTTGAAAGATCAGCTACTGTTATTGTTCTATTAAACACCATTTGGTTTATGTTTAAATGCTTTATTTCCTACATGCACTATTTTTATTGTGTTTAAGACACTGGCAGTGTCTGTACCTAAGGATGGTAAAAGCTGAATGTTTCTCAGTAAAATGTGTATTCACCACATACGCCTTACTTTTAAACTTTTCATTTTGCACATTTAACACAAACCTTGTTTTGCTCTCTTGCAGTGGTATGGGGAGAATGTAATCATTCGTTTCACAACTGCTGTATGTCCCTGTGGGTGAAGCAGAACAACCGATGCCCCCTGTGCCAACAAGACTGGGTGGTTCAGAGAATAGGCAAATAGATCTTCCTATGTCTGGAGAAGAAGACCTGCCCTGGCTTAGAAGAGCCACTTGATTGTGGTTGGCTTGTTTGTGCTTTCAAAAGAAGACTTTTATACAGTTTCCTGCATGTGACTTGGAGTTTTCTGTTGCCAGAGGTCCATGTGCGTTAATAGTTGCGTATGGAGAGGTTGATTGGCTGTTAATATGCTTTGTCTACAGGTGCCTCTGAAAGAAAATACCTCTGGGCAGATAAAGTATTGTCCTGATCTATGTGCATGCAGGTGTGGACTCAAAATCCATTGATTTGGAAGCAGAATAAAGTTAATGTATTAGGTTGGTAGTAATCTGACTCTTTTCTTTTCCATATAGTTCTATAAACTTAAAGGTTAGGCCCCTTACACGATCAGCCCACAGGCAGATCTGAGCAGGCCACCTATTGACTTGTTTAGGCAGCCAGATGTCAGCAGATGTGTCTGCTGACACCCATATGCCATCCGATCCACTCAACACAGACGGATGGTCATACGTTTGTTTTCATCCGATCCTCTGGACGGATGGCAGACAGGCTGTCTGTTTTTCATCTGATCTTGCCATAGAGGACAGCAGGCCTCTGACAGGTCCGTCCCTGCACAGTGAGCAGAGATGGACCTGTCATCTGCCAGCTCAGTGGGGATCAACAGAGCGATTGCCCACTTAGCTAGCAGTGTCTGCGGAGCAGGTTCACCCTGTGTGAAAGGGGCCTTATTTACCACTCAGGAGTGTCTGCCTGTGTTCTGATTGCAGCTAGATATTTTCATGAAATTTACTAGACTACTTTATATGGGAACCACAAAATCAACACACTTCTGTATGTTTTCAATTAACCACTTCAATAATGGGCATTTTCGCCCCCTTCCTGCCTAGGCATATATCTACAGTACAGACAAAGTTTGGACACACCTTCTCATTCAAAGAGTTTTCTTTATTTTCATGACTATGAAAATTGTAGATTCACACTGAAGGCATCAAAACTATGAATTAACACATGTGGAATTATACATAACAAAAAAGTGTGAAACAACTGAAAATATATTTCATATTCTAGGTTCTTCAAAGTAGCCACCTTTTGCAGCAGACACATCTCTATAACTGGTAAGAGGAGACTGTGTGAATCAGGCCTTCATGGTGGAATATCTGCTAGGAAACCACTGCTAAAGAAAGGCAACAAGCAGAAGACTTGTTTGGACTAAAGAACACAAGGAATGGACATTAGACCAGTGGAAATCTGTGCTTTGGTCTGATGAGTCCAAACTTGAGATCTTTGGTTCCAACCCCCATGTCTTTGTGCGACGCAGAAAAGGTGAACGGATGGACTCTGCATGCCTGGTTCCCACCGTGAAGCATGGAGGAGGAGGTGTGATGGTGCTTTGCTGGTGACACTGTTGGGGGTTTATTCAAAATTGAAGGCATACTGAACCAGCATGGCTACCACAGCATCTTGCAGCGGCATGCTATTCCATCCGGTTTGCGTTTAGTTGCACCATTTATTTTTCAACAGGACAATGACCCCAAACACACCTCCAGGCTGTGTAAGGGCTATTTGACCAAGAAGGAGAGTGATGGGGTGCTGCGCCAGGTGACTACCTCTTGAAGCTCATCAAGAGAATGCCAAGAGTGTGCCAAGCAGTAATCAAAGCAAAAGGTGGCTACTTTGAAGAACCTAGAATATGAAATATATTTTCAGTTGTTTCACACTTTTTTGTTATGTATAATTCCACATGTGTTAATTCATAGTTTTGATGCCTTCAGTGTGAATCTACAATTTTCATAGTAATGAACATAAAGAAAACTCTTTTGAATGAGAAGGTGTGTCCAAACTTTTGGTCTGTACGGTATATCTATCCAGGGCTCAAAATTTCAAGTCCTGAACCACTAGCCAGACCGTAAGAGTTACTCGCCACCAGTTGCCCCACCCAACCTCTCCCCTGCCCCACCTTTAAGTCCGCCCCTAAACACGCCCTTGTAAATGATCTCATGAAATTACACTGGTAAATGTTTTCAGCAGAATTAAGTTCCAAAAATAAATGACAACTTTAATATTAAACATAAAGCATATCAGTACCCATCAAATGCACACTTGCTGTGCCCATCAATGCACTCTCACTTCAGAGGGCCCATGTGTCACCCCTGTACACCTGGATAGGTAGAGGAGCAGGGGCAGCATACAGAGGAACCGGTCCTCTTCATTTTCCCATTCCCCCATCACTGCCACACATCGCAGCCCCATGCTTCAGGGGGCCCATGTCTCGCCCCTGTACACCTGGATAGGAGAAGCAGCGGGCGGCATATAGAGGAACCAATACCCTCCATTTTCCTCCTGCAGTCACGGCTATTGGTTCCTCTATATGCCGCCTGGTGCCCCTCCTATCCGGGTGTTCAGGGGTGAGACATGGGCCCCCTGAAGCATGGGGATGAGTGAGCAGTGGTAGCAGTGATGGGGGGAATGGGATCAGTGGTGGTGGGTTGATGGGGTGAGTGACAGCAGTGGTGGGGGGGATGGGATCCGTGGTGGGTGTGAGGGGGGGGTTAGATCACTGGCAGTGGTGGTAGTGGGATCGGGGGTGGTGGTTGTGGGGGGGATGGGATCAGTGGTGGCTGTGAAGGAGGTAAGATCACTGGCAGTGGCTGTGGTGGGATCGGCAGGGGTGGTGACATCAGTGGTGGCGGGTGGGATCGGTGGTGGTGGTAGGATCAGTGGCAGGGTTGGTAACATCAGTGGTGGTGGGTGGGATCAGTGGCAGGGGTGGTGACGTCGGTGGTGGTGGGGTTGGTAGTAAGAGGCAGAGGTGGTGGTGGGGGAGGATGGCACCAGGAATAGGGATAAGATCTGTGGTGGTGAGGGGGGTAAGTAAGAGGCAGAGGTTGGGATCAGCTGCACTGACTATTATGTCACTTACTTTCTCAGTCGATTTTTTTTTTTTTTTTTTTTTTTTTTTTTCCCTCTTCATTTACTACCATGCCTCCAGGGATGCTCCTGTGTCATGGGATCTCCTGCAGAGGGGAGAGCTTCTCCCCCCTTCACTGCATTGGTGTCAGCTGGTCCAGCGTCTTACATGGCTTTCCTTTCCTGAGGCTTTGCCTTTCCTTAGCGAGCAGTAGGCAAACAACCGCCCAACCCCAGGGCGCCGAACACAGACAGACAGAGTCAGCTCCATGACACACAGCGGGACATCCCTGCTGTGTGTCCGATAGATAAAACATAACAAGAGGAGGAGAGAGAGAGGGAGGGGAGCGCTGCAGCTTCCTCACCCCCCAGCTCAAAGCCGCACCAGGGAAGTCCAGTCCTGCCGCTGTGTGTCCTCTGGCTGATCGATTCAGCCAGGAAACGATCAGCCTGGTGCACCGCCGTTCCTCACTCGCCCTGAATGAAATTCCACTCGCAAATTGCGAGCAGGCGAGTGGAATTTTTGAGGGCTGTATACAGGCATACCCCGCTTTAAGTACACTCACTTTACATACACTCGCGAGTAAGGACATACCCGTGAGTGTGTGTAAAGGGCCTCACAAGTACTGTACAGACATTTTGCAGCCACAATAGAAGGAGCTGAAGCTCGGAGAGCATAGCCTGCCCTGTTCCAGTGTGCTTCTGACACCCCCACTACAGCCCCTGAGACCTTAACTACAGCCCCCAGATCCCCCACTACACCCTAGAAGTGAAAAAGGGTATTGTTTCACTTTAAGTACATTTTCGTTTTACAAACATGCTCTGATCCCATTGTGTACTTAAAAGTGGGGTATGCCTGTATATACTTTTTTTTTTTTTTTAATCCCTCCTTCACTGATGAGATGGCATTGATGGGCACTGATAATTAGGACAATCAGTGCAAATGTTCAGGCTAAGAAAAGCCGCTTATCAAATTTCCTCTTGTGCTGTCAATGTGAGGAAAGGAACGCCGGTAAACGGCATCTATTATTTTTACACTGCGATTGGACACCGTGGATCAGGTGGTAAAGAGCTTAGGCTCTTTACCGTGATCGGAGATGTGTCTGAGCGACACACCTCTTCCCTGGTGGCACACATGCGCAGCTTATTCTGAAGGATGTCATATGATGTCCAGTCAGAATGGTAAAACCACCGCCTGGCCGTCAAGCTGCTATAAGTTTTATATATACTGGTTATACCACCTGCATCATTGTGAAGTCAGTAACCATTTTTGTTGCAGACTGTATTCTTGTCGCAAAGCAGGAGTGCTTTAGGGCTCATGCACACTGCATCTCAAAGAACCTGCTCCTACAGGCTTTTGAGCCCCCCCCCCTTTTTTTTTTTTTTTTAAAGCCATCTCAAACACAAACCCAAAGAAGTCCGTCAGGTGAGGGGTCATATTTTCATGAACAGCCTCTATTTATATAGGTAAGTTTGTACATTGGAAGAGCATCATTAATTATGGCCTGCCGAGGTCCACTTCAATGGTATTTCTTTCTTGGCATAATATAATAAAGATGCCAGCCGTTTCATATGGTTGTACGTCCTAATGAATTCCTAGCAAGGCTAATTTTGAGCAAAATTGGTAAAGACATTTTGCAATCAAAGTTTGATCAGTTCAAAAACACGCTATTGAACACACAAATGTACTTGGAGGAACTTCACTCTTATAAAAATTACAACAAAGGCAGCTTTAGAGTCGGTTCACACTGGGGCGACTTGGGATCCGACTTGAAGTCGCCTCAAGTCGTCCTAAGTCACGCTGTCGAGAAAAACAATGCAAGTGAATGGGAGCGGTGTTAATACACACGACTCAAGTCGCTCCGACTTCAAAAGAAGTTCCTGTACGACTTCAATCCGACTTGTACCCATTGATTTCAATGGAAGTCGCCTCCAAGTCTGATCACTGTCTTAACTGAAGCGACTTTCCAGGAAGATGACATACATTTCTCAGGCAAACCTCTCCCTCCCCTAGAGCCGATTGTTGTTTGATTGGCCACTGGAAAGTCTCTTGTCCTGGAGACGACTTCAAGTCGTGTTGTAAATCGCCCCCAGATGCTCAAGTCGTGTCGGAGTCTCCTCTGAAAGTCGCGCTGGAAGCCGTGTCGCCCTAGTGTGAACCGACTCTCAGAAAGGTTTTGTAATGGCAAACTACAAACAGAAACTTATTGATACTTGCAGGCTTTTTTTTCCCTTTTGCATAATTGTTTTCTTACCTGGTGATCATTTTCACTGAAGACAGTTGTATTCATCTCCCTTTACTTCCCGGAATTCTAAAACATAAGACCAGAGGTACAGTATATCACCAGTGCCTCAAGAAACCAGGAAGTGAAACCGTAAAACGGAATGCTGCAGCACACGAAATTTTGCACACGTGCATGCTAACAACCCAAATTGTTACCAGACCACTCCCCAAAATTATATAAAAGCCTTCTCTATTGGAGGCCACTAAGAGAAGGGGGATCAAATTTGATATTGAAGAGATGCCCATTTACTTGCCTTCCCTGTGCTCCTTCACCATTCCTTTCATTGCAGCCAGTGAAACTCGCAGGTATAGGGTAGCCTGTGACCATCTTCATTATGGTTGTGCTCGGGTCTATCAGCCACTTTGTTAAGGTAATTATATCAGTTAAACCACCCCCTCCCCCCTTCCCCTGTTTGGCGACAAGTCTGATTTCAGCCTCCGCTCTGTTGTGGGTAAGGAGCAATGGTGTCAGTGTCTCTTTTAATGACTGTTTTGGAATGTGTTGTTTAAGACGTGTTAGGTGTCCACAAGTCTTTGGTCATATAGTGTGGATTATGTGGTTCTCATTAAGGCCTCATGCACACTAGGGGCCAGATTCTCAAAAGAGATACGCCTGCGTATCGCCTGATACGCTGTCGTATCTCTGAGTCCGCCCGTCGTATCTATGCGCCTGATTCATAGAATCAGTTACGCATAGATAACCATTAGATCCGACAGGCGTAAGGCTCTTACGCTGTCGGATCTTAAATGCAATTTATTTTTTTCGCCGCTAGGTGTCGCCGACGTCGTTTTCCCGATCGAGTATGCAAATGAGCAAAATACGCGAATTCCCGAACGTACGCCCGACCGACGCAGTGAAGTTACGACGTTTACGTAAGATTTGCGACGCGTAAAGTTGTCCCTGCTATATGAGGCGCAGCCAATGTTAAGTATAGCCGTCGTTCCCGCGTCGAAATTTAAAAATTTACATTGTTTGTGTAAGTCGTCCGTGAATAGGGCTGGACGCCATTTACGTTCACGTCGAAACCAATGATGTCCTTGCGACGTCATTTAGCGCAATGCACGTCGGGAAATTTTAGGGACGGCGCATGCGCAGTATGTTCGGCGCGGGAACGCGCCTAATTTAAATGATCCACGCCCCCTACCTGGATCATTTGAATTAGGCGGGCTTGTGCCGTGGGAATTTACGCTACGCCCCCTCAACTTTACAGGCAAGTGCTTTGTGAATCGAGCACTTGCCCGTAAATCTTGCGGCGGCGTAACGTAAATCGGATACGTTACGCCCGCCGAGTTTTACGGCGTTATACAAGAATCTGGCCCTAGGTGTTTAGCCACAGTCTATAAGACTCCAGCATTTAGGTATGGAAAGAAGCCACAGGTGCACCGTGCAGCCTTTAAAACTCTTATGAGAAGCTTAAAGCTACTGCAGCTGCATGAGTGCCACCAGATTTCATGGTAGTATACGCCCTGGGATGAATGCTCAAAGTGCCCACTGCTTGCGGTCTGGCTATTTGTTCCAGGGCACATACAGTGCCTTAAAATACCCCTTTGAAATGCTCCACATTTTTTCATGTTACAACCAAAAATGTTAATGTATTTTATTGGGATTTTAGGTGATGGACCAACACAAATTGGCACATAATTGTGAAGTGGAAGGGAAATGATAAATGGTTTTCAATTTTTTTTTTTTTTAACAAATATGTGAAAAGTGTGGTGTGCATTTTGTATTCAGTCCCCCCTGAGTCAATACATTGTAGAACCACCTTACCCTGCAATTACATCTGCAAGTCTTCCTGGGTATGTCTCTAACAGATTTGCACATATAGAGTGAATTTTTTTTGCCCATTCTCCTTTCCAAAATAGCTCTATCAGATTGGATGGAGAGTGTTTGTGAACAGCAATTTTCAAGTCTTGCCACAGATTCTTAAATAGATTTAGGTCTGGACTTTGACTGGGTCATTCTAACACATGAATATGCTTTGATCTAAAACATCCCATTGTAGCTCTGGCTGTAGGTTTAGGGTCATTGTCCTACTGGAAGGCCTTTTAGGTCATGTCATGTGATCTTAAAAATAAAACTGCCCAGCTAACGCCCGAAAAGCGCCGTTCAAGCACCATAAAAACGACCAGCGATTTGGCGGCACTGCAGTATGAAAGTGGTCTAACAGGTTTTCTTCTAAGATTGCCCTGTATTTGGCTCCATTCATCTTCCCATCAACTCTGGCCAGCTTCCCTGTCCCTGCTGAAGAGCAGCATCCCCACAACATGATGCTCCCACCACCATGTTTCATGGTGGGGATGGTGTGTTGAGGGTGATGTGCAGTGTTAGTTTTCCACCACACATAGCGTTTAGCTTTTAGGCCAAAAAGTTACATTTTGGTCTCATCTGACCAGAGCTTCTCCTTCCACACATTTTCTGTGTTCCCCACATGGCTTTTCGCAAACGGGACTTCCCAAAAGTAGTACAGAAACTACTCTTGGGAATCCGTGCGGCACCACAAATAAGACGTCACACAGTTTGGGACGGTGCCATTTCTGGCAATAGCAGCCGATTTGACATGCCAAATCGCTGCAATGTTAACCAGGGCTAAAGGCCAGATTTGTGTAGTACATGACTAATATTTGTCCTGTGGACAGATTCTCCCACCTGAGCTCTGCAGATCCTCCAGAGTTACCCTTGGCCTCTTGGCTGCTTCTCTGATTAATGCTCTCCTTGCCCGGCCTGTCAGTTTAGGTGGATGGTCATGTCTTGGTAGGTTTGCAGTTGTGCCATAATCTTTCCTTTTTCAGATGATGGATTGAACAGTGCTCTGTGAGAAGTTCAAAGCTTGGGATATTTTTTTATTTCCTAACCCTGCTTTAAACATCTCCACAACTTTACCCCTGACCTGTCTGGTGTGTTCCTTGGCCTTCACGATGCGGTTTGTTCGCTCAGGTTCTCTAACAAACCTCTGAGGGCTTCACAGAACAGCTGTATTTATACTGAGATTAAAATGGATGTAAACCTGGTTCATGAAATTTGACCTGGGACATATATCTGTAGAGTTTAGTTATATCTCTCTAAAGCCCTGAGTCCCGTATGTTTCTGCTGTTTAGATTTTCTGTTATCAGCATGTAAACTTCTGACAAGTTCTTAGAGACAGGAGATAAAAGCAGCCTAAAGTTTGTGTTGGGGGAGGTTGCTATAAATAGATTAGCAGATAGCTTGTCTTGTCACAGCACAGCTCTGAAAGTATCTTCGTTCTACTTAATGTGGAGTGGGGGTGTGTGCCTTTCTTCCAATTGGCTGTCTCCCAGTGTTAGCCAAGGCTACACTATTAGTGCTGAATGAGTAAGTGAAAATTCTAACCCAATATAAGAATTCTAAAGAATATTGAAAGCGAAAGACAGCAGATATACATGTAAAACTCATGTAGGGAGATCATCTGGGGCTGTTCACTTCACTGGGTATATGTGAGAGTTTACATCCACTTTAAATTACATACAGGTGGACTCTATTTACTAATTAGGTGACGTCTGAAGGCAATTGGTTCCACTAGATTTTAGTTTGGGGTATCAGAGTTAAGGGGGCTGAATACAAAAATGCATGCCACACTTTTTAGATATTTATATGTAATAAAAAAAAAATTGATAACCATTTATCATATGTTTGCAAGCTTTTTGATGAAGCACTTGAGTCAAGGTGGACCGGCAACCCAATTAAAGCTTAATTCACCAGTCTCTGACCATTATAACTAGCTGTGGCTAATTTTATTTTATAACTATGAGAGTTAAAAAAAAGTGTCTGTATTTCTATTAGAATTGTACTGCTGTTTAGCCTATAGTCTGAGCTGCAGTTGCTTGGTGTTATTTGGATGCCCTTGCTGATTGTGTTCTGCTGAACAGCTGCAAGATTCCTGCTAAACACATTCTGTGCCAGCTACAGCATTTTAATAATCTGGTGCAGTAACAAGGGTTTTGAAGAAAAATAAAGGTGCACGATGTCCTTAAATCAAACCTTCGAAAATTCACTTTAAATCTGCTGGTTACCCTTGCTGCTTCCATAAAGCAACAGTTACGCCATTGAAATACTTACCTCTTTGCTAGAGCAACACCATTTGCATTTAGCCTGCTGGTAGGTGCTTCTCTGACATTTAATTTTCTGCAACATAGCATGAACCTGGGGGTCTGTGTAAACTTAAGGCAGTAGTTTACTACTTGGGCAGCGAAACAGTGGCACGTTGGCCCCATTCTATGCATGAAGATAAAAAAACCTTCAGTATGCAGCTCCCCATGCAACCCCTGTCTAATACTTACCCGAGTCCGATTGTGATCCAGCAATGTGCATGAAAGCGGCTGCTCTCCGGGGTCTCTGCCTCCTCATTGGCTGAAAGACAGCAGTCACAGCCTGTGCGGGAGAAAGCGGGGAAGGGCCGAGTCAGACCCAGGCTTCTGAGGGGACCCAAATTGCCTACAGGTAGGAGAATAATATTACTGAACACTTTACAAAGTTGCACCGTTTTTTCTTTTAATACTCCCTGTGGCCCCTTGACTGAATAAGCTACTTTCTAGGAAAAGGTGAATGCTAAAATGCTGCTGCTATTCTCTCCCAGTACAGGTATGCCAGTCCATTAAGACTAATTGGCAACGGGACATTGACTGGCTTAACCGTCATCTTATCAGGTATTCAGATAGATTGTTGATTGTATGGCCTATACACAAATGGCTATTAAAATAAGTATTGAAAAAGATAATTACAAAATGGTCAAATCTGTGCAGTATGATCAAAAATAAGAAAGAAACAGACCGCTGCACACCCTAAAGAGTTAACTACTAATTTTATTAAAGCTATAAGCTATATCAAAAACATAGGACATAAAAACTGGTCCCCTATGCTATTCATATACCTCAGTCCTCCTGTGGGGGAATCGAGCTTGTTTAGTTACCAGTATATGCCGTTATTGGGGTTCTTTTAATGGGGAATGATCTGGGTAGGTCCACCTATTATTTATAGGGGACCAGTATTTATGTCCTATATGTGTTTTTGATATAGCTTATAGCTTTAATAAAATTAGTAGTTAACTCTTTAGGGTGTGCAGCGGTCTGTTTCTTTCTTATTTATTTATTTTTTATATTTGGTCATACTTTATATCAGATTGCACCCCCCGATAATATCGGTGAGTACTGCAGCTTTTACAATTAGGTATTCTCTGTCTTTTTTTTTTTTTCAAATCTGTGCAGTACCTCCCATTCATCCCCTACCATATCCACAAGAAAAAAATCTACTGTGGCTAGATCTACACCTACTTTTTTTCTCTCATTATAATATTTTACTTATTTTGGTAAAAAACTCATGATGTGAAGTCTTATTGCAGGCAGTGCAGTTTAACCACAAGACTGTCAAGGGTAATCTATTATTTTGATCATTTATTCGTGTACATAATTCACCATGAAGGTTCACACCTGGCTCTTGCTGTTCTACCTTGTACATGTGTTGGACTCCCACTGATTCTCGTAACACGCCTTGCTGTATGTAATCGGCAGCTATAGATAGCAAAGGAAAAGCTCCTTACAGCAGAGAAATCTCTTACTAGTCACTTTCCACAAATGGTACAAGCAAAGGTCTTAATGAAAATCCCTATGTGGTATTTAATGCTAACTGTTGCTGGCACCTGTGTCACAGTGGCTGAGGAGGGAGACGATAGTCCCAGGGAGAGAGGGTAGAAGTCTTGTGACCTCTGTCCCAGCAAGGTGTATTTGTCATATTTGCCAAGACTCAGCGGCAGCCATGTGTGATATGGGAGGACTAGATAATCTTATAGCCAATACAGCTTACTTGCAGGCCAGGAAAAGCAGTGAAGGGGATCTGAGAGAGTTGCAGAAAAGGCGTAAGAGCCTGTCTTTGCCTCCGCCGGATGCTTGTCGCAAGGAAATAAAAGACACCATTACTCTTGACTTTCAGAGCATCTGTGTGGATCAGCCCATTGGCCGACGACAGTTCAGAGACTTCTTAAACTCAGTACCAGAGTACCTTATGGTTCAGGACCTCCTGGATGAAATACATGACTGGGAGCTGGAGGAGGGTTCTGCCAAGGAGCAGCTACTACAGTCTTTGGTGACCAAAAGGTTTAAACAGGATTCTCCGGATCGCCTCGCTTGTTTCAGCGAAGACCTTTCCAAACGCCTCCAGAATGCCCAGGGTGCTGAGATTCCACCACTGGTTCAGCTTGTCAAGGAGGAGGCAAATGCTTACCTTGCAAAAGACCCATTTGAGGCCTACCAAAACAGCAATTTCTATGACCGATTCCTCCAGTGGAAAGCCTTTGAGAGGCAGCCAATCACTCATAAATATTTCTATGAGTTTAGAGTGTTGGGAAAAGGTGGCTTTGGAGAGGTAAGAACAACTGATTTCCCAACTGCATTTAAAATATAATGCACTTTACATCGCAGTATTGTAGGCGTTGTGTAATCTGCAATGGCATATATATTATGATGCGCACTGCTGGAAGTGCGAGTGAGTGAGTGAGAAACTTGTAAAGCGCAACACATGCAAACTGAATTGCCTCTGGGCGCTATATACATTTCATGGGTAAGGAACCCCCTTGACCTCAGAAGAGCTGGGTTTTAATCTTTCTCCTGAAGGCCAAGTGGTCCGACTCCAGTCGGATGGTGGTTGGTAGTGCATTCCACAGGCGAGGTCCCTGGACTGCAAATCTTCGATCTTTGGACTTGTATCTGGCTTTGGGTATCTGGAGTAGGTTTTGATTGGTGGATCGCAGAATGCGATTGGGTTTATGGGCTTTTTTTTTTCTGCATAGATATTGGGGGGCGTTGCCTTGAATACACTTATGTATTAGGCAGAGTGCCTTGAAAGTGATTCTGTATTTTACTGGCAACCAATGAAGGGATCTCAGTGAAGGTAAGATTGATTCCCATTGTTTTTTTCCAGTCACTAGTCGAGCGGCCGTATTTTGAACGACTTGCAAGCTCCTTTTCAGTGTTTTATGTTGATATTTGATAACAGACTGTTACAGGTCTACAGACTAACTGTGCTTTGACGGTATGAGAATCATGAGATGAGATGTGTGTATTTTAATTCCTGTGCCAGTACACCTGGCGTGACCACTATAAAGGGGCCCCATTCTCTGTGTTGTTATATTATGAAAGATGTAACAAGGGAGTACCGGGATATGCAAAGGTTATAGGAACACCCAAAACTCTCATTTGAACAGGAAAACAGTTGCGAAACAGAGCTCACCAGGCACTGCCTATAACTAAAGTTACACTTTTGAGTGGACTGACCCTTACCTGCCTACACGCAGACAGATTAGGCCTCCCAACAACTTTCTGTTAACTTTAGGTATCCCAATCTGCCTTTGGCCATCCTTAGCAACTTGACACATCTTTGTGATTGTAATCGTAGTCCTTTTAAAGACCAAAAAATGTCTGCATTATGTAAAGGAGATGCTGCTGGCACTTACAGCTTTGCATTAAAATAAAATACAAAAAAAAGCTCTCTAGTGGATGTCCAGCAAATCCGCTGATCTGGCGAATCCTCTTTATTTTGGATGATTAGATTCCCACTGGAAATAATAGGATTCCCCAGGTTAAAGTAGGCAAACACAAATCGCCGAAACCCGTCAAACGGGGGCAGTGGCAAAAGTTTCTAAATAAATAACCCCTTATGTTATCAGAATACAACAATGCAAAATAGTTGTCCTGTACCTCTGTTCTCATAATCACTTGAAACTTCTAATTATAGTGACACAATGGGGGCTATTTACTAAAGGCAAATCCACTTTGCACTACAAGTGCAAACCTCACTTGAAAGTGCACTTGGGAGTGCAGTCGCTGTAAATCTGAGGGGTAGACCTGAAATGAGGGGAAGCTCGGCTGATTTTATTATCCAATCATGCGCAAGCTAAAATGCTGTTTATTTTATTTCCCTTGCATGTCCCCCTCGGATTTACAGCGACTGCACTTCCAAGTGCACTTTGCACTTGTAGTGCAAAGTGGATTTTCCTTTAGTAAGTAACCCCCATAATGTTTTAGTTTTTGCATACATTACATAATGTAAATTATGCACAGTGACTCTTTAATGTCTTGATATTTTATACATATAAATAACTTCAGATAAAGGTTTATCTTAAGCATGTACTGTTCCGATGAGCAACCAGATGTAGTTATGAGAGAACACCCATGTGTACAGTAAGACTTTCTGAATGGCCGTATATTTGCATTACTAGGCAATAATGATTGTTATGTACCATGATGATCGTGTTTTCAGAGCTTATGTATTCAGGTACTCCCATTGAAGTCAATGTGCCAAAAACACCCAAATCTGCCTGAATAAAAGCTCCTGTCCTTTTTTGAGGGCTCTAAAGCTTTGAACTTTAAGCTACAAATTGCTCAGGTGTGATAGAGGCCTAGATGTTTTTCTTGGTAGGATTGAGGTATGCTGGTGATGCCCAAATATCTCTGAACCTTATGAATGACTGCGCCATCTGTTGAGCCTTTACTACAACACCCTCTAATCTTTTGGTCCACATACCGTTTGGAGTGGGCTGAATGATATCACCTTTTGTGTTATGGAGTTACCTTAGTGAATTAAGCCTACTGTGGTTTTCTACAGAGGATCTATTATAATGCCTTTTATCAACAAGCTTCTACTATATCTGATGTAAACCCAGATTTTGTTGCAATCATTTTGGGCCTTGAAGGAACATACATATTACAATTACTGCAGCAGACTATAAAGGGAGATTACTTGGCTGTCTATCAAAGGGGCATCAGACCCAATTCACTAAGCTTTAACACATGCTTTACATACATTAGTTACATAGTTAGTCGGGTTTAAAAAAACACACAAGTCCATCCAGTTCAACCATAAAAAATATAATAATAATATCATACAATCCCATCTACCCAATTCTATACCCACAGTTGATCCAGAGGAAGGCAAAAAACCCCAGCAAAGCATGATCCAATTTGCTACAGCAGGGGAAAAAAATCCTTCCTGATCCCCCGAGAGGCAATCGGATGTTCCCCAGATCAACTTTACCTATAAATGTTAGTAACCATTTATATTATGTACATTTAGAAAAGTATCCAGGCCTTTCTTAGAGCAATCTACTGAGCTGGCCAGAACCACCTCTGCAGGGAGTCTATTCCACATTTTCACAGCTCTTACTGTGAAGAAACCTTTCCGTATTTGGAGGTGAAATCTCTTTTCCCTTTAGTTGTAATTTTCAGCCATGTGTTTGCTTTTTATCTTTCTTAATGGCTCTCATTGCTGAAAATACAGGTCACTGTATCAAATAATGATCGCTATTGCTTGTGTTTTTGAGACTATTGTAAAAAGAATATGTAGAGTTTTCAGATTTACTTTGGAGATTGTTAGCAGTGACATATGCATCTGTATGAGAGAAAATCAAAATGTCACTGGGATGGCAGTTTGATGGGTAAGCCTCAACTTACCTTATGTGGGTAAAGTCATTCAAGACTCAAGAGATTAAGTTGTCCATTAGCGCAGCCTGTAAATCTGAGAAGTAATGTACACAGCCAAGTTTCTGGTATCATACTTATTTGTGCGACATATCGGGTGACTTCTCCCACTGTACTAAGGGTGAAAGGTGTGCAAAATTTTACTGATTTTCAAAGATTGATGTGTTCTTCACTGCAAAGAATCTCGCTGCAGGAGAGGTAAATATGCAAACAAGAGGTCACATTTATATAAGGGGGATTAGTAGGAGGGTTAGTATGAGGGGGCCTTAGGGCTATTCTAGGAAACGTATCTCTAGTGGCAACTCGCCAGAGACAGGGGACAAAAGCACTGACCTGTTTTTAAACTGTTTCTCCAGCTAAAGCTTTAAACCATTAACATTTTGCTCCATCCCTTGCTGCTGAGTGAGATTCTGCAGCATTTCAGCCAGCAAGTAATGCTATTGGAACAGGTGAATGGTCTTTAGTAATCTTGTTCCTAGCAAGTGACTGTCATTGACAGGATAACTAGTATGATATGGCCTTGATGGCAAGGCATTACCTTCCACACCAAGAAACTGCCTGTGCCTAACCAATATAAGGCCACATACAGTTTTTGCAGGGCAGGTAACTTTAACGACAATAGGTCATGTCTAAGTAAATAGGGTTGAATAATTGCCTAGATCAGTGGTCTCAAAGTACCGGCCCGCTGGCCATTTGCGGCCCGCGGACCAGTTATAAATGGCCCGCAGGCAGGGTGGAAGTGAGGGGAGCAAAAAAAAAAAAAAAAAAAATTTTTTTTTTTTGAGCTGGAGCCATCTGGTGGTGAGCCGTTGGTATTACAAGTTATTACCACCAGATGTGAGCTGGCGCCATCTGGTGGTGGCCGTTGGTATTACAAGTTAAGCATTACAAGTTAACCACTTACCCCCCGGAACATATTGCTGCCTAAAGACCAGAGTACTTTTTGCTAATCGGGACTGCGTCGCTTTAACAGACAATTGCGCGGTCGTGCGACGTGGCTCCCAAACAAAATTGGCGTCCTTTTTTTCCCACAAATAGAGCTTTCTTTTGGTGGTATTTGATCACCTCTGCGTTTTTATTTTTTGCGCTATAAACAAAAATAGAGCGACAATTTTGAAAAAAATGAATATTTTTTACTTTTTGCTGTAATAAATATCCCCCAAAAATATATAAAAAAACATTTTTTTTCCTCAGTTTAGGCCGATACGTATTCTTCTACATATTTTTCGTAAAAAAAATCGCAATAAGCGTTTATTGATTGGTTTGCGCAAAAGTTATAGCGTTTACAAAATAGGGGGTATTTTTATGGCATTTTTATTAATATTTTTTTTACTAGTAATGGCGGCGATCAGCGATTTTTTTTTTCGGTATTGCGACATTATGGCGGACACTTCGGACATGTTTGACACATTTTTGGGACCATTGGCATTTTTATAGCGATCAGTGCTATAAAAATGCATTAGATTACTATAAAAATGCCACTGGCAGTGAAGGGGTTAACACTAGGGGGCGGGGAAGGGGTTAAGTATGCCTGGGTGTGTTCTTACTGTGGGGGGGGGGGGGTGGCCTCACTAGGGGAAACACTGATTTTCTGTTCATACATTGTATGAACAGAAAATCAGCATTTCCCCTGCTGACAGGAACGAGAGCTGTGTGTTTACACACACAGCTCCCGTTCCCCGCTCTGTACCGAGCGATCGCGTGTGCCCGGCGGCGATCGCGCCCGCCGGGCACACGCACGGGAGTCGGGGGCGAGCGGGGAGCGCGCGCGCGCGCCTCCGGCGGCGCGCGCGCGCCCCCTAGTGGCGGCTATACGATAGGACGTATAGCTACGGGCTCTCGCCCAGGAGAGCCGACCTGCCGCCGTATAATGACGGTGGCTGGTCGGCTACTAGTTAAACAGCAATTCTAATGTCATTTTACACTATTTTCACTGCCATCTTCTTCCCTCTAATTAGAACCCCCAAACATTATATATATATTTTTTATCCTAACACCCTAGAGAATAAAATAGCGATCGTTGCAATACTTTCTGTTACGCCATATTTGCGCAGCGGTCTTGCAAGCGCACTTTTTTGGGAAAAAATTACACTTTTTTTAATTAAAAAATAAGACAACAGTAAAGTTATCCCCATTTTTTTTAATATTATGAAAGATAATGTTACGCCGAGTAAATTCATACCCAACATGTCACGCTTCAAAATTGTGTCCGCTTGTGGAATGCCGACAAACTTTTTTACCCTTTAAAATCTTCATAGGCGACGTTTAAAAAAGTCTACAGGTTGCATGTTTTAAGTTACAGAGGAGCTAGAATTATTGCTCTCACTCTACCAATCGCGGCGATACCTCACATGTGTGGTTTGAACACCGTTTACATATGCGGGCGCTGCTCACGTATGTGTTCGCTTCTGCGCGCAAGCTCGTCGGGACGGGGTGCGTTTTCTGGCTCCTAACTTTTTTAGCTGGCTCCTAGATTCCAAGCAAATTTGTCAAACCCTGACTTACACCAGTGCTGGTGGTAATAATGTGCTCGCTGACACCAGTGCTGGTGGTAATAATGCGCTCGCTGACACCAGTGCTGGTGGTAATAATGTGTTCGCTGACACCAGTACTGTTGTTTTTGAAGTTTGAAAGTTTGCATGCGGCCCCCCATGGCATATGAAAACTTGTCTTGTGGCCCTCAGGTAATTTGAGTTTGAGACCCCTGGCCTAGATGCAATGTACTCAGAAAGCAAGGAATCGCCTAAAACAGAAGGTGAAGATGGCGAACACTCAACGCATTTCGAAATAGATTTTCTTCTTCAGGGGTACATGAACACTAAAGAGAGAAGATTACCCTCTTTTAAAACAATGATTACATCTAGAAAAAATATAACCAGAACTGGCTTCATATTGTCCTCTAAACATCACCAAAGAGCATCCGAATCAATGCTCAAACAGTGATCCACTGGGGTCAGATGGCTCACAATGAAGGGAGTATTGGTGTGTGTGCGCTAAATCTGGAGCGTCAATGCAGAACCAGCAGCATTTGTATTTAATTTGTTACACGGTCACCAAAAATGAAGGCGCACTGTATTAAATAGTGCTCAAATTGTGTTGCACCATCTGTATATTTAAATTATACATCAGTAGTGTATTTAGGATCTGTGCTGCCCTAATCCTGACTAAACTCGTGCACCGCCCCTAATTTAAATATGACCCACCCCTTCCTGTCAAGGCCACACCTTGTTCTGTTTAAGACCCACCCTGAAATTTTTGAGTGTGGACACTAGTTCTGAGAGCCTGAGGCAAAGGATTCCCTTAATTTGTATAGATTTCCTCTCACTTCCTGTTTGGCTATGGGGCAGGATGTGAAGGCAAATCTTTGCAATCGGACAGGGATGGAAAAAATAAACTGACAGGGGCTATAACCATCCCTTACTCTATCCAAAAAAACAACTTTTGCCTATTGTTCTGATTTAAGCACACATTTCTGATAATTTTATGGAGAGGACTAAGAAGATATAACCATGCCAATGGTGCAGCAGAAAACATTAGCACAGTGATGAAGGTTTGTGGTCCAGGATGATAGGACAATCAAAATAAGACGCAGCACCCCCCCCCCCCCCCCCACAGTTGGTGAATGCCGCCTTCCAGCTTATCGGAA
Source organism: Rana temporaria (assembly GCF_905171775.1). Lineage (NCBI taxonomy): Eukaryota > Metazoa > Chordata > Amphibia > Anura > Ranidae > Rana > Rana temporaria. The sequence goes on along the minus strand of NC_053492.1, from coordinate 112,642,684 downwards.
GCAGTGCAGTCGCTTTATGGGGCCGCTAGACTAATTTGCCTCTCAGCCCAAATCCGCCCTAACAGTGTAGCGCAAGCTGGCGGGGACTCTTTCCGTGCTGCCCCCTGCAAAGTGCTGCCCTAGGCCTGGGCCTTGTTGGCCTAGGCCAGATACAGCGTTGCCATACATGTGAACATCATACATTGGTCATGATATATTTGTCCAAAGGAATATAGGTCGGTATATGGACAGACCGATCAAAAGAGGGAGATTTATCCCAGGGTCATGCCTCCAAAAACCTCCAAAAGTCTCAGGATACATCCGTGCAAATGGTAGCATGGTCCTACATTACATCTAGACAATTTTTCAACCCATTTTTTTAACATGTATTGTAATTATGTACATTTTGTAATAATAAAGATTTTGTAAACTTTTTAAACTAACTTTAAGACACTTTCTATTTTTACTTAGATATGACCTATTGCTGTTAAAGTCCAATTATGAGGGTTTTCCCCATGTATATAACTTAGGCATGTTGGCATGCAATCAGCTACTGATTCCATTTTGAATTGCAGGGTAGGTTTGTATGAAGCATGGGTTTCTAAACAAAGGGACAGTTTTCTATCCTTCAGACTGGGGGGCCAGACTGTGGCCATTTGGAGTAGAAAAGGTCCTGAGGTCAGCAGGAATAAACAATGCCCCATCTTTGTTGTCCATGGGAGGAATTGCAACCTTTCATTGGCGTTATTGGGCCCCATTGTTGGGGTCATTGGGAGGAATAGTGCACCATCTTTGGTGCATTGAGAGGAATTGTGGTTCATCATTGGTGTCATTGGGAGGAATCCTGCCCCTTTATTGGTGTCAGTGGGGGGAACTACCCATTGTCGGTATCGGTGGATGCAAATAGTGACTCAAGGGCTGGATAAAAGAAAGCAAAGGGCCGCAGTTTGGAGACCACTGGTATGGACAACACTGAGACAAATTTGTTTTCAGGCATTTTTTTAAATAGACATTCCATGTTCAAGGGGCAGAAACAAATACGTTTTACCCAAACACTGATTGTGGTTTTGGTTGTGTACCCAAACACTGGTTTATGTAGGTGAAAGTTAGAGCCAGTTCACACTGGGGCGACTCGTCAGGCGGCTCAGGGACGAGTCGCGTCCCATTCTATGCGACTTCGGGGGCGGCTCGGGGCAATTTGCATTGACTTCTATACAGAAGTAATTTTGCTAATCACCTCTGAAGTCGTCTTCAGGACGACTTGCAGAGTCGCCCCCAAAGTCGTGCCTCCACAGTGTGAACCGGCTCTAATGCTGAAGTAGAAGGAGAACTGAAATGTGAAAAACAACAGTATCAGTTGTATCAGATGTAGCCTCAATCAGGCAATTTATTTTAAGGGGTATAAAGCAGTGAATTTAACTTTCACTAAGCATCCACTGGTGGTAAATCGGTTACTGTCAGATAAAATACATTCTTTGCTTTTTAAATATGCCCCAAGTGCTTTTGGTGCTTTCTTGTAACACATGTGCAAAGGGATTCCAAAGTCAGTTCTGGGCTCTAAAGCCCCGTACACAAGGCCCGAATGTTGAGAGACATCGGCCAGTACAATCAAAACCAGCCAACATTCGGTCCACGCTTATGACAGCCGGTCCGACAGAAGCCGGCCCTTAGGACGAGCATGCTGGAAAACCAGCAGCCAACTGGCTCTGGTTCAGCGCTCTCAGCCAATGGCTGAAAGCGCTGACCGGAGTGTTCTGGTGGGGGGCGTTCCTCTATCGGAACACAACAGCTCAGTGGGGGGACATCACTGTCCTAACCTTGGATCGTTAGTACAGCGGCTCCGACTGGTGCTGTCAGTTTTTTTTTTTTTTTTTTTAACCCAGCGGATTGAAGGAAAAAAACTATTAGGGCCAGATCCACAAAGAAGTTACGCTGGGGTATCTATTGATATGCCGCGTAACTTCTAGTTTGCTCCAGCGTATCTTTGTTTTGTATCTAAAAAACAAGATACGCCTGAAGCTGGGCTAGATCCGACTGGCGTACGTCTTAGTACGCCATCGGATCTAAAGTGCATATTTACGCTGGCCGCTAGGTGGCGTTTCTGTCGATTTCCGCGTTGAGTATGCAAATTAGCTAGATACGGCGATCCACGAACGTACGTCCGGCCGACGCATTTTTTTTAACGTCGTTTCCGTAAGGCTTTTTTCGGCGTATAGTTACCCCTGCTATATGAGGCGTATCCTATGTTAAGTATGGACGTCGTTCCCGCGTCAATTTCTTTACATTTTACGTCATTTGCGCAAGTCGTTCGCGAATAGGGCTTTGCGTAGAATGACGTTCACGTCGTAAGCATTGGCTTGTTGCGGGTTAATTTGGAGCATGCGCACTGGGATACCCCCAAGGACGGCGCATGCGCCGTTCAGAAAAAACGTAATTTACATCGGGTCAAGTAAAATTAACATAAAACACGCACACATCTTTAAGATTTGAATTCCGCGCCCTTACGCCGGCAGATTTACGCTACACCGCCGTAACTTTAGAGGCAAGTGCTTTGTGAATACAGCACTTGCCTCTCAAAGTTGCGGCGGTGTAACGTTACGCCGGAATAAAATTACGATCCGCCACGTGGATCTGGCCCATAGTGTGTACTAGACACAGTCGGAAATCGGATTCCTACAAAAATGTTATTACTAAGAACATATAATAAAACATGTTATAGAGAAAAAGTAGGGAAAGCTGTAAGTATTTATTATGTTCTGCCTCTAAGGGTTTTGAACAAATAGGGAGGTTTGGTGGCAGGGCCTTTTTTAATTGCATTTACTAACATTGACAGTTTGGTATTTGGTAAAGGGGTTGTAAATCTGTCAGATGCCTTCTGTTTGAATTTAGTATAGTATGAAACTAGAAAAAGAAACAACTACCACAAGGGATTAAAGTTTCTTGCAATCTTTGGGGGTGGCAAAAGCATAAAAGATTTCACTTAAAATCTTTTCTTTTGAAGACATCTCAGTACATTGTATACAAAATAAAGTGCGCAACCATAAATATATAACATAGTGATTAAGTGAGATGATAAAGAAACCAATAATAATAGACTTTATTATTGGTTTCATCAATAATAAAAAATTATATGTGAATAAATAAATGTCTCTGTGTATTCAGTGCCAAGCATGGATATCCATGATGTTCAGCGCTGTATTTTCTTACATTAGAGAGGAAAAGATTATAATAGCCTCTTACCAGACAGGATGGATCCCAAGTTACAGGGATATAATACGCTTGTTATCAAAGTAACCACCTGCGATATCCTTCTTTGTGGGCTCAGCTGCAAAAAAAGCTTAATTCCCCAGTGATAATCGCTCCACCAAGGATTTCAGAGACAATATCCAAACGATTCTAGCGTCACCAATATATTTATTCAATGTTTTCCAGCATATAACGTATGTATGAACGTCAAGAAGGGGAAAAACCTCACGGTGCAGTAGAAAACAAAAGTTTTATTTTCCAAATATCATTGAACTTTAACAATATAGAGTATCCAAATAAACACTGCCGCAGATCGCCTCCACATTCACACATCACCACATTCCAGCCTGCAGGAAAAGTTCTGCGGCTGTGTTTGTTTGGATACTTTACGTTATTTTTAAAACTTGTATATCTCAGTGCATTGTTCTACATTGTACTACAGTACTACATTGTGCTTTGTTCATTAGGTGCCAGATTTATGAACCCCATAAGAGGCAAGTCGAAGGGCCTAATGTAATGGGAGCTCAGACTCTTTACCCCTGGCTTTACTGTCTTGGAACTGATTCTTTATCCTAAGGACAGGGACCAGCCATACAGAATAATGGTAACACATGGAGCAGGTAAATGATTCTGTATGGTGGGTCTTTGTCCCCATTTTAGTAATGCTTTAAGATGAAAGGTTCTCACTTATGTTTTTGAGAACAAAAACAAAATGCAATGGCTCAAAAATCGCTGGGATTGTCATATTTGGCAAGCTTCCATGGTTTCTCTAAACCTCTAAGCTCAGGTGGTAAAAATATTTGCTCACAAGGGAAACTTGAGCCTGCCATGGAAATAAAGCTTATGTATTTTTCTGTGCTGTGCCTCTCAGTGGGAAATGCCATTCAAGAGGTTCAGTTGTGCTTTAGAGTCTCCTATTACCTCAGAAATAAGATCCACAGCAAATATCTGATGTCACATTTATTTTTGTGACACCTCAGGTGGCTTTATACCGTATAAAAGAATTGTAAAGTTCATTTTGTTTTTTTGAGTAGTAAGGGTTGGTATTCATTGAAGAGAATCTACTCACCCCACCCTGCAGGGAAGCTGCTATGCATGTAGCAATCGGATTGAGTAATCCATTTATTGTGACCCTGTCAAGAATATTAAAATACCCACAATGAATACCTATTAGAGAAGATAGTAAATAATTGTCATGGTTCTTGATTCCATAGATATCACCCGGTGACCCCCGCCCCCTTATGTCGTCACCACCCGGAGCATGATGGGACTGTGACGTCATAAGAGGCCTATATAAATCGTTGCGCACCCGGCATTACAGCGGGAGAGGCGTTGTGTCAACATCGAAGAAGAGAAGGAGGGAAGAAGACGACGCGGAAGACTGGGCCCCCGCTAGTAAAAGAGCTGTAAGAAGATAGCGGAGAAGCCCGGCAGAAAGACACTGGAGAAGAGGGAAGAAGACAATGCGGAAGATCGGGCCCCCCCTAGTAAAAGAGCTGCAAGAAGATAGTGGAGAAGCCTGTCAGAAGAAAGAAGGCACCTGAGAGCAGAAGAAGAGACCCCCGAAGTCGGAAGAAGACCTCCGGAGCTGCCTAATAAATGACTTAAAACCTGTGTAGTGTTTTTTTTTTTTTTTTTTTCTCCAGGTGAATGGGTAGGGGTACGATGTACCCCATACTCATTCACCTAGGGTGGGGGGTTGGGATTTGGTGGTCCCCTTATTAAAGGGGGCTCCCGGATTCTGATAAGCTCCCCACCCGCAAACCCAGACAACCAACGGCCAGGGTTGTTGGGAAGAGGCCCTTGTCCCCATCAACATGGGGACAAGGTGCTTTCGGGTGGGGGGCCGCAGGGCGCCCCCCCTGCCCCAAAGCACCCACCCCCCATGTTGAGGGCATGTGAAATGGTACGGTTCAGGAAGGGGTCGCTCGCTCGTCCCCATCCCCTTTCCTGACCGACCAGGCTGTGTGCTCGGATAAAGGTCTGGTATGGATTTTGGAGGGACCCCCACGCTGTTTTTCGGCATAGCAGACCAAATGGCCTGGTATGCTCTTGGAGGGGGAACCCATGCCGTTTTTTTATGAAAAATTTGGCGTGGAGTTCCCCCTCAAGATTCATACCAAACGCAGCTGACACAGTGCATTGCGATTACCTGCGGTTATGTGCAGATAGCTGCACCAAATCATTCCTGGACGCAGTCAATTCTTTTTTTTCTATCTGCACCAAACCGCAGGTAACGAAACTGCAGCTAAACGTCCTTTGCAGCACTCCCTGGTCCCTCTCGCAAATCTCCATGTCACTATTATACTTAAAAACTTGTTGAGCAAATTTATACATGAATGGTCTATATGGAGGTGTTTTGCTTGGGATCTGTCTATTATTACTTTGAGATATTCCTGGTTGATGCCTTTGACTCTTTGGGGTTATCACTGTAGCACATGTACACTGTGTGAGGCTGAGAATAGGACTAACACTGAGCTACAAGGTGAAATGCTTCTCCTTGAAATTACTGTACATCAATACAATTAAGTCAGGCTGAAAAAGTTGCCGTCCCCCGCTCCCTTCTCTAATTCCCGTTAATCCTCTGCATACAGTACAGATTCCCCGCTGTGAAAAGGAACATTTCTGCTGGTAATTACAAGGGTTAGAAGGTGACTGCATCCACATTCAGGAACAATTATATAGACCTGTCAGGATTCAGATGAGCTGGCTGACAAGTAGCTTAATGGAGCCAGGAATCCCCTGAAGTCTATAGAGCCAATCTCAGCCTGGCTGCTGACATTTCCGGACAATATGGCACAGAGCAGATCTAACCTGTCTGATCTGAGGTACCGTTAAAAAAAAAAAAAAAGTCAGCGATATAGTGTTTGTGCTATTCTCTCCAGCTAACTCTCTAGGTTTTGCTGTCTCCTCAGGTGTCCCCACTGGCACTGGTTATGTGTAAGTGAATGGTAGCGTAACACCCTTCTAGTTAGGATGGTAGGCACATTTAGTTTTATTTGGCTACCCTGTAATCAGTGGAGCAGTTGCTAAATTGGTTTGGGCTGTTCAGGGTTTCACAGGCTGAAGGTTTGATTAATTCCCCCTGAATTCTAGACTTTTCTAGAACATAGTGGGCTGGAAGGTCAAATAAGCAGTCTGGATATTTATGGGACTTCAGCCAATGAAGAGCATATAAATAATCTTGGCTTGGAGCAGCCATGTTCTTGTCCTACTGATTTCCCAAGGGGGCTCTTCCCCCTTTGGGCAGACCGCTAGAGTTTGATGCATGTTCTAGCTGTGCCATAGCTAGAGGACATTTTCTGTAGCTAATCAAAGGGTTTCCCTTAAGGACCCAGTCTTGAGAGCTCACTAACGCGCAGCTAATGAATGTTGAAAAGGGTCTGGCTGTCTTGTGGCATTGTCAGCATTAACCTGTCCCTCACTGAAGAGTGTCCAGTGGGTACTGAAAGAAGGCATCCAGTAATCCTGTGGCATAGTGACTACTGACCTAAGCTCAGGGTCTTAATGACTGTGCTTTGGGTGGAAGAGGCAGGAGTAGCCCTGCCTGGTATAACTTTTTAAAAAGACTCCGTTCTCCCATCCATACTTGTTCCTGCATAGAGACTGTTCAGGGAGGTTTAGCAAAGTGGAGTGTCCTCCTGCAAATATTTAGTAAATTTGTTGTATCCCATATCGCCATACATCCAATCCAAGTTCTTCAGCAAAAACAAGAAAAAAAAATAATAAAAAGGCATCCCCTAGACTTTTTACTGAGCCAGAGTGGGAAAATAACTGGTTAAATTACAGCGGCTCCTTCGGAGGTAGTGCTGCAATAGTTTCCTATATCTCTATGTGGCTGTATCAAAAAGTGCATGTGACAGGTCAGCATTTCTCTGCCTTTTTTTAGTCGGGGGACCCTTTAGAAATATTGAGGCACCCTAGCTACCTCACCTAAGGGTTCCCATCTTTATATTATAGTCCAACCTATCACTCCCAAGCCCACCCTTCACATCCGATTTCCCCCCTTTACAACAGAGTCCTCTGTAACCCTTTTACAAATAGTCCTACCTTCAAATTTTTATCGAGGCTGCAGCATCATGACAGAGGGCAGCAGGCATAGCATTTTCATATTCTTATGAATGCCCACCCTGGAGCTTCGGCATCTATTTCCATAGAAACAGTGGAACCTTGGATTACGAGCATAATCCGTTCCAGAATGCGAGTTTCCCCATAGAAGTCAATGGAAACTAAAATAATTTCCGGCGCCCCCCCCCCCCCCACCTCAGGCCAAACGCGATACTGCACACAGCTGTGGGTTGAATCGCAATCGCAAACCGAGTCAGGATAAAAAAAAACAGTGCTCGTATTGTGTTCCCCAGGACGAAGTCATTTGTGACAAAACAGCGTAGGGAGGAGCGGCGTGCTGATGTAACTGCAAATGAGGCAAGGTCCCGGAAGGAACGGGCTGCTATTGAGAGCTGGCTGGATTGAATATTTTTTATGACACAGCATTTTATCTACAATACATTGTAAGTGCAATTCTGCTTTTTTATATATATTAAATGTTTTGCTGAATTACGCTATGGAAGCCTTCTTTCACTCTAACATGGGGAACTACTAACTAACTAAGCGCGGGCTGCACTGAGGACACCTTGAACAGAGGAGCTGGGATACCTTGCTGATGAGCATAGAGACCCGGGCAGGGGTAAACAGCAGTGATTTCTTAGGTAGAGGAACCTTTCTTTCTCAACACATCGCTATTTCTTGGGTGTTTTTCCGTTTGAAGTCACAGATGTCAAGTGACCTGAAGATTTCATATATAATATAACCCTTGGAGTATTGCATGAACTTTCATGTTTGAGTGCTGTGGACTTTTATAGGGCAAGGGCATATGGCCCTAAGGAATGTGTGATATCCATTCATGATCATCTGAGTTTATCATATTCATTCATGATTTTTCTGTAATACCTTGAAGTAGCACAGTTCTTGGTTTTCTATTATCTCCAGCTGACTGGGAGCCCGACTAGCCCCCATTGATGCTGATATTAAAATCACATATATATCTTGTTGATACATGGGACATGTTAACATATATCATATTTAATTTTTACACAGCTTATTTTTCTAGAATTGTTGTATTGCGAAAAACTCGTTAAACGCTTTACTCGCAATCCGAGGTTTCACTGTGTATGTGTGTGTGTATATAAAATTAATTATCAAACAAAAACATCTGTGATTTGCGTAGCCAACAGTTACCCATCTGCAGTTGGGAATGAAGAGGTGATACCGCTCTAAAAAAGCTGCTGATCCCTTGAGTGGCTCCCACCCTTCTGAGGCCGACAGGTGCTGGCTCTGCACAAATGCATGGGATTGGAAAGAAATCCTGGTCTGCCGCACTCCATTAAACGACGCCTATTGGATAAAATCAAATCAAAACATGATCCAAAAACAGTGCAGTCAAAAATAGAAAGTAAACACTAGGACACAAAAATGGCTAACATGTTTCACATCGTGAGATGTTTACTCATAGCTATGAGTAAGCATCTCACGATGTGAAACATGTTAGTCATTTTTTTAGCAGCAAAAAATATTAGTCAATTACAATGAGTTATATGTAAAAGGTATTTTTATTTTACAAAATAATTAAAATTCACAAAGTTTTAAAATATAAGCCCTGGCTGCAAATTATAAGACGTAATCCATCAAACATACAGTAACAACGGTAAAAAATAGGGCGGATATGCTCAAACAATGCAGAAATCCAGCCATAAAATTAAACCCCAGTGCATTTTGCCCCCAATGTAGTCGTGGTCTTCTTCAGAGGGATTGTTTTGTCTAAAAGTCACATCAGAAACGTGGAATTGTAACATATCGCAGAATATAGCTGTGCATATGGAAACATCAGGTATATTTACCGCTAGTGGATGGAAGACAATCTTTTAACCAGAGACTTGTTAAAAAGTGATCCAAATCATTCCATGAGTTATACTCGTCACCCCTAAACCCGATCCAATGGAGGGACTGGCTTACAAGAAACCACACTCTTGGTGTCCCAACGCGCTGGAGTTTAATTTCATGGCTGGATTGCTGCATTGTTTGAGCATATCCACCCTACTTTTTACTGTTGCTTTGTTTGATGGATTACGTCTTATAATTTGCAGCCAGAGCTCATATTTTAAAACTTTGTGAATTTTAATTATTTTGTAAAATAAAAATACCTTTATACACTGAGCAAAATTATAAACGCAACGCCTGTGTTTGCCCTTATTTATCATGAGGGATCGTGCAATTGACATGCTGACTGCAGGAATGTCCACCAGAGCTGTTGCCCTTGAATTGAATGTTCATTTCTCTACCATAAGCCGTCTCCAAAGGCATTTCAGAAAATTTGGCTGTACATCCAACGGCCTCACAACAGCAGACCACGTGTAACCACACCAGCCCAGGACCTCCACATAAAGCATCTTCACCTCCAAGATCGCCTGAGACCAGCCACCCGGACAGCTGCTTCAACAATCTGTTTGTATAACCAAAGAATTTCTGCACAAACTTTCAGAAACCGTCTCGGGAAGCTCATCTGCATATGATCTGCAATAATCATGTTGTCTAATCAGCATCTTGATATGCCGCACTCGTGAGGTGGATGGATTATCTCGGCGAAGGAGAACTGCTCACTAACACAGATTTAGACAGATTTGTGAACAATATTTGAGAGAAAAAGTCATAGGGCCATATCCACAAAAGAGATACTCCGGCGTAAGCCGTCGTATCTCTGGTTCTAACTTTGGAACTGATCCTCAGAAGCAGTTTTCCTAAGTTAGGCAGAAGATCCGACATCTGTAAGGGACTTACACTGCCGGATCTTAGGATGCAGTACCGCATCCGCCACTGGGGGCATTTCGAGTCGAAATGCCTCTGCTAGTATGCAAATTAGCACTTAGGGCGATACTCAAAGCTTTTGTGCTTAGTTTTTTCGCCGTAAGTGTTAGTTTGCCTGGTGTAAAACTAGGGCTGCTTTTACAAAGTGTAAAGTTAGTCACACCTTGTAAAGGCCCATTCAAGCGACGGCATTTGGTATGCATTCCCGAGGGAGAACTCCACGGCAATTTGTAAAATCCAAACCGGCATGGGTTCCCCCCCAGGAGCATACCAGGCCCATAGGTCTGTTATGGGTTGTAAGGAGACCCCCCTACGCCGAAAAATTGACGTAGGGGGTCCCCCTACAATCCATACCAGACCCGTATCCAAAGCACGCTACCCGGCCGGTCAGGAATGGGAGTGGGGACGAGCGAGCGTCCCCCCCCCTCCTGAGCCGTGCCAGGCCGCATGCCCTCAACATGGGGGGGTTGGGTGCTCTGGGGCAGGGGGGCGCACTGCGGCCCCCCCCACCCCAGAGCACCCTGTCCCCATGTTGATGAGGACAGGACCTCTTCCCGACAACCCTTGCCGTTGGTTGTCGGGGTATGCGGGCGGGGGCTTATCGGAATCTGGGAGTCCCCTTTAATAAGGGGGCCCCCAGATACCGGCCCCCCACCCTAAGTGAATGGATATGGGGTACATCATACCCCTATCCATTCACCTGTAGGCAAAAAGTAAAATGTAGTAAACACACAACACAAGGGTTTTTAAAATAATTTATTATTCTGCTCCGGATGCCCCCCCTGTCTTCGTTATTAGCTCAATTACCAGGGGGGGCTTCTTCTTCCGCTCTCCGGGGGTCTATTTCTTCTTCCGCTCTCCGGGGGGGGGCTTCTCCGGACTCCGGGGGGCTTCTTCCATCTTCTCCCCTCTTCCGCTGTTGACTCGGCGAACCCCGGTTCTTCTGCAGCTCTCCGGTGCCTTCTTCTTCAGCGCTGGCTGCCTGCTATGTTTGTGTGTGAGCTCGATTTCAAACAGGCAGCCGGCGCGGTCTTCTGTGACGTCATCTTCTCTTCTGTTCTTCTCCCCTCTTCCGATGTTGCCTCGTCGCCTGTTGTCGCTGTAATGATGGAAGCGCGCCTTGCAACACATTTATATAGGCATCACCGTCCCATCATGCTCCGGTAGGTACCCACGTGGTGGGTGCACGTGGGTAGGCACCCACCACGTGGGTACCTGCCGGAGCATGATGGGACGGTGATGCCTATATAAATGGGATGCAAGGCGCGCTTCCATCATTACAGCGACAACAGGCGACGAGGCAACATCGGAAGAGGGGAGAAGAACAGAAGAGAAGATGACGTCACAGAAGACCGCGCCGGCTGCCTGTTTGAAATCGAGCTAACACACAAACATAGCAGGCAGCCAGCGCTGAAGAAGAAGGCACCGGAGAGCTGCAGAAGAACCGGGGTTCGCCGAGTCAACAGCGGAAGAGGGGAGAAGATGGAAGAAGCCCCCCGGAGTCCGGAGAAGCCCCCCCCCCGGAGAGAGCGGAAGAAGAAATAGACCCCCGGAGAGCGGAAGAAGCCCCCCCTGGTAATTGAGCTAATAACGAAGACAGGGGGGGCATCCGGAGCAGAATAATAAATTATTTTAAAAACCCTTGTGTTGTGTGTTTACTACATTTTACTTTTTGCCTACAGGTGAATGGATAGGGGTACGATGTACCCCATATCCATTCACTTAGGGTGGGGGGCCGGTATCTGGGGGCCCCCTTATTAAAGGGGACTCCCAGATTCCGATAAGCCCCCGCCCGCATACCCCGACAACCAACGGCAAGGGTTGTCGGGAAGAGGTCCTGTCCTCATCAACATGGGGACAGGGTGCTCTGGGGTGGGGGGGCCCGCAGTGCGCCCCCCTGCCCCAGAGCACCCAACCCCCCCATGTTGAGGGCATGCGGCCTGGCACGGCTCAGGAGGGGGGGGGACGCTCGCTCGTCCCCACTCCCATTCCTGACCGGCCGGGTAGCGTGCTTTGGATACGGGTCTGGTATGGATTGTAGGGGGACCCCCTACGTCGATTTTTCGGCGGAGGGGGGTCTCCTTACAACCCATACCAGACCTAAGGGCCTGGTATGCCCCTGGGGGGGGAACCCATGCCGTTTTTTTCGTTGAAAATTGGCATGGAGTTCTCCCTCTCAGGAATGCATGCTGTGCGACGCTGTCATTTTTTTTTAAAATTATTTGTTTTCCCGGCGCGTCTTTTTTTCACCCGTCGCAACTTTAGTGTCCCGTCGCAATCCACAAAGCCGCCGGCGTCAATTACGTTCGCGCGATGCACGTCGGGAAAATTACGTCACACGCATGCGCAGTACGGCCGGCGCGGGAGCGCGCCTCATTTAAATTGTAAACGCCCCCCGGAGAGGAGGAACGCCTTACGACGGCGGCACTTAACTTACACGGCTTGAAATTTTTACGTAAGTGCTTTGTGGATCAGGCACTTGGGTAAAAACTTTAAGTCAGTGTAACTTAACTGCTGAAAGTTAAGTTACGCCGCCTGGCTGAGGATTTGGCCCATAGATCTTTGCGTTCAGCTCATGATAAATAGGGGCAAACACAAAAGTGTTGCATTTATAATTTTTCTCAGTGTATATAGCTCATTGTAATTGACACATTTTTGCTGCTAAAAACCCCTGGGGGAATTATTTTGTTCTTTTGTCACTATTAGGATGTGCAACCTTCTCACTTCAATGTGTCTCTCCCTATTTAACCTCAGTGGCGGTATGATTATGTCCGATTTTTGATGCCAAAAGCGGTACATTGTTTTGCATGGAAATTTGGCATTTTATATTGTAGGCCTGTAATTCTTAGGAATAACTCGCTTAAATCTGTCCAAACAAGAGTCTAGTATACATCCTGGGTATGATAAAGTTTGAAACATAAAATCATAAATTATAATATAATAAATAACTTTAAATAATTATCAAAAATAATATTATAATAATAAGCACTTTTTTAATTTTCCCACCAGGCTCCGTCCCCGTGCGTCGTGACGCACGCAGGGAACGGAGCCCGGCATACAGTACATCGGGCGGAAGATACAGCCACTGCACACAGCAGGGAGACATCGCAGGATCTTGAGGACAAGGTAAGTTACTTTCCCTGGATACTGCAATGCAGCCCCAAGTGTGGCTCGGGGCTACCGCTCTTGGTATGGAAAATTCACCCCGAGCTGCAGTCGGGATTACCAATTCAGAAAAATCTACAATGGTTGTTACCTTTTGGGGTATAATAATCTAAACATGAGCACTCAATAGTCAGCATTCAAATAATTAATGACAAGATTAATGTAGCATATTGACCCTACCAAAATGGCTGCCTTTCCCAAATGGTGGCTTGTTAAGGAGGAGCTTATGTCTTGCATGCTTAAAGTTTGTATAAGTATGAGGGGTGATGATGAGGGTATGATGGTGATGAAGAGGGTATGAAGTATAATGTATGAAGTGTGAGTGTATAGTGATGAGTGTGTTTAGAATGATCCTGTCTATGCAGTGTCGTGGTCCTATATACCATTCTGGACAATAAGTTCATAATAATTCTAATAAGCCTAGCCCAGAAGGTGTAACTTCTTATCATTGGTTGATGCAGATAATAATTAGCGTCTTTGCAATTCTGTTGTTTGATCAGTCACTTCCTCTTTTAACCACCAAGTGTCAATCTAAGACCAGGGATCTCTTTGTTCTAAATAGCTTGTAGGACTGTGCACTTCTCATGATACAAGTGTATCCATTATGATATTTCTAATATATATGTAATGTTAGGAGATCTGGTAACACAGTTAGATGAGTATCCATTTCTAATGCAACAATATTTCAAACACAATTATATTGATTGGGAATAGATGTTTTACTTATACGGTATCTCAAAAAAGTGAGTACATCCCTCACGTTTTTGTGAATATTTTATTATATCTTTTCATGTGACAACACTGAAGAAATGGCACTTTGCTACAATATAAAGTAGTGAGTGTACAGCTTGTATAACAGTGTAAATTTGCTATCTCCTCAAAATAACTCAACACACAGCCATTAATGTCTAAACCGCTGGCAAAAAAAAGCGAGTACACCCCCTAGGTGAAAATGTCCAAAGTGGGCCCAAAGTGTCAATATTTTGTGTGGCCACAATTATTTTCCAGCACTGCCTTAACCCTCTTGGGCATGGAGTTTACCAGAGCTTCACAGGTTGCCACTGGATTCCTCTTCCACTCCTCCATGATGACATCACAGATCTGGTGGATGTTGGAGACCTTGCGCTCCTCCACCTTCTGTTTGAGGATGCCCCACAGATGCTCAATAGGGTTTAGATCTGGAGACATGCTTGGTCAATCCATCACCTTTACCCTCAGCTTCTTTAGCAAGGCAGTGGTCGTCTTGGAGGTGTGTTTGGGGTCTTTATCATGTTGGAATTCTGCCCTGCGGCCCAGTCTTCGAAGGGAGGGGACCATGCTCTGCTTCAGTGTGTCACAGTACATGTTGGCATTCATGGTTTCCTCAATGAACTGTAGCTCCCCAGTGCTGGCAGCACTCATGCAGCCCCAGACCATGACATTCCCACCACAATGCTTGACTGTAGACAAGACACACTTGTCTTTGTACTCCTCACCTGGTTGCCGCCACACACACTTGACACCATCTGTACCTAATATGTTTATCTTGGTCTCATCAGACCACAGTACATGGTTCCAGTAATCCATGTCCATAGTCTGCTTGTCTTTAGTAAACTGTTTGTGGGCTTTCTTGTGCATCATCTTTAAAAGAGGCTACCTTCTGGGACGACAGCCATGCAGACCAATTTGATGCAGTGTGCAGTGTATGGTCTGAGCACTGACAGGCTGTCCCCCCACCCTTCAATCTCTGCAGCAAATCTGGCAGCACTCATACATCTACTTGTCAAAGACAAACTCTGGATATGACGCCGAGTACGTGCACTTAAGTTTTTTGGTCGACCATGGTGAGGCCTGTTCTGAGTGGAACCTGTCCTGTTAAACAACTGTATGGTCTTGGCCACAGTGCTGTAGCTCAGATTAAAGTTCTTGGCAATCTTCTAATAGCCTAGGCCATCTTGATGTAGAGTAACAATTCATTTTTTTCAGATCCTCAGAGAGTTCTTTGCCATGAGGTGCCATGTTGAACTTCCAGTGACCAGTATGAGAGACTGAGAGCGATTAAATCTAATTTAACACACCTGCTCCCCATTCACACCTGAGACATTGTAACACTAATGAGTCACATCACATCGGGGAGGGAAAATTACTAATTGGGCCCAATTTTGACATTTTCACTTAGGGGTGTACTCCTTTTTGTTTCCAGTGGTTTAGACATTAATGGATGTGTGTTGAGTTATTTTGAGGGGACAGCAAATTTTCACTGTTATACAAGCTGTACACTCACTACTTTACATTGTAATGATGCTGCTGTATGGCTCAGCATATTTGCGGTTGTAAAATATTTCTCAGTGTGGTTACTCATCTTATCAATGTATTCAGTCTGCACAAGTACCGTATTTATCGCGGTATAACGCGCTCCCACGTATACCGCGCACCCCTAAAGTGCACCCGAAATTCCTGTAAAAAAAAAATGTTATATGATTGCATTACTTACAGTTTTGGTGTCTTCCCAGCGTCCATCGTCCGGTCCGGCGTCCGTCTGCGGCCTCGATGGTGTCCTCCCGGCTTCTCCAGCGCGCCTCACGTCGAGTCCCCGCTTCCCGCGCTCAGTTCGAAAGCCTCCGCCGACATATACCGAGTGCAGTACACTCGGGTACATTCGGCAAGGCTCGGCGTCGCTCGCGCTCACGCTCTGTGACGTTTATGCGTGAGCACGAGCGAAGCCGAGCCTGGCCGAATGTACCCAAGTGTACTGCACTCGGTATATGTCGGCGCAGGATTTCAAACTGAGCGCGGGAAGCGGCTATCGGCGTATATCGCGCACCCACGATTTCCCCCTTATTTTAAGGGGAAAATAGTGCGCAATATACGCCGATAAATACGGTAGTTGTTTTTCCTGACAAGGCTTACCATCCGTTGGTAACTATTGGTAAATATGAAATATAAGATTATAATCTCCTACACGTTTTTTTTTTTATTCAGCAATAAATATGATAACATTACCTTATAAATTTAGGCTTCATAACATTGTAAGGGGACCCCATAGAGGGGTACTAATATAATTCAGAAAACAAGAGTTTTAACATTGTACTTTGATTATAATGACCTTGAAGAATTTGTGTTTACACCAGCAATTCAGGTGAAAGCCACAGCCATCCCAAAGATGTGTGCTGAAGCAGCAGGCTGGTCTTGGATTTCAATACATTTTCTCATAATGAACAAAACCTGCCCTAGCAAAACCTTATCCCTAGTCATTGGCTACCAATAAGTATTTTGAGATACCGCATTCTGGTTTTGTGGATAAGTTAAGTGTATTCATAGAACTATCCTAAGTTGCAAATAACTTTTTAGTGTTGTGCTTTTTACCTAATGCATCCTCAATCTAATTCCTGCAAGGGTTGACTGAAAATCGGTTTTGAAAAATAATTTTTCTGGAAGCTGCAAATATTATAAGAGCCAAGTTTCTGCTGCCCGTGGTTACTTTGACCCTCTCTATTTTCGTAACACCAGAAATTGCTCAGTCTGATGTGCAAATTACATTTATCAAATTAGAATTAGCAGAGTAATACAATTTGATTTCTGTATTATTTTCTCTCTCTCTCTCTCTCCACAGTTGTGCTCATAAATTTACATACCCTGGCAGAATTTATGATTTCTTGGCCATTTTTCAGAGAATATGAATGATAACACAAAAACGTTTTCTTTCACTCATAATTAGTGTTTGGCTGAAGCCATTTATTATCAACTGTGTTTATTCTTTTTAAATCATAATGACAACAGAAATTACCCTGATCAAAAGTTTACATACCCTGGTGAGTTTGGCCTGATAACATGCACACAAGTTGACACAAAGGGGTTTGAATGGCTTTTAAAAGTAACCATCCTCACCTGTGATCTGTTTGCTTGCAACTAGTGTGTGTATAAAAGGTCAAAGAGTTTCTGGACTCCTGACAGACCCTTGCACCTTTCATCCAGTGCTGCACTGACGTTTATGGATTCTGAGGCCTCGTACACGCGGGCAAGAATCTCGTCAGGAAAAAAACGTTGTTTTTCCCTACGAGATTCTTGGCAAGAATCTCTTGCCGCCCGAGTGTACACACAGACCTTTCAAAAGAACCGCAGTTCTCTTGAAAGGCAAGAACGCGGTGATGTCATTGCGTACGATGAGCATGCACTCGTCACATTCGATGCCGTCGCCGCCATCTTGCTTCACCCTACCTATGCCGTGGAAGCTACCGCGCATGCGTCAGTCATTTTGAGCATGTGCGGGTTTCCACGGCGACAGGTAAGTATACACAATCTCTGGTTTTTCGTCGGGAAACAGGCCGACAAGAATTTCGACGAGAAAATAGAGAGCAGGATCTCTATTTTTCTCATTGAGATTCTGGCCAGATTTCCAGACGAGAAACCTGAAAGCCTTGTACACACGCTCGGTTTACTCGAGCGTGTGTATTAGGCTTGAGTCATGGGGAAAGCAAAAGAATTGTCAAAGGATCTGCGGGAAAGGGTAGTTAAACTGTATAAAACAGGAAATGGATATAAAAAGATATCCAAGGAATTGAGAATGCCAATCAGTAGTGTTCATACTAATCAAGAACTGTAAAATGAGGGGTTCTGTTGAAATCAAACCACGGTCAGTTAGACCAACTCAAATTTCAGCCACAGCTGCCAGGAAAATTGTTTGGGATGCAAAGAAAAACCCACAAATAACTTCAGGTGAAATACAGGACTCTCTGAAAACATGTGGTGTGGTTGTTTCAAGATGCACAATTAGAGTCGGTTCACACTAGGGCGACACGACTTCCAGCGCGACTTTCAGAGGCGACTCCGACACGACTTGAGCATGAACCACAGGGCGATCTGGGGCGATTTACAATACGACTTGAAGTCGTCTCCAGGACAGGAGACTTTCCAGTGGCCAATCAAACAACAATCAGCTCTAGGGGAGGGAGGGGGAGGGAGAAGTTTGCCTGAGAAATGTATGTTATCTTCCTGGAAAGTCGCTTCAGTTAAGACAGTGATCAGACTTGGAGGCGACTTCCATTGAAATCAATGGGTACAAATCGCCTACAAGTCGGATTGAAGTAGTACAGGAACTTCTTTTGAAGTCGGAGCGACTCGAGTCGTGTGTATTAACACCGCTCCCATTCACTTGCATTGTTTTTCTCTACAGCGCGACTTGGGACGTTTGGGACATTTGTTTATGTCGGATCTTTCGTTTTTCGTTTTCTGTGCTTTCGTTATCGTTTGTTAAAACGATAACGAAAATACCTGAAATTTGGACGAAAATGCATTCGGACGAAAACGAATGCACATGTCTAGCTCTCAGTACTAGAGTGTACATGCAAGATGGTACTGACAAATTAGTAGCCTAGTAGATGCTCAACGTGGATTTGTTTTGTTGGCAAGGCAGATGACTGGTGCATGTGGGACAGAGAGTGTAAGAACATGCCAAGGAACAGAATTAAAGAACAGAACTGTGCTGACAAATTAGTGTTCTGATGGGTTCCCAGTCCAAACTCTTTTTATGCACAGGAGCTCAATAGAATCTATTTAAATTCTGATGATGGTTTAAATTACTGATAGCCATCACAGGCCATCCCTGTGCATAGGTAGCCTTCCATAGGCCCCACTCATAATAAGGATGACCAAATTTTAGGCCCTGTTCAGCTTGGTGTGAATCTGAGTGCTCAGTGGTGGTCATTTGTGGTTACTGGGAAAGTACCCCTTTACATTGAGGGTAAGATGGAACTATGGGCCGGATTCAGGTAGGGGCGCGCATTGTTACGGCAGCGCAGCGTATCGTATTTACGCTACGCCTCCGTAAGTCAGAGAGGCAAGTGTTGTATTTACAACACGCATGCGCCGTCCGTGGAATTTCCCAGTGTGCATTGCTCCAAAGTACGCCGCAAGGACGTCATTGGTTTTGACGTGAACGTAAATCACGTCCAGCCCCATTCACAGACGAGTTACGCAAACGACATAAAATTTTCAAATTTCGACGCGGGAACGACGACCATACTTAACATTGGCTACGCCACCTAGGGGGCAGGTTTATCTTTACGCAGCGTATCTCTTACGGAAACAGCGTATCTTGACTGCGACGGGCAAGCGTACGTTCGTGAATCGGCGTATCTAGTAATTTACATATTCTATGCCGAAATCAACGGAAGCGCCACCTAGCGGCCAGCGGGAAAATTGCACCCTAAGATACAACGGCGCAGGCCATCGTATCTTAGCTAGGTTTAAGTATATCTCAGTTTGAGAATACACTTAAACTTACGACAGGCTTAGATTCCGAGTTACGTCGGCGTATCTACCGATACGCCGGCGTAACGTCTTTCACGCGTCGCTTTTGAATTTTTTTGTTTTCCTGACGTAAGTACGTTACGCACGTCGCGATTCTCAACACGTCGGCGCGTCGTAATTTCGCGCAAAGCACGTCGGGAAACTTGCGACCGGAGCATGCGCAGTACGTCCGGTGCGGGAGCGTGCTTAATTTAAATGGTACCCGCCCCATTGGACGTGTTTACGATACACCGCCGCAAGTTTCCAGGTAAGTGCTTTGTGGATCGGGCACTTAGACTGAAAACTTGCGGTGGTGTAACGTAAACGGGTTACGTTACGCTGCGCCGCAGATACGTGAATCTGGCCCCATGTTCCAAGCCATGGTTAAAAAAGGCTGGTATATACAATAAATAGATAGATAGATATTGGAAAATTCTTTATATTTGAAGTCGTTCAAACATTGTTGTTGTGTGTTTGCAGGTGTGTGCTATACAAGTGAAGAACACAGGTCAGATGTATGCTTGTAAAAAGCTGGACAAGAAGCGTCTCAAGAAGAAAAATGGGGAGAAAATGGCCTTGCTGGAGAAGGAGATCCTAGAGAAGGTTCACAGCCCTTTCATTGTCTCTTTGGCCTATGCATATGAGACTAAAACTCACTTGTGCCTAGTGATGACCATTATGAATGGCGGAGACCTCAAATATCACATCTACAATGTAGGAGAGAAAGGACTAGAGATTAAGCGGGTGATATTTTATTCAGCCCAGATTTGCTGTGGCATCCTGCACCTTCACTCTCTGAATATCCTATACCGGGACATGAAGCCAGAAAATGTTCTTCTAGATGACAATGGCAACTGTCGTCTTTCTGACTTGGGACTTGCTGTTAAGGTGAAGGAAGGACAACCCATCACTACCAGGGTAGGTAACAATTCTCTCTGGCTACTCACATGCCTTTCCTGATGAAGATCTATTTTCCTTCGTATTATAAGAGCAAGTCTTAATTCCTTTGGATTTGGCCTTCGCTAAAGACCTTATGTGGCTATTTAATTTTAAAGGCAGATGGTAAGAAGATTTTGCCAATTAACCATTTGAGAACTACTCAGCTGCCAGTTTACATAATATATGAGACATTTATGCTAGAACACCTCTGATGGTAATGATTGTAACTGTAATGCCACGTACACACACACTCGGAATTTCCGACAACAAATGTTCGATGGGAGCTTGTTGTCGGAATTTCCGACCGTGTGTAGGCTCCATCGGACATTTGTTATCGGAATTTCTAACAACAAAAGTTTGAGAGCTGGTTCTCAAATTTTCCCTCAACAAAATCTGTTCTCGTAAATTCCGATCGTGTGTAGACAGTTCCAACGCACAAAATTCCACGCATGCTCTGGATCAAGTACGAGACTGGTAAAACTAGCATTCATAATGGAGATAGCACATTCGTCACGCTGTAACGGACTGAAAAGCACAAGGCTGAAAACCGCGAATCGTTTCTCACCAAACTTCTACTAACACGACTGGTATTGAACTTCCCTTTAAAAGTGCCGTCGTACGTGTTGTATGTGACTGCGTTTTTGGCGATCGGAATTTCCGACAACATTTGTGTGACCGTGTGTATGCAAGACAAGTTTGAGCCAACATCCGTTGGAAAAAAATCAACAGTTTTGTTGTCGGAATGTCCGATCATCTGTACGCGGCATTAGTTTTCTGTCACATAATACTGATATTTGCAGGAGACTGCCAGGCCTAGACGTGAAGCATAATATAGTAATGCTGCACCTGTAGTGCTGTCTTTTTTTGCGGGCACAGAGATTCTCACACTTTTCATATGTGTTGGGATGCTGCTGATAGCTATTCTCAGAGTGGGTCATCAGAAGTATAAATAAGTCCAATTATACAGATTATGGAGGAAGAAGCAGAGCTCTACAATGAAGAGACTTAGCTCACTTGTCTGAAGATATGAGTTTTAAGAAGTTTAAAGGATTACAGAGTGCTGAGTGACATGTGGAAGGGAATTCAAGAAAAGTAGACAGGTTTATGGGAAGACTTGGAGACTAATGAAATTATGAAAATGGAGAGTGGAGATTAATTTTGGTATAGTATCTGAAAATAAACAAAGTATGGAAGAGCTAGAGGGTAGGGAGCCTTGTAGGACAGAGTCAGAAGTTCTTTGTGTAAAAGGCAACCAGTGGAGGGAATGAAAGAGAAGAGAAGCATTGAAGAAGCTAGAACAGATGTTAGTGGGTCAGGCAACAGGATTCAGCAAAATTAGGTGTGGTGCCAGCCTGTTCATTGTTTAATGAACTTGGTTCCAAAGTTTAAACAGAAATGGATGCACAAAATGTTATGAGGTTGGAGAAGACGAAGTGAGATTTAAATGAGAGTATAATCAATGAATGCCCATATTGCAGTTAACTCAAAAAAATGGATGTATTCGAGTGATAGAAAAAGCCATTATTTTAGACTGCAAAGCATGCAAAAAGAGTGAAAAAGAGGCCATGCAAAAAGAGATAGGACATGAAGGTACAAGAACCAGTAGGGAAGTTGGCTTCATTACCACCTAATAATGGTTAGTAGGGGTTACAGCTCTCCAGGTGAACTCTCAGGCCCCGTACACACGACCGAGTTTCTCGGCAGAATTCAGCCAGAAACTCGATCGGAGCTGGATTCTGCCGAGAAACTCGGTCGTGTGTACACTTTTCAGCGAGGAAGCCGGCGAGGAACTCGTCGGGCCAAATAGAGAACATGTTCTCTATTTCCTCGTTGTTCAATGAGGAAAGTCGGCCCGCCGAGATCCTCGGCGGCTTCAACACTGAACTCGACAAGGAACTCGATGTGTTTGGCACGTCAAGTTCCTCGGAATTGTGTACGGGGCCTCATACTTGGGCCTGACTGGGCCAATCGGGTAACAAGGGTTAGACTCCACCAGAAGAGGACCTAATTAGCCCCTAATAAAAACACATTGGGCCAGATTCAGAAACAACTTACGATGGCGTATCTCCAGATACGCCGTCGTAAGTCTGAGTGTGAGGCGTCGTATCTTGGCGCCTGATTCAAAGAATCAGATACGCCTCACGGTTGTCAAGATACGAGCGGCGTAAGTCTCCTACGCCGTCGTATCTTGGGGTGCATATTTAGGCTGGCCGCTCAATATGCAAATGACCTAGATACGCCGATTCACAAACGTAATTCCGTCCGGCGCATCTATATACGTTGTTTACGTAAGGCGTCGGTCCGGCGTAACTTTACCCCTCATTAAGCAGGGGTAAGTCATGTTAGGTATGGACGTCGGAAATGTCGGAACAGAGTCGTATTTTACATCGTTTGCGTAAGTTGTCCGTGAATGGGGATGGGCGTAGGTTACGTTCACGTCGACTAAACATTGAGGCGTAATTTACGGAGGAAATTCAACGTGATACTGAGCATGCGCGCGCATGCGCCGTTCGTAAAGCGCGTCATTTACGTGGGGTCACGAATCATTTACATACAACACGCCCACTACCAGCCTAGTTTGAATTAGGCGGGCTTACGCCGGCCCATTTACACTACGCCGCCGTAATTTAGAGCGCAAGTTCTTTCTGAATACGGGACCTGCCGCTCTAAGTTACGGTGGCGTAGTGCATCTGAGATACGCTACGGCCGCCTAAAGATAGGCGCTTCTTTCTGAATCTGGCCCATTATAAATAGTACTGCCCCGAAATCCAAACCCATGTCAAAGAAAAGACAAGCATAAATATTTTCCTGAAAAAAGCAGGATAATAAAGATGCAGCTCACTGCTTGTAGAGAAAAGTTAGGGAAACTTTCCAAAGCTATGTTTTTCTAATGTTTTTGCTATCGTACACACGGAAAACCATGGATTTTTTTCAGACGGAACTTTGGCTCAAACTTGTGTTGCATACACACGGTCGCACAAAATTCCGACAGTCAAGAACGCGGTGATGTGCAACACTATAACGAGACGAGAAAAATTAAGTTCAATGATTCCGAGCATGCATCTAATTGATTCCGAGCATGCATGTTTTTTTGGGGTAAATTCAGACAGAATAATTCCGATGGAACCTACACACGGTCGGAATTTCCGACCAAAAGCTCACATCTGACTTTTCTTGTCAGAATTTCCGATCGCATGTACGCGGCATTAGGCTAACCTCATTGTGTGATCATTTGTTTGTTTTTTTGATAATTTTTCTATCAGTGTCACTTCTTGAGATATTAAAGTATAACTTTTTTTTCTAGTATTGGAAAGAGAGGAACGGTATTAGAACGTCTGTGAGGTATTTCATTTTTGTCTCTCCCTCTTTCCAAAAGGAAAAAAACGCTTTGCCTTCAATTCTACTTTAAATAGACTATTATACACTGTTACCATATGGGAGATATAGCCTTAGGTTCTGTTCAGCATTTTAGTTGTATGAGCAATATTGGCTCAAACAAGATTCATCCTCATTTAAACTCTGTGGTTTGCAGAGTATTGATCCCCAGTGTTCTTTTTCAGTAATAGCTTCTCTCTCAATTGTTTACTAATTGCTCCAACATTACTATACTTGGCAACAGAGCATTGTATTAAGTATTTTTTTGTGAAAAGTTCCAGCCAAGAAATGCTGTGCCAGATATCAATAAGATCATAATTGTATGCGTATTAGACTTTACTGTTGCCTTAGTCCTGAGGGACACTGTTCAACAGCGAGTTCCTTGGTAAATTGCCAATATAAAAAGTGCCTCTATTGACAAAAGCTGATATCAGATCAAGCATAGTCACTGCTATCATCAAAAGCTGGGTACCAGCTGGCTTTCTGCTAAAATTGTAGGCATGGAAAGTATAATGGGCAAGATGCAGTAACCTTTAACAACCAATCAGGTTACATCTTTCTCTTATCCAACATTAATAAATTGAATACTGGTTGGTTACACAATGGAGCTTGCAGCACCTTATTAATGCTCCAGCAATCATAAATCAAACAAGTTTCATAAACTGGTTTATTTAAAGATAAATTTGTAGCCATGAAGAAAATACCATGTAATACTGCAGAACACGCATTTATGCTGAAAATGTATACGTTTTATGTAAATATCCTTATACCTTTTACAGATGTAGCCACCCTGTCTTATGCAGACATAACTCTCTTAACCACTTTGGGCCATATCCACAAAAGAGATACTCCGGCGTAAGCCGTCGTATCTCTGGTTCTAACTTTGGAACTGATCCTCAGAAGCAGTTTTCCTAAGTTAGGCAGAAGATCCGACATCTGTAAGGGACTTACACTGCCGGATCTTAGGATGCAGTACCGCATCCGCCACTGGGGGCATTTCGAGTCGAAATGCCTCTGTTAGTATGCAAATTAGCACTTAGGGCGATCCTCAAAGCTTTTGTACCTAGTTTTTACGCCGTAAGTGTTAGTTTGCCTGGTGTAAAACTAGGGCTGCTTTTACAAGGTGTAAAGTTAGTCACACCTTGTAAAGGCCCATTCAAGCGACGGCATTTGGTATGCATTCCCGAGGGAGAACTCCATGCCAATTTTCAATGAAAAAAACGGCATGGGTTCCCCCTCAGGAGCATACCAGGCCCTTAGGTCTGTTATGGGTTGTAAGGAGACCCCCCTCCGCCGCAAAATTGACGTAGGGGGTCCCCCTACAATCCATACCAGACCCGTATCCAAAGCACGCTACCCGGCCAGCCAGGAAGGGAGTGGGGACGAGCGAGCGCCCCCCCCCCCTCCTGAGCCGTGCCAGGCCGCATGCCCTCAACATGGGGGGGTTGGGTGCTCTGGGGCAGGGGGGCGCACTGCGGGCCCCCCCACCCCAGAGCACCCTGTCCCCATGTTGATGAGGACAGGACCTCTTCCCGACAACCCTTGCCATTGGTTGTCGGGGTCTGCGGGCGGAGGCTTATCGGAATCTGGGAGTCCCCTTTAATAAGGGGGCCCCCAGATACCGGCCCCCCACCCTAAGTGAATGGATATGGGGTACATCGTACCCCTATCCATTCACCTGTAGGCAAAAAGTAAAAGTTAATAAACACACAACTCAAGGCTTTTTAAAATATTTTATTATTCTGCTCCGGACGCCCCCCCTGTCTTCGTTATTAGCTCAATTACCAGGGGGGGCTTCTTCTTCCGCTCTCCGGGGGTCTTCTCCGCTCTCCGGGGGTCTTCTCCGCTCTCCGGGGGTCTTCTCCGCTCTCCGGGGGGGCTTCTCCGGACTCCGGGGGGCTTCTTCCATCTTCTCCCCTCTTCCGCTCTTGACTCGGCGAACCCCGGTTCTTCTGCAGCTCTCCGGTGCCTTCTTCTTCAGCGCTGGCTGCCTGCTATGTTTGTGTGTTAGCTCGATTTCAAACAGGCAGCCGGCGCGGTCTTCTGTGATGTCAGGGTCTTCTGGTCTTCTGTTCTTCCGATGTTGCCTCGTCGCCTCTTGTCACTGTAATGATGGAAGCGCGCCTTGCATCACATTTATATAGGCATCACCGTCCCATCATGCTCCGGCAGGTACCCACGTGGTGGGTGCCTACCCACGTGCACCCACCACGTGGGTACCTACCGGAGCATGATGGGACGGTGATGCCTATATAAATGTGATGCAAGGCGCGCTTCCATCATTACAGTGACAAGAGGCGACGAGGCAACATCGGAAGAACAGAAGACCAGAAGACCCTGACATCACAGAAGACCGCGCCGGCTGCCTGTTTGAAATCGAGCTAACACACAAACATAGCAGGCAGCCAGCGCTGAAGAAGAAGGCACCGGAGAGCTGCAGAAGAACCGGGGTTCGCCGAGTCAAGAGCGGAAGAGGGGAGAAGATGGAAGAAGCCCCCCGGAGTCCGGAGAAGCCCCCCCGGAGAGCGGAGAAGACCCCCGGAGAGCGGAGAAGACCCCCGGAGAGCGGAGAAGACCCCCGGAGAGCGGAAGAAGAAGCCCCCCCTGGTAATTGAGCTAATAACGAAGACAGGGGGGGCGTCCGGAGCAGAATAATAAAATATTTTAAAAAGCCTTGAGTTGTGTGTTTATTAACTTTTACTTTTTGCCTACAGGTGAATGGATAGGGGTACGATGTACCCCATATCCATTCACTTAGGGTGGGGGGCCGGTATCTGGGGGCCCCCTTATTAAAGGGGACTCCCAGATTCCGATAAGCCTCCGCCCGCAGACCCCGACAACCAATGGCAAGGGTTGTCGGGAAGAGGTCCTGTCCTCATCAACATGGGGACAGGGTGCTCTGGGGTGGGGGGGCCCGCAGTGCGCCCCCCTGCCCCAGAGCACCCAACCCCCCCATGTTGAGGGCATGCGGCCTGGCATGGCTCAGGAGGGGGGGGGGGCGCTCGCTCGTCCCCACTCCCTTCCTGGCTGGCCGGGTAGCGTGCTTTGGATACGGGTCTGGTATGGATTGTAGGGGGACCCCCTACGTCAATTTTGCGGCGGAGGGGGGTCTCCTTACAACCCATAACAGACCTAAGGGCCTGGTATGCTCCTGAGGGGGAACCCATGCCGTTTTTTTCATTGAAAATTGGCATGGAGTTCTCCCTCAGGAATGCATGCCGAGCGACGCTGTCATTTTTTTTTAAAATTATTTGTTTTCCCGGCGCGTCTTTTTTTCACCCGTCGTAACTTTAGTGTCCCGTCGCAATCCACAAAGCCGCCCGGCGTCAATTACGTTCGCGCGATGCACGTCGGGAAAATGACGTCACGCGCATGCGCAGTACGGCCGGCGCGGGAGCGCGCCTCATTTAAATTGTAAACGCCCCCCGGAGAGGAGGAACGCCTTACGACGGCGGCACTTAACTTACACTGCTTGAAATTTTTACGTAAGTGCTTTGAGGATCAGGCACTTAGGTAAAAACTTTAAGTCAGTGTAACTTAACTGCTGAAAGTTAAGTTACGCCGCCTGGCTGAGGATTTGGCCCTTTGTTCCCGGGCCTATTTTGCCACTTTTCTCCTTTATGTAAAAATCTAAATTTTTTTGCTAGACAATTAATCAGAACCCCGAAACATTATATATTTTTTTTAGCAGACACCCTAGGGAATAAAATGGCAGTCATTGCAACTTTTTTTCTCGCACGGTATTTGCGCAATCATTTTTCAAACGCCTTTTTTTAGGGAAAAAAACAGTTTCATGAGTTAAAAAATAACAAAACAGTAAAGTTAGCCCAATTGTTTTGTTTAATGTGAAAGACGATGTTACGCCGAGTAAATAGATACCTAACATGTCACGCTTTAAAATTGCGCACACTCATGGAATGGCGCCAAACTTCGGTACTTAAAAATCTCCATAGGCGACGCTTTAATTTTTTTTACAGGTTACTATTTTTGAGTTACAGAGGAGGTCTAGTGCTAGAATTGTTGCACACGCTCTAACGCACGCGATGATACCTCACATGTGGGGTTTGAACGGTGTTTACGTATGTGGGCGGGACTTGCATGCGCGTTCGCTTCTGCACACGAGCGACCGGGACAGGGGCGTTTAAATTTTTGTTTTTATTATTTTATTTTATTTTTTTACTTTTTTTTTTTTTTTACACTTTTTTTTACATTTTTTTTTTTGATCACTTTTATTCCTATTACAAGGAATGTAAACATCCCTTGTAATAAGAATCACTGTGACAGGTCCTCTTTATGGAGAGATGTGGGGTCAATAAGACCCCACATCTCTCCTACAGGAGGCTTACAAGCATGAATTCGGTGAAAAAAAATCACTGATTACATGCCGACAGCCGCGATAGCGGCTTTGTTTACTTTCGGGTACCGGGCGTGACATCATAACGTCGCGCCTGGTCCTCCGACGGTCATAGAGATGACTGTGACCATCTGGTCACCAGTCATCTCTATGGTTTACCAACGAGTGCCGGCTGACTCGCTCTCCGGGCCACTGATGGCACGGGAGAGCCCGGAGAAGCACCGGATGGCGGCGGGAGGGGGGGGACGTCCCCTCCCGCTGCCTAGAAGAACGATCGAGTGGCGGAACCGCCGCTTTGATCATTCTTCTGGTGCACAGAATCGCCGGCTGAAGACGGCGATATCTGAATAATGCCTGCAGCTGCAGGCATCATTCAGATATCACCGCACAAAGCCGAGGACGTCCCAGGACGTCCTCTGGGTCTCAAGTGGTTAAATTTAGTTCTGCTAGGCTGTAATCGGCCTAAGCTGAAATTGATAGCTCCGTTGTCATGCATGAGGTGTCAATAGGGTAAACTTCAAGGGATTACAAATACACAGTCGTTTCAATACACTCGGTTTACGAGCATAATCCGTTCCAGGAGAATGCTTGTAATCCAAAGTACTTGCATATCAAAGCGAGTTTTTCCATTGAAGTCAATAGAAACGAAAATAATTTGTTACGCATTGACTTCAATGGGATGCAATACCAAATGCGGCCAGAGGTGGGGGGCACCAGAG
Organism: Rana temporaria; assembly: GCF_905171775.1. Taxonomy (NCBI): domain Eukaryota; kingdom Metazoa; phylum Chordata; class Amphibia; order Anura; family Ranidae; genus Rana; species Rana temporaria. Next base: position 112,613,779 of record NC_053492.1, on the reverse strand, counting down.
AGCGCAGAAAAGGCCCGAGGACACTTCGGCTCGTTTCCTTCGCCCCCGTACCTTAGGCCACATAAGGTACTGCAGGCCAATCTTTGGCTTTTCTCGGCTCCTGCGCCCCCGTACCTCAGGCCAAATTAGGTACTGCAGGCCTATTTTCGGCTCTGCTCGGCTTCTGCGCCTCCGTACCTCAGGCCAAATGAGATACTGCAGGCCTATTTAGCTTGAATTATGCTCGTCTTGCAAGTCAATACTCACAAACCGAGTCAGAATTAAAAAAAAAAGTTGCTCGCAAACCAAACCGCTCTCAAACCAAGTTACTGGCAAACCGAGGTTCCACTATAGTTCTTTATTAGAAGTGAGGGAAAAACGTATTTGATCTCCTGCTGATGTTGTACCTGTGCCCACTGACAAACAAATTATCAGTTTATAATTTTAATGGTAGGTTTATATTAACAGGGAGAGACAGAATAACAACAAAAATATCCAGAAAAACGCATTTCAAAAAAGTTATAAATTGATTTGCATTTTAATGAGTGAATCACCAAAATTTCTGGTACCCAGGTGTCTTCCATACAGAAAATTAGCTGAGATTAGGAGCACTCTCTTAAAGGGAGTGATCCTAATCTCAGCTTGTTACCTGTATAAAAGACACCTATCCACAGAAGCAATCAATTAATCAGATTCCAATCTCTTTACCATGGCTAAGACCAAAGAGCTGTCCAAAGATGTCAGGGACAAGATTGTAGAACCTACACAAGGCTGGAATTGGCTACAAGACCATCACCAAGCAGATTGGTGAGAGGGTGCCAACAGTTGGTGTGATTATTCGCAAATGGAAGAAACACAAAATAACTGTCATCCTCCCTCGGTCTGGGGCTCCATGCAGGTTCTCACCTCGTGGAGTCTCAATGATCATGAGAACCGTGAGCAACCAGCAGGGCCCATCCTGTGCGGGTGCGTGGTGTGCACCGCACCCAGGCGCCAAAGGAGGGGGCGACAAATTTACAGGGCACCGTCAGTCCCAAGTGTGCTGTCACAAGCTAAGTTAGTATTGTGTGCACGTCATTCGAGGGTGCCATGGCCTCACTCAGTGCCTTCACCGCCCACTCACCCACCCAGCGTAGTGTGCACATCCCCCGCCCGCTGGGGCCTGCTTCACATACCCGCCCGATGTATAGCCCATACGAGGAGGAGGAGGTAGGCTAGGTCTGCCCCACCTCCTCCCCATGTCTCCCCCTGTGCCCACCCACAACCCCTTAGTGCAGCGGAGAGCCGAGCGATTGATCAGCTTCGGCTGCCGACATCGCCGGCACCCTGGACAAGTAAGTGTCCATTTATTAAGTCAGCAGCTGCAGAATTTATTTTTTTCAGGCGGACCTGATTTAAGTCTACTATGAATATTGCTACCAGATTCATCCACCTTACCAATCGCTCAGTGTATCATTGCCATCCCTCTCTACCAATCTCTCTACTTGCTTCTGAGCACCAAACAAAATAACTTACAAAGCCATCTACAACTCTTTCCCCATCTACATCACCAGCCTCATCTCAGAATATCAATCAAACTGTCTATTTTACTCCTTTCAAGACTTTCTGTCCCTGAAGCCTATTCTGCCTTTACAGTAGCTAGAACTGGATCTTACTTTTTCAAACAATCCACCCCCACACAGTGACTATCTTTTGTAGGGGAGCTCCAACACACGGCCTGTGATTGACAGCCTCAGCTGTGAAAGTTTTTAAGCTGCATGAATTTAGCACTTTAATCGATGTGAAGAATTGGCTACAGATGAACAGGTATCACAACTGTGAATCACCTGAAGCTTGTTACTTCACTGGATATAGGTAAGGGTTTACAACTACTTTAACAAAGACCAAAGCCAAAAACTAGCATTTTAAAGTGGAGATTAGCAATATCTCTCATAAAGAGTTCCCTTTTAATGGGCCTTATCTATGCCCCAGATTGCCTGTTTATTAATTACTGTAAAACACTGTACAGGGATACACAAAGAAATGTAATGGTATTTTTATAGCAACACCGACTGGAAATAAACGGGTCTCCTCTACCCTTTCAGAGGCTGTCAGGCCTATGTACCAACTCCAGAGCACACCAACAAACATAGCCTAAGACCCCATATACAGATGTACTATGAGAGTATAAAAAGGAAGTTAATTTCTCGAGTGCCGCCCTTTTGGCCCCTTCTGCTAATTTTGTGTTAGTGGAAGTTTGGTGAGCGTTGATTCACGATTTTCAGATCGTACAAAACAAATGGCTTTTAAAATATGTTTGGCATAACTACATCAGTATCACCAGCTTTGTTATTATCCCATTAAAGAAGGTGAGAATTTTGACATTTCATCATTTGCCGCATCACGAATGTTAATTTTAGATTACAAACAGTAGTTTACAAGACTAAACTCTTCCGGGTCGTACATTGATTCCAAGAATGCGTGTTTGGCAGTGGTGTATTTACTTTTTGTGCTGCCCTAGGCCTGACTAAACTCGTGCAACCACTAATTTAAATAGGATCTACCCCTTCCTGTCAAGGTAACACCCCTTCCTGTTTAACCACTTGAGGACCGTCTAACCCCGATATACGTCGGCAGAATGGCACGGCTTGGCACAGGCACGTACAGGTATGTTGCCCTTTAAGTGCCCAGCTGTGGGTGGGGGGGGAGTTCCTTAATCTGCAGAGATTTCCTCCCACTTCCTGTTTGGAAATGAGGCAGGAAATTAAGGGAAATGAACAGATGGCAAAAAAAATTTAAAATTAAAAGGGGCTATAACCATCCCTTACTCCAGGGGTCTTCAAACTACGGGTCTCCAGCTGTTCAGGCCTAGTCATGTCTGTGAATGTCAGAGTTTTGCAATGCCTCATGGGATTTGTAGTTCCTCAACAGCTGGAGGGCCGTAGTTTGAGTATCCCTGCCTTACTCTATCCAAAATGGGGGAAAAAAAAGTGTTGCCTATATTTTAAGCACAAATTTCTGCTACATTTATGGAGGACTAAGACAGGGCTTGACAAATTTTCTTGGAATCTAGGAGCCAGCTAAAAAAGTTAGGAGCCAGGAACGCGCCCCGTTCCTCTGAGCTTGCATGCAGAAGCGAACACATACGCGAGTAGCGCCCCCGCATATGAAAGCGGTGTTCAAACCACACATGTGAGGTATCGCCGCGATTGGTAAAGCGAGAGCAACAATTCTAGCCCTAGACCACCTCTGTAACTCAAAACATGCAACCTGTAGAATTTTTTAAATGTCGCCTATGGAGATTTTAAAGGGTAAAAGTTTGTCGCCATTCCACGAGCGGATGCAATTTTGAAGCGTGACATGTTGGGTATCAATTTACTCTGCGTAACATATCTTTCACAATATAAAAAAAAATTGGGCTAACGTTACTGGTGTCTTATTTTTTTTAATTAAAAAAAGTGTATTTTTTCCCAAAAAAGTGCGCTTGTAAGACCGCTGCGCAAATACGGTGTAACAGAAAGTATTGCAACGACCGCCATTTTATTCTCTAGGGTGTTAGGATAAAAAATATATAGAAGTCAGTGTTTGGGGCCACTCTGTGCAAAACGAACTGCACAGTGGAGGTAAGTATGACATGTTTGTTATTTAAAAAAAAAAAAATTAAAGCTTTACAATCACTTTAAGGTTAGGTAAAATGTTAGTAAACCAGAACAGACCCAGCACTATTATACAGTAAATTTTCTATAACCCTTTCATGACTAAGCCTATTTCTGACATTTGGTGTTTACAAGTTAAAATCCATGGGCCAGATCCACAAAGAGCCGGCGTAACGTAAAAATTCCCATTTAAGTTACACTGCCTTAAAATTTCTACCTAAGTGCCCGATCCACAAAGCACTTACCTAGAAATTTTTGGCTGTGTAACCTAAATTCCGCCGGCGCAAGGCGTTCCTCTTCAAATGGGGGCGATTCCCATTTAAATTAGGCGCGCTCCAGCGCCGGCCGTACTGCGCATGCTCGTGATGTCATTTTCCCGACGTGCATAGCGCGAAATTACGTTACGCCAAGCTTTGTGTATCGCGCCGGGTCAATAAAGTTGCGTTGGGAAAAAAAATTTTAAAACAAAAAAAAAAACGCGTCGCTGGACAGAAGGGTCTGCTTTTACAAGGTGTAAACAGTTTACACTTTGTAAAAGCAGCCCTAATTTTACGGTTGCAAACTAAAACTTACGGAGAAAAAACGAAGCTGAAAAGCTTTGTGGATCTCCGTAAGTGCTAATTTGCATACCCGAGGCGGCATTTCGACGCGAAATGCCCCCAGCGGCGGATGCGGTACTGCATCCTAAGATCCGGCAGTGTAAGTCCCTTACACATGTCGGATCTTCTGTCTATCTCTTGGAAACTGATTCTGTGGATCAGTTCCAAAGATAGAAACAGGGATACGACGGCGTATCAGTAGATACGCCGGCGTATCCCTTTTGAGGATCTGGCCCCATATTTTTTGCTAGAAAATTACTTAGAACCCCCAAATAATATACATATATTATTTTATTATATTGTTTTTTTTTTTTAATTATCACTTTTATTGCTGTCACAAGAAATGTAAACATCCCTTGTGACAGTAATAGGTGGTGACAGGTACTCTTTATGGAGAGATCGGGGGTCTTAAAGCGGAGGTTCCGCCAATTTTTTTTTTTTTAAGTCAGCAGCTACAAATACGTCAGCTGCTGACTTTTAAATAATGGACACTTACCTGTCCAGCCCGCCCACGATGTCAGCAGCCGAGGCTGAGCAATCGCTCGGTCCTCGGCTGCTTCCGCCACCATCCTCGGTGAGGGAATCGGGCAGTGAAGCCTGACGGCTTCACTGCCTGATTCCCTACTGCGCATGCGGGAGGATCGCGGCACGCCATCACTGGTCCCCGCTCTCTCCTGGGAACAGTGTTTCCCAGAAAACAGCTTGGGGGGGGGTTCGACGTCACAGGCTGGATTCCCGGCGGGAATCAGACCCGGAAGTGGTGCAAATACCTGTCTCTGCACCCCCCTTCCCCTGAAAGTTGCCAAATGTGTCACCAGAGGGGGGGGGAGGGATCCAAAAAGCGGAGGTTCACTTTTTGTGTGAACCTCCGCTTTACACATCAAAGTATTCAGATCACCAAAAACGGCGACTCTGAATACTGTATATTTTTTTTAAATCCGGCGCCATTGGCAGCTGAGTAAACTGGAAGTGACCTCACTTCCGTGTTTACATTCAGGAGACTGGCAGGAAGCCATTTACCTCCTAGGCGCCGGAGGTGGCGCATCGTGGATCGGGTCTCCCGGTGGGTCGGGAGGCCTGGTAAGAGTGGCAGGAGGGGGGGGGGGGGTGTCCCCTCCCGCTCCTCCGGGATAACAAATGAGCGGCTTTTGGCTGAATCGGTTATTATCACTGGAAAGCCGATCGCCCGCTCTAAAAAACGATACCTGCAGCTGCGGTTATCATCCCGGAATAACCCCCGAAAGCCGAGGACGCATATGAGCGTATGCTCGGTGGCAAGAGGTTAAAGACCTCCATACTGTGTTTTGAAATATATATATATATATATATATATATATATATATATAATTACTGCCCCACCCACAGAAAGATTACAGTAAACAATAAGACCGGGTTTTTAGATATTGTGATATATGGACTGCACTGTCTTTTATAATGCTTCTGTGTAATTGGGCTTTAATAACAAGCACTGTGCAGATTTAATGTCTTTGACACAAATATTTTATCATCATTTTTTTCAAATGCATGTTTTCAGTGCTGAAAACTAAACAAAATTACAAATTGAATTTAATCAATTGACGAAAACGATGACAAAAATCAATTCCAATTTTCACCAACGAACTAAAACGGAACGAAAATGTAAAGGAGCAATGTTTACCCACCTGAACTTCTGCTTTCCTCAGAGACCTGTCTGTTAAAGCCCCAATCCCTTGACTCTATCTGCAAGCTGCATTGACTCAGAGGCTCCCATCAATCCTTTCCCTTTCCTATGCAGTTCCACACATTACACTCATTCACACTATCTCTTTGGCGTCCTCTGCTGGCCTTTTCTAAATCAGCAACACAATTCTATCCACAGCCTATAATAATTGCACATTAAAGTTTAACCCCCTTCCTGCCCAGACCAATTTTTAGTTTTCAGCACTGTCGCACTTTGAATGACAATTGCGCGGTTGTGCGACGTGGCTCCCAAACAAAATTTACGCTCTTTTTTTCCCACAAATAGAGCTTTCTTTTGGTGGTATTTGATCACCTCTGCGCTTTTAATTTTTTTGCGCTATAAACAAAAGAAGAGCGACAATTTTGAAAAAAACACAATTTCTTTTACTTTTTGATTTAATAAATATTATAATTTTTTTTCCTCAGTTTAGACCGATACGTATTCTTCTACATATTTTTGGCAAAAAAAAATCGCAATAAGCTTATTTGATCGGTTTGCGGAAAAGTTCTAGCATCTACAAAATAGGGAATAGAATTATGGATTTTTTTTTTTTTTTTAGTAGTAATGGCGGCTATCTGCGATTTTTTTCTTTATTGTGAACGTGACATTGCGGCGGACACATCGGATACTTTTGACACGTTTTTGGGACCATTCACATTTACACAGCGATTAGTGCTATAAAAATGCACTGATTACTGTGTAAATGTGACTGGCAGGGAAGGGGTTAATACTAGGGGGCGCTGAAGGGGTTAAATATGTTCCCAAAAGTGTGTTCTAACTGTAGAGGGAGGGGACTCACAAGGGGAGGAGACCGATGTGTGTTCCTCTGTACTGGGAACACACATCAGTCTCCTCACCGCTGACAGGACATGGATCTGTGTGTTTACACACACAGATCCATGGTCCTGCCGTGATTGCCGGCAATCGTCGGTGCCCGGCGGACATCGCGGCCGCCGGACACACGCACCGGGTCCCGGGCAATGCGGCGGGAGCGCACGCCCCCTACCCGCCCAAGAAGGCTAGGACGTCATTTGACGTCCAGTCTGAGAGACGGAGGGTTCCCGTCGACGTCATTTTACAATGACTCGGTAGGGAACAGGTTGAACATGTATTGCACTACTACATAAGAATAAGTAGGAGGCATGTACTAAGCTGCTGAAAGAAGGGATTTTCTTATCTTCTTAATATTTAATGTTGGTAATATATTCAAGTAATAAGTGCAATGGCATTACAGCCAATAAAGTTTACTTTTTTTTTTGTTATTGTAACCACTTGCTTACTAGGCACTTAAAGGGGTTGTAAAGGTAAAAACATTTTTTCCCCTAAATAGCTTCCTTTACCTTAGTGCAGTCCTCCTTCACTTACCTCATCCTTCCATTTTGCTTTTAAATGTCCTTATTTCTTCTGAGAAATCCTCACTTCCTGTTCTTCTGTCTGTAACTACACACAGTAATGCAAGGCTTTCTCCCTGGTGTGGAGAAAGCCTCTTGAGGGGGGAGCGGGCGAGCCTCCTGGCATTTGGGGTCCATGCTGTAGCCCTCATTCGGCTATAGCACGGGCACCAAGTGGTTAAAGTTGAGCTTCTGTTTGTCAAAAAGCAGTATTTTTGTTTGTTCATAAAACTTATATATATTTCATATCACGAAGGCTAATCTGTGTCTGTAGTGCATGTTCAAACCTACTATAAATAATAACATGTTATTTGATTTTTACTCCAGGAGTACATATTGAGTTTGGCAATTCTAGAGAAATTCTTAAATAATGCATTACAATTTAACTAAACCCATTCGATTTTGTCAACTAAAATGTACTGGAGATATTAGTTGACTAAAATACGACTAAAACTAAAACAATTCAGATGACTAAAAATATGACTAAAACTAAAATGTCATTTAAAGGGGTTGTGAACCCTTGTGTTCTTTTACCTTAATGCATCCTTTTCATTAAGGTGAAAAAACTTCTGACACTGACCGGCCCTCTAGCCCCAGCATTTTACTCGCCTGAGCCTGTTTGTTCCCTCGGCAGAGATGCGCTGTACCTCTTTGACCGGGGTTCTCGGCTCTTGATTGGATAGATTGACAGCAGCGCAGCCATTGGCTCACACTGCTGTCAATCAAATCCAATGACGCAGGCATAAGGGGCGGGGCAGAGTCTGGCATTCTGTGTCTATGGACGCAAATGCTGGACTCGGGAGCAAGCCCGCAAGGTAACCCCCAGGGAGAGCGCTTCTCCTAGGGGGTTTACCGATGCGAGGAGAAGCCACGAGCACCCTTGGAGGACCAAAGAAGAGGAGGCTACTCAGGGCCACTCTGTACAAAACAAACTACACAATGAAGGTAAGTATGACATGTTTGTTACTTTAAAAAAAAAAAAACAAAGGTTTACAACCCCTTTAAGTCAAAAGACTATGGGCTAGATTCAGCAACAACATACGGCGGCGTATCTCCAGATACGCCGCCGTAATTTCAAATCTGCGCCGTTGTATCTTTACGCCGATTCTCAAAGGCAGATACGTTGAAAAAATAGGCTTCCTCCGCTGACGTAACTTGAATACGCCGGCGTATAATTGTTAATATTTACGCCGGCCGCTAGGTGGCGCTTCCTTCGTTTTCAGCGTAGAATATCCAAATGACCTAGATACGTGCGCCCAGCGGAATTTTTTTACGTCGTTTGCGTAAGGCTTTTCCGGCGTAACGTTGCTCCTGCTTCTATGAGGCGTACGCAATGTTAAGTATGGACGTCGTTCCCGCGTCGAATTTTGAATTTTTTACGTTGTTTGCGTAAGTCGTTCGCGAGTAAGGCTGGACGTAATTTACGTTCACGTCGAAACCAATACGTCCTTGCGGCGTACTTTGGAGCAATGCACACTGGGATATGTACACGGACGGCGCATGCGCCGTTCGTAAAAAACGTCAATCATGTCGGGTCACCACTCATTTACATAAAACACGTCCCCCTCATACTCATTTGAATTAGGCGCGCTTACGCCAGCCCCATTTATGCTACGCCGCCGTAACTTAGGAGGCAAGTGCTTTGTGAATACAGCACTTGCCTCTCTGATTTACGGCGGCGTAGCGTAAATACGATACGCTACGGCGCCGTAACAATGCACCCAGCTACCTGAATCTAGCCCAATGACTAAAACAAAATCAAAATTAACACTGACACTGTGGAATAAAATGGTAGGCCCAAAAAAAAAAAGAATGGAATAATCTGGTAGGCCCAAACCAAACTCAGAACTTCCATTTTCTAAGTGTGGACTTTTTGAAAAGGAGAGCTTTTAGCATATTATGATAAAACAATGCGAAGGTGTTCATTAACGTTCACCTTTAAGCCACTTTCCAGGATCTATCAACTGATCTGATATTTCCTTTTTCTTATTCAGCTTTCTTTCATGGATATATTTGTCACACTTTCTGGTAGTAAAACACTGCTGTCTCTTTCTGTATCTTAGGCTGGGACCAATGGTTACATGGCACCTGAAATTCTGAAAGATGAGAGTTACAGTTATCCTGTGGATTGGTTTGCAATGGGTTGCAGCGTGTATGAAATGATTGCAGCCCAAACACCTTACAGAGATCCAAAGGAGAAGCCAAACAAGGACGAGGTGAAACGGAAGACACTGGAGGACCCGGTTACATTTAACCATCCAAACTTCACTACAGAGGCTAAGGATATATGTAAACTCTTTTTAGCAAAGAAACCAGAGGAGCGATTGGGAAGCAGGTGAGGAAAGCCCAATGTGCCTCGTGTGTACAAAAAAATCACATAACATTTCTTCCTTTGCAAATGATTAGTGTCCAGTAAAAGTGCTTATTTGTTATTTTATTTTTGGATGGCCATATGTGCTTATGTACAAATATACACATACACAAATATATCCATCATTAGTACACCAAAGTAGGGATAAGCCGAACACCGGCCCGGTTCGGTCTACGGACACGAACACGAAAAATCAAAAGTCCTCATTTTAAAGGCTTATATGCAAGTTATTGCCGTAAAAAGTACCGTATTTATCGGCGTATACCGCGCACTTTTTTTCCCTGAAAAACAAAATCGTGGATGCGCGATATACGCCGATACCCGCTTCCCGCGCTTTGTTCGGACCACTACGCCGACATATACCGAGCGCAGTACACTCGGGTATAGTCGGGCAGGCTCGGCTCCTCTCGCGGTCACGTCGCGTGCGTCCTGTACGTCGTTTACGCGAGAGAAGCCGAGCCCGACTATACACGAGTGTACTCCGCTCGGTATATGTCGGCGCAGTAGTTCGAACAGAGCGCGGGAAGTGGGGATCGAGCAGGGATGGCCGCAGAAGGACGCCGGACCGGACGAGGCCGCCGATGGACGCGCTGGACGACGGGCAGGACGCGATGGACGACGGGCAAGACACCGACAAGGGGCATCCAAACTAAGTATTTTTTTTTGCAGGAATCTTCCTCAAATTCGGGGGTGCCGCTATACGCCGGGGCGCATTATAGCCCGATAAATACGGTATATGGGGACCCGGGTCCTGCCCCAGGGAACATGTATCGATGCAAAAAAACGTTTTTAAAACTATTGTTTTTAACCACTTTAATACCAGGCACTTACATCCCCTTCCTGCCCAAGCCAATTTTCAGCTTTCAGCGCTGTCGCTGTTTAAATGACTATTGCGCGGTCATGCTACGCTGTACCCAAACATAATTTTTATCATTCTGTTGCCACAAATAGAGATTTCTTTTGGTGGTATTTGATCACCTCTGTGGTTTTAATTTTGTACTAAACAAATCAAAAAAGACAAAAAATTTGGGAAAAAAATGTTTTTCTTTTGTTTCTGTTATAAAATTGTGTAAATAAGTACGTTTTCTCCTTTACTGATGGGCACTGATAAGGCGGCAGCGATGAGGTGGCACTGATGGGCACTGGTAGGAGGCACTGATGGGTGGCACTGACATGCAACTCTGATGGGCATTGATAGGCGCCACTGATGGGCACTCATGGGTGGCACTGATGGACACTGATAGGCGACACTGATGGGCACTGAAAGGCTGCACTGATGGGTACTTATAAGTGGCACTTAAAGGTAGCACAGATGGGCACTGATTGGCAGCTGCCTGGGCACTGATTGGAATTTCCCTGGTGGTCTAGGGTGCCATACCTGGTGGAAAGTGTCAGTAGGGCAGTGGACATTTTTATTTCTATTATTTTATTACAATTTAAAAAAAAAATGTTTTGTATCATTTTTTTTTTTTACTATTTGTTTTAGGAGCCCCGTTAGGGGGCTTTGGTGAAATTTCAGGGATCTAAACAGGGTCTAAACAGTAGCTGTAGTAGATTATTTTTGTAAATCTTGTATGATTGCCTATTTATTATGTTATCCAGGGCCGTCTTTAATATGGTTTGGGCCCAGGGCAAACATTTTTTTTGGGCCCCCCTCCAGCTTATTTTGGGCCTGGCTGGTTCACATGTATGTTTTGGCGGTCCTCATTTGTGCAGGTACAGCAGCCCATTGATTTGAATGGGCTGCCATGCCTTTGTTTCCTGCAGAAAAAGGTGCATTCAGCATTTTAAAAATACAGTTGCCTTGAAATCCATTCTGCTTTTGCACCATGCTACTTACCTGCAGTTCTTGCACACACAAACGCACTGTGTTTTTAAAAGCGTGACCTAAACATCTAAAAATGCAGCAAGTTTGACAGTGCGGGAACTGCAGATAAGTCACAGCAGACAGCAGAATGGACAGACAGTGCTGTATTTCAGTGCTTGATGGGCATAGGCGTGCCGTGTGCGCAGCCTATTACATGAGGCATGCGCTTTTCTTTGCAGGAAATGCAGGCATGGCGGCCCATTCAAATGAATGGGCTGCTGTGCCTGCGCAAATGTGGGCCGCCAAAACACATACATGTGAACCAGCCAGGCCCAAAATAAGCCCATCAAGCAGTTAAATACAGACAGTAATGTCATCTGCTCTGAGGCTTTACTCAGCCTGGACTGCAGGTCTGGTCTGTTATTTAAAAAGTTCCTCTATTTTACACATGGCATGGCATGGGGTCCCATGGTGCTAAAGCAGAATGGACAGACGGTGCTGTGACCCCCATGCCATGCCATGTGTAAAATAGAGGAACTTTTTAAAACACTGACCAGACCTGCAGTGAATCATCAAATATTATAAAGACTTTGGGCACACTCTACAGAAAACTTCAATTTACAATATAGATTAGCAAACAGTGACATACCTTGAGGAGCAGGACATGAAGAAGTCAGCCTCAGGAAGAGCAAACTGGGGATGTTATAAAATCACATTCTAATTCACTTTTATATGCAAGCAGCACCCAGTGGCAGGAAGGGAGAAGTGCGCATCTAAAGGGAAGCCAGGGGTGCTGTACATTTTAAAACACTGGGAAGGGAAGCAGTACTGTCACTGGCTGCGTGCCGCTGATGATTTTCAGCCTGATTTGTGGGCAGCACAGGGGCTTAACGGGAGGCAGGGCCGCCATCAGGAATTATGAGGCCACTTACACAGCTTCAGGCATGGGCCCCCTGGAGCAGAGAACCGGGATGGGGGGTGCTGCCGCCTAAAATTAATAAAGCAGGGGGGGGGGCTGCCGCAAATTTAGAAGCGGGGGGCCATTTACAAAAAAAGAAATAAAGAAAGAAATAAAGAAAAATATATATAAAAAAGGGGTGTAGCCATCCGGGGCCCTGGGAACCTCTGGGCCCTTTAATAAAAAGAAAAAAGAAATAAAAAATATATATAAAAATATATTTTAAAAAGGGGGTTGCCATCTGGGGCCCTGGGGACCTCTGGGCCCTTTAATATTTTTTTTTTAATAAAAATAAATTACAAAAAAAAGGGGGTTGCCATCCGGGACCTCTGGGCCCTTTAATAAAAAATATATATAAAGAAACATTTATAAAAAAAAGGGGGGGGTTGCCATCCAGGGCCCTGGGGACCTCTGGGCCCTTAAATAAAAAATAAATAAAAAAATATATAAACAAAAATAAAAAAATAAACATTTATAAAAAAAATAAAGGGTGTTTGCCACATGGGGCCCTGGGGAACTCTGAGCCCTTTAATAAAAAAAAAATTATATATATATATATATATATATATATATATATATATATATATATATATATATATATATAAATATAAAAAGAAAAAAAAGAAATAAAATATATAAAAAAAATGTTTTTTATAAAAAATAAGGGGGGTTGCCATCCGGGGCCCTGGGGACCCCTGGGTCCTATAATAATAATAATAAACATTTATATATATATATATATATATATATATATATATATAAATAAAAAGATTTTTTTTATAAAAAAAGGGGGGTTGTCATCCGGGGCCCTGGGGAACTATGGGCCCCTGGGGACCCCCAGACCTCTAAAAAAAAAATTGGCCCTTTAATAAAAAATAAAATAAAAATATATAAAAAAATTGTCCGTTTAATAAAAATATATAATTTTTTTTTTTTTCATTTAAAAATAAATAAAAAAAGGGGGGGTTGCCACCTGGGGCCCCTCCGGACCCCTAAAAAAAAAAAAAAAAAAAAAAAAAAAATTTTTTTTTTTTTTTTTTCAAAGGGGGTTGCTTTGGGCCCCCAACAGTGACAGGGCCCAGGGCACCTGCCCCATTTGCCCTGCGGTAAAGACGGCCCTGATGTTATGGTATATAATTAAATGTTTGCGACCTTGTTCATATTATGGACAACCCCTAGGGGTATATGTTATTTAAATAAATTAGATTTTCATTAATACTCCCTTTCTAGTTTATTTACAGCGACATGCTTTATTTAAAGTCCCATTTCTTTCCCCCCTATTTTCATATGTCTAAACAGTAGCTGCTGACTTTTATTTTTTTGGTGGGAGACTAGAGCTCCTCTTTAAATAATACACAGTTCCACCGACAACTACTGCTACAGTAATTGACAACATGATGTGTATGTATGGGTGGCTGTGTGACACTCCTGAAAGCCCTGCTGTGATAGGATACAGCCTATGTTGGCTATGAAAAAATCCTGGTCTCACCCAAATCCAACTAACATTTGGTCTCTTCTGTTCTTAAGACATCTTTAACCACTTGAGATCCGCACTGTGGTCGAAAGACGTCCACAGCGCGGCTCTCAAGTGCCGGGTGGACGTCCATAGACGTCCTGCTGTTGTTGTTCCCTGTGCGCGCCGCTGGGGGCGCGCAGCGGGGAAACAACGTGCCCGGCGCATCGCTCGGGAGCCGATGCGAGTGCCTGGCGGCCGCGATGTCCGCCAGACACTCGCGATCAACGGGAACACAGCCGGTAACACAGCAGGACGTGAAGCTCTGTGTGTAAACCATTCACATTTGTTCGGGACCCACGTCGCACTACCGCGCAATTGTCAGTTAAAGCGACGCAGTGCCGGAAGCTGAAATTTCGCCTGGGAACGAAGGGGGTTTATGTGCCCAGTAAGCAAGTGGTTAATCAGTGTGAGCATAGGTGTGCGCAGCCTATTACATTAGGGTGTGCACCCCAAAGCTCAAACAAACACTACCGATCACTCACAGTGTTAATTCACATAGGTAAGGGACCGGTAAATTACATATTTACTGCCCCTTCCCCCACTCATCCTAATACCTCCCCTTGGCTATAGCTGGCGGGAGAGGAGGGAAGTTGGCAGCGCTGTTGGGGGGTGGGAGAAGCCAGGGCAGTAGGGGCAATCTGTGCTGCACAGGGTGATTAGGGTGTGCCTGGGCACACCTGGCACACCCTGTGCGCACGTCTATGAGTGTGAGATTAATAAAGCCACAAAAGTATCTAAGTATACAGAATGTTTTAGTACTACAAAGCATACCTGATTGGAGATGTAGCACCCCCCTGGTGGTGCCTGATGTACATTCGCTCCATAAGACGCAAAGACATTTCCCCCCATATTTTTGGGGGAAAAAGTGCGTCTTATGGTCTGATAAATACTGTAAATAAAATATATGTAAAAGGATCATGGAATGTCTCATCCAGGGCATAGTGAGGCAACCACAAAATGAAAACAAACACAGATATACACAGGTTGTCATGCAAAAATGTCATTCATTTTAAAAGGTGACCAAATCATGAGTTATAAATCTCACTTCTTACTTATGCTGTCCCCTCTGGATTGTTTAATAATATTGTATATTTTTTATAGCTTTAATAATAAGAATTATTTGCCAAATGTTAATTAAAATCATTGCTAAGTCATTATTTCCATCTGTACATGTTGAATATATTAGCACATATGCAAAATTATGAAAATGGCTATGTACAGTATAAGTAGAGGCAGGGGGTGCCCTGACTCAATTTAAATGAAAAGTATGGCCAAAGCTTGTTTGGCCATACTTCTCACGTGTGTCATAGCATTACACTTACTTTTGCAGTCCTGTGACCCAGAATCACCCGAGAGAGGGCTAAAGTCCGCTGTGGACTGATGTCACAGACCAGCAACGGTCTTTGAGAGGATCCCAGGTCGAATCCAGCTAGATTGCTGACTGGCAGCTGGCTCAGCCTCTCAGTACTCCAGTGAGCATTGGAGGGGCAGAGCAGAGAGCAGTGATTGACAGTCACCGCTCACCGCTCAGAGTGGCCTGAGAAGTGAGCAATCAGCAGTCACATGATAGCTCAGTTCTTGAGCTTAGAGGCAGTGGATTGATGCTGCATCAGGTGGATGAGTACAATTCTGCACTTCTCCTTTAAGGGCTTGTGTAGACAGCCAATGTAGTGTGCTTTCAAATTAATTGGTGTATTTTGGAGTTTAATAAACTTCAATCTGAGTTACAGATGCATCTCACCTACAGTTGACCTCTTTCTAAGCTGCATCAAGCTGCTTCAATTCGCTTTTGCATTCCCATGGACTTTTATGGAATAAAAAGCAATTCTAACGTGAACAAAAGCTCATGTACACAATTCCCAAGGCTGCATTCACACCTGAGCATCGTGGTTTTGCACATTTTTTCCATGTGTTTTTATGTGTGTTGTATTACAGCATTTGAGCTTCGGGTGTTTTTGTATTAGCCTATAAATAACAGTATCACCTGTGAATTCACTTGTTGTGTGTGGACTTATCAGCTTAAAACTGCATAAATGTTAAACAAAATAAGCATATTGCGTTTTTTTTTTTTGCACATCTATGCAATTCTATAGTAATCAAAGTGCACCAATTGGCCTGAATCAAACTACAAAAGTAGCTCCAAAACATTTTTGGGCTCCAGGTGATCAATGTGCAATAGGGAACAGCTATCTTAGGTCCAAGAGCAATCGTATGAGCTGAAATTTTTCTATTAGAAAATTAGGCTAGGAGATATAAACCGCATTTTACTTTCAGAGTGCCTGCTGTATCATTATGCCTATGAAACCTCTAACCAACCAGGTAATCAGTCAATATCAGTGGCGGCTGGTGCTCAAAATTTTTGGGGGGGCGCAAACGTAAAAAAAAAAAAAGAAAAAAATTGCAGCCTTACTGTGCCCATCAAATGCAGCCACTGTGCCATCAATTGTCACCACTGTGCCATGCCATAAAATGAAGTCACTTTGCTATGCCATCAAACGCAGCCACTGTGGCATCAATTGTCACCACTGTGCCATGCCATCAAACGCAGCCACTGTGCCATCAATTATCACCACTGTGCCATTCCATCAAATGCAGTCACTATGCCATCAATTTCGCACCACTGTGCCATGCCATCAAATGCAGTCACTGTGCCGTGCCATCAAACGCAGCCACTGTGCCATCAATTATCACCACTGTGCCATGTCATCAAATGCAGTCACTATGCCATCAATTCGTACCACTGTGCCATGCCATCAAACGCAGTCACTGTGAATGAATGAATGAAAAACTTATATAGCGCGGCACATGCGAACTAAATCGCCTCTGGGCGCTCGTTGTTCCTGTCTCTCTTGATATCAAAAGAGATGAGTTTTGATCTTTCTTCTGAAGGTCAGGTGGTTTTCCTCCAACCGAATGCTGGTTGGTAAAGCATTCCATAGTCTGGGACCTTGGAGCGCAAATCTTCTTTCTCCTTTGGACTTGAATTTGGCTTTGGGTATCTGGAGCAGATTTTGGTTCGTGGATCGCAGAACGCGATTGGAGTTGTGAGCTTTTATCTTTTCGCATAGATATTGCGGAGCTTTCCCATGGATGCACTTATGTGTCAGAAAGAGTGCTTTAAAAGCAATTCTGTCTTTTACTGGCAACCAGTGAAGGGATCTCAACGAAGGTGAGATTGATTCCCATGTTTTTTTCCCAGTCACAAGTCTGGCGGCCGTATTTTGTACGACTTGCAGACGAGCGATTTGGTACTTTGGGAGTCCAAGGTAAAGGGCATTAGCATAGTCCAGTCTGGAGTTCACAATTGTTCCCACCACGACTGCTACGTCTTCTTTAGGAATAAATGGAATAATTCTGCGTAGTAGGCGCAGCAGATGGTGGGATCCGCTGACTACTGACCGTATTTGTGCATCCATTGTCATGAAGGTGTCGAAGATGACCCCAAGACTTTTGACTTTGGAGCTAGGGGTGATGATTTGGCCCAGAATGGGCGGGGGTGTCCAGGTTGTTGTCAGTTGACTCTTACGACTGGCGTGAAACAGAAGAAGTTCTGTTTTGGAACTGTTGAGTTTAAGATAACTCTTTGTCATCCAGTTTTCTACCAAAGAGAGGCATGTCTCTAGATTTAGACGATGATCCTTTTTGTTGCAGATGCGAAAATACAGTTGCGTGTCGTCTGCATATGAATGATAAAGTAATTTTTGGCTACTGATGATTTCAAAGAGAGGGCGAAGATATATATTGAACAGCACCGGTGACAGAGGGGATCCCTGAGGGACTCCGCATGATACCGTGCGTTTTTCAGAAGTGAAAGGTCCCAATTTCACTGTTTGTGATCGGTTTTCCAGAAAGGAGGAGAACCATGATAAATCATCTTCTGCGACTCTGGCTACTTCAGCTAGCCGAGTCAGTAATAGTTTGTGGTCTACCGCGTCGAAAGCTGCGCTTAGGTCCAACAGAACCAGGAGACGGGATTCTCCTTCGTCTGCGGCCTCGAAGGGCGTCATCCCAAATTTTGAGCAATGCTGTTTCCGTCCCGTGTCCGGGACGGAAACCCGATTGAAATGGATCAAGTAGGTTATGGGTATCTAGATGCTGTTGCAGCTGTTGTACCACTACTTTTTCCATTACCTTGGAGAAGGTGGTTAGGCCTGTTATCGGACGGCGGTGACTTGGGTCCTTGGGGTCTAGGGTGGGTTTCTTCAAGATGGGTTGGATTGTGCCCTCTTTCAGCAGGGAGGGCACTATGCCTTCCTTGAATGACTGGTTTATAAGCTGCATGATGGGCGGTGCCAGGATATCGGCACATTCCTTTAGCAGTTTAGTGGGGATAATATCATTAGGCACTGTGCTGTTTCGCAAAGTACCGATTATATTTTTAGCGGCATCGATGGAGATGGGTTTCAGAGTGAACTTTGTTGATTGTAGCAAATTTCTGTGGGTGTTGTGTGAATGATTGAGGGGGGGGTTGAAGGGGGTATTGTTTTGCTGAATGCTTTCCCGGATTCTCTCAATTTTATTGATGAAGAAATCCGATAATTCATTACAGAATTCTTGGGTATCTGAACTGGGGGGTTCAAGACATCCTGGATTCATGGTCTGAGTGACCAGCTTGAAGAGTTCGCGGGGGCGGTTTATGGCGTTAGTGATGGCATTGGAAAAGTGATATTTTTGGGCTTTGAAGATCTCTTTATGGTATTTTCTTGTTATTGCCTTATAGATGATGAGGTTCTCCTCTGAAGCGTTTCTTTTCCAGGCGGCTTCCGCCCTTCTGCGCTCTTGCTTCAGTAACGACAGCTGGTTGTTAAACCAGCCGGAGTTGTTTTTCCGGATGCAAGCCTTGCGTTTCGGCGCTATTAAGTCGGCTGACTGTAATAGGGCTGCATTTATGGCATCCAGTGTTTCTGAGGCTGTTTGAGGTGATTGGATTGTTTTTATTTTATTACCTAAGGTAGATTTGAAGAGTTCCGAATGGAGCTTCTTCTGAGATCTAGTCCAGTGTGTTGTCACCGGCTTAGGTATTTTTATTAATGGTGCAGTTTTGGAAACTATGAATTGTCATGCCATCATGTGTCATGCCATCAAACGCAGCCGCTGTGCCATGCCATCAAAAGCAGCCGTTGTGCCATGCCATCAAACGCAGTCGCTGTGCCATGCCATCAAAAGCAGTCGCTGTGCCATGCCATCAAACGCAATCACTGTGCCATGCCATCAAACACAGCCACTGTGCCATCAATTGTCACCACTGTGCCATGCCATCAAACGCAGCCACTGTGTCCCTCAATTGTCACTACTGTGCCAATTGTCACCTCTATGCCCCTCAATTGTCGCCACTGTGCCAATTGTCACCACTGTGCCCTTTAATTGTCGCCACTGTGCCCATTGTCACTACTGTGCCCATTGATGCCACTGTGCCTATTGATGCCACTGTGCCCATTGTTGCCACTGTGCATATCACTGTGCCCTTTAATTGTTGCCACTGTGCCCATTGATGGCACTGTGCCCTTTGTCGCCTCTGTGCCCATTGTCGCCATTGTGCCCTGTAAAATGCACTTACCTTAATACTTCGACCTTAATACTTCGACGCCGCTGGCTCTGATAGGCACTTCCGCACAGCCAACCAGCTGCCGTTATTCTGGTGGTCGACGCTCAATTTCCGGCCACCTGAATAGACCAGCGACAGCTGGCAACAATAACATACATTCATGCAATGCATGAATGTATGTTATTTTCAGTGGCGGTGCAGAGCCAGAGGGGGCGGCGCTCCAGCGCCCTCTATGGACGGACCGCCGCTGGTCAATATGCCACAAGGCACTGCTTTGCTGATTAGGGAGGCAGCATGTTTTCCTTTCTATGTAGAAGGTAAAATCTTTTGTTTTTCACCTGTATAAGATGTGCATTGATCCTGTAGTCATTTGTTGCCCTGTGCATGCAACTTATAGTAGAGTAAATTTTCACATTCTGGTGCCAGAATATTTCTGTTTAAGTTGAAGCATGAGGCATGCAACATGACACTGCACAGGTTAATGTATGTCCTTTGTCTGTAGATCTGACATTTCCTGTGAAGAAACAACATACCACAATCTCTGGTTCTCAGACCCAGTGCTCTGTAGGTGAGAGCTAAATAGTAATTAGATCTCACACAGGGCTCCATTCACAGTGGGGTATCCTACTGCATCCAATGCAGTAAGATATCGCACATTGTTTAAAAAAAATTTGCTTCGAAAAACGCTACCGTGTTTCCCCGAAAATAAGCCCGGGTCTTATATTAATGTTGGCAACAAAAGACACAGTAGGGCTTATTTTCGGGGTAGGTCTTACCATGTAATGTGCTGTCTTTTCTCCCCCTCTCTCTCCCTGCCTGACAGGAATCCCCAGTGTAAACGGAGTTAAAATGCTTGTAAAATCCTATAATCCACTCTATTACAGTAGTATATAATGTGTGTGTTTCTGTAATATAATTGTGCCAAATACCTTCGTTCATCGCTTCTGTGACCCGCCGGAGCTCTCTTCCCTGCAATTTTATTACAGAAACACACACATTGTACATTATATACTACTGTAATAGAGTGGATTATAGGATGTTACAAACATTTTAAACTAGGGCTTATTTTCGGGGTAGGGCTTATATCGCAGCCCTCCTGGAAAATAACGCTAGGTCTTATTTTCGGGGTAGGTCTTATTTTCGGGGAAACACGGTACTAATGTACCACAGTTATTTTATAAAGTCATACAGTATTTTAGTAGTGAAAGCTTGCTGTAATTTACCACTATCGGTAGCCAGCAGCCTTAACACAGTCTGTAAATAGCTGGTTGTCAATGATTGGGCAGCTACCGGCGTCCTTAACAACCAGTAACTGTCATGGTTGTTAAAGAGTGGGTGGCCGCCGTGTCATCAGCTGAATGTAAGAAAAAAAATATGGCGACACTGAAAAATTAAGAAAAAAAGCATTCGGGTCTGGTATGGATTTTGAGGGGAACCCACACACCACCGTGTCCTTATCAAACGATGAGTTATCAGCTGTCAGCGGTGTTCCACACTGTCAGCTAAATGTAAAGAAAAAATATGGCGGCAATGAAAAATTAGGAAACAAAATGGCGTGGGGTCCCCCCCATCCACACTAGGCTATTCGGGTCTGGTATGGATTATGGGGGAAACCCCCATGAAAATGAAAAAAAAAAATGGTGTGAGGGTCCCCCCCAAAATTAATACCAGACCCTTATCCAAGCATGCAGCCCAGCAGGTCAGGAAAGGAGGGGGCAAGCAAGTGCCCCCCCCCTGAACCATACCAGGCCACATGTTCTCATGTTGGGGGGTCTTATCGAAATCTGGAAGCCCCCTTTAACAGCCTACTCATTCACCAGGCAGCACAGTGGTGTAGTGAGTAGCACTTTCGCCTAGCAGCAAAAGGGTCGCTGGTTCGAATCCCGACCACGAGTGTGTCGAGATCCTACAGGGTAAAATGACCGCACCAGCCAAGCAGACACTGGCTGGAAAGAGGCGATTCAGTTCGAATGTGTAGCGCTATACAAGTCATTCATTCATTCATTCACCAATAAAAAAAAAAGTGTAGTGTAAAAAGACAGTAGACAGTTTTATGACAAGTCCTTCATTTAAACAACAAAAATAAAAACAAATGTTACCGGGTGGCACTGCCCCTTTGTAACGTCACTGACCAACTTTGCCACCAAAGCACCCCCCCCCCTTATGTTGGGGGCATGTGGAATGGTATGGTTCAAGAGGGGGCACTCGCTCACCCCCCTTTTCTGACCTGCCAGGCTGCATGCTAAGGGTCTGGTATGAATATTGAGGGGACCCCACGCCATTTTTACATATTGGCAAGGGGGTTCCCCTAAAAATCCATACCGGACCCAAAGAGCCTGGTATGGATTGGGGGGGACCCCACACCATTTTTTTGCTAAATTTCACATTGCCACCATTGCTTTTTTTTTTTTTTACATTTAGCTGACAGCTGATTCCCCTTTTGCAAATAGGGAAAATGTAGGTGAATAGAATACATGGTCATAGGGGAACTGATCAGCCTTTATACTACAAACTGCATCCACAACATGTGAGCCCATCAAATTTACAAGGTAAGGCAAACAAATGACACAAGAAATATAAAGTAACTACACTAGTACCTAGTTCAAACAACAGTTTTGCAGTGTACAAAGCCTTTAACATTTTGAAGGGGGTCTAGTACAGAGAGAATTTGGAGACATACGTACATCTAATTATTGTAAGACACATAAAAGAGACGTTTAATCAGCTGCAAGATTCATTTGCAGCCTAAACAGTTTAAAGATTAACTTTAGGTGGCTCTTTGTTGCAGGATACATGTTTACATGTCACATAGTATCAGTGGCGGCTGGTGCTCAAAATTTTTGGGGGGGCGCAAACAAACTGAAAAAAAAAACCATCAAGTGTACAGCCACTATACCCATAAATTGCTGCCACTGTGCCATCAAATGCAGCTACTGTACCCATCAATTGCTGCCAGTGTGCCCATCAATTGCCGCCAGTGTGCCCCATCAATTGCCGCCACTGTGCCCCATTAATTGCCACCACTGTGCCCATCATTTGCCACCACTGTGCCCCATCAATTGCCGCCACTGTGCCCCTCAATTGCCACCACTATGCCCATCAATTGCCACCACTGTGCCCATCAATTAACGCCACTGTGCCCCATCAATTGCCGCAGTGTGCCCCACCAATTGCCGCCAGTGTGCCCCATCAATTGCCGCCAGTGTGCCCCATCAATTGTCGCCAGTGTGCCCCAATAATTGCTGCCAGTGTGCCCCATCAATTGCCGCTACTGTGCCCCATCAAATGCTGCCAGTGTGCCCATGAAAACCCAACCCCCACCCCCGCCCGGCACTTGCCTGTCTTGTTGCTGTCCTCCACACTATGAGTCCTCCATGTGTTCTCCCGTCCTCTTCCCGTCTCTGCTATGATTGGACACCTAATAAGTGTCCAATCACAGCGCCTGTCGTTTCAACCAATCAGGTGACAGGGTAACCAGACCCGAGCACCTGATTGGCTGAGAGGCGGGTCAGTGTTAGGGAAGTGATTTATTCGCTTCCCTAACACAACACTGTGTAAACAGCGAACGCACAGCATTGCGCCCGCTGTTTACCAATTTGGAAGGACGCTGACAGCTGACAGCTCTAATCAGGCACTTGCAATGCATGAATCTATCTATTGGTGATTGACAGGTGAAAGGAGAGAGGGGGCAGCGCTCCTGCACCCTTTATGGACGCTCCGCCACTGTCATAATATTAAAAATGATATGGCTGTAGTAATGATGGTTCAGTAGCAGCGGCTTGATCCTCCTGCAAGATAGGCATGACTAAGACTAATTACTGACATAAAAAAAAAGTAAACTGAAATATGTGCAAGGATTGCCTAAAAAGCAGCGGCATCAACTAAACACCTATGTATAGTAGACCCTATGTATGAAAAAAAAGCTTATGTATAGTGTACACACCACTGCATTGTATGAGCTTGTTCAAACCCTAATGGAACCCCCTACGCTCTCAGTGCTGGCAGGCCCGGATTTACTCCCTTTGCCACCCCAAGGCCGGGTCCTTCAATGCCGCCCCCGCCTGCGCGGTACGGGGGGGGCATTAACTGCCGGGGGACTTTTTAGGCAGGACACTGAGAAGCGGGGGGGGGGGGGTGTTGCTGCCAAAAATGACATTGAGCATTGGGGGGTGCTGCTGCCGAAAATGACAAAATGACATTGAGAAGCGGGAGGGGGGTTGCTGCTGCCAAGAACTATCTCACCTCCTCTTCCCTCTGTTTTCTCTCCTCTCACCATCCGCATGACAGGGGGGAACTCCCGATATGAAAGTGAATGTGTCCTCTCCTCTCAGCCGCAGTGCCGCCCCTGCACCCACTGCCGCCCCGAGGCCTGGCCTTGTTGGCCTTGTCTGGAATCCGGCCCTGAGTGCTGGCCTTCATTTTTCAAAAATATTAGTGACCTGTTGGGCTTTTGCCTTCTTTCCCCAACTGTCAGTCCTCCTCTGTTATTAATCATAGTTGATAAACTGTGCTTGTACATATCATATGCATATTCTATGAATGCAATGCTGCAAATTGAAAAATATATTTTTTCTTTCCAGTAGAGGGTGCTAAAGTTATCTCTATAGTTGCAGACGGTTTGGAAGGTAGAATGAAATGGCTCAGTGGCTGTACATTTTGTACTCAAAGCAAATCCGTTGATGTACCTACCCATAGATGATTTTTTCTGCTCTTGTTTACCCAGTGGCCACATATGCATATCTCTGAACTTTATGAAATGATAAAGAGGGACACCTTTTAGCACACAGTATGTAAGCAAAGGACGCAAACCACAAAGATCTAAAGCCTTGTACACACGATCAGTCCATCCGATGAGAACGGTCTGAAGGACCGTTGTCATCGGTTAACCGATGAAGCTGACTGATGGTCCGTCGCGCCCACACACCATCAGTTAAAAAAACGATCGTGTCAGACCACGGTGACGTAAAACACAACGACGTGCTGAAAAAAACGAAGTTCAATGCTTCCAAGCATGCGTCGACTTGATTCATAGAATCAGTTACGCATAGATTTCTATTAGATCCGACCGGCGTAAGTCTCTTACGCCGTCTGATCTTAACTGCATATTTATGCTGGCCGCTAGGGGCGTGTACGCTGATTTACACCTAGAATATGTAAATCAGCTAGATACGCGAATTCACGAACGTACGCCCGGCCGACGCAGTACAGTTACGATGTTTACGTTAGGCTTTTCCCGGCGTAAAGTTACCCCTGCTATATGAGGCGTATATGCGGTGTACCAATGTTAAGTATGGCCGTCGTTCCCGCGACGAAATTTGAAAAATTTACGTCGTTTGCGTAAGTCGTCCGTGAATGGGGCTGGACGTCATTTACGTTCACGTCGAAACCAATGACCTCTTTGCGGCGTACTTTGGAGCAATGCACACTGGAAAATTCCACGGACGGCGCATGCGCCGTTCGTGAAAACGTCAATCACGCCGGGTCAGGGTTGATTTCCATAACACACGCCCACCTCTTCACAATTTGAATTAGGCGGGCTTACGCCGGCCTATTTACGCTACACCGCCGCAACTTTCTTTTAAGAATACAGCACTTGCCTGTAAAAGTTGGGGAGGCGTAACGTAAATAGGATACGTTACGCCCGCACAAAAATACGCCATTCTACGTGAATCTACCCCAAAATTTTTACTGCAGCATAAAATCTCAAACACAGGGGCCAAATGTCGGGGGCCAACAGCTCGTAAAAAAAGTCTGATATTTGGCCCGTGTTTATGTCTGTCTGTCCAACAGAAGCCTTTTAGTCGGACGCGCATGCTGAAAATTCGGCATCCGCCTGACTCCCGATCTGCACTCTTAGTCAAAGGCAGAGAGCACTGATCTGAGTGTTCTGGTGGGAGGGCTGCGCACATACCTGATGAAGGGGACCTGTGCGGCTCCGAAACTTTGCACTTTCCTTTGTGATGTGATCTTTTTCATTATAAATTTTGGACGGAAATTGTCGATCCATGGTGTGCTGGCGAGTATGTACTCTTGTTTGATGTTTCCAGGACCCAACTGGTAATGGCTGCAGCACCCACCATTTTATGAGCCATATCTACCAGGAACGTGTGCGATAGGAATATTTATCAGACTGGCTGGGGGGGGCTGCCCCACTGTCAGAACACAACAGCTCAGCGGGGGAGATCACTGGACTAACCTCACATGGTTAGTGTAGTGGCTCCTACCTGAGCTGACAGCTCTTTTTCGTTCAACTCACATATTAGAACAAAAAGAGGGGCAAGCGAGGCTGCACAAGGGACACAGGGATTTGGTCTCAAATAAAGTATAGTTGGAAGCTATGCGCATATGCCGTATAGGCTCATTTGAGCCTACATATTTCCCCAGTGTTCTTCTGCTTGGAAAAGCATATATAAATTCATTCCAGTGTTCAGAAATTGTACAGTTTGCACTTGTTTGTGCTAATAAGTGCAGTGGTGTTCTCCAGGGCACTTTGGGTTTGCTGTACAATAGCCAACTGTACTTGGAAACCAGCCGGCCTTCGGTGTTTCTGAAAAAGATCAGAAAAAAGGACTACCTTTATTATTATTATATACAGGATTTATATGGAGCCAACAGTTTTACAACGTTAGGGCAAACAGTACAGTTGAAATTCAACTCAATACAGGAGGAACCAGTGTCCTGCTCGTTAGAGCTTACAATCTAGAAGGGAAGGACCATACATGTGAGTTTCTTCTATAGTTATGTTATTGCTATAACAATGTTAGGCTCATTGAATAAGCAAGGGGCAAAGTGCTAAGGCATATTGCTGCTTTCCATAGCAATCAATAGAAATGTATTCTGCACAAATTTGGAAACGTTGCCAATAATGTTTAAACACAACTAGTCATATGAAGCTGTGCAAAAATTGTTGCAGAATACCCAGCAGGATTACACCGATATCTGCCAATTATTTATTATGTGCAACTATTTCTGCTCTAACAAAGGTGAAAAAAAGATGCAATTTGGTGGCTCGGGTTTATGGGAGGGTGAAACTCAACAGAATCCATCAAGAAACTTGGTGGCAGAGCTTTTTTGCCGAGAAAAACGGTTGTGTGTATGCTTTTCATCAAGAAAACTGTCGAGGAAGTTCTCTTTTTCCTCGATGGGAGTCTCAATTTCCTCGTCGTGTTCCTCGTCGGGCTGGTTTTCGACGAGAAACATGATCGTGTGTATGCTAAGAAACCCGCGCATGCTCAGAATAAAGTATGAGACGGGCGTTTGTAATGGAGATAGCACGTTTGTCACCCTTTAACAGACTGAAAAGTGCAAATCGTCTCTCACCAAACTTTTACTTAAAGCGGGGGTTCACCCTTAGAGGGCACTTTTCCCCCTTAGATTCCTGCTCGTTTTTACTAGGGGAATCGGCTATTTATTTTAAAATATGTGCAGTACTTACCCGTTTACGAGATGCATCCTCTCCGTCGCTTCCGGGTATGGGCTTCGGGAATGGGCGTTCCTTCTTGATTGACAGGCTTCCGAGAGGCTTCCGACGGTCGCATCCATCGCGTCACGATTTTCCGAAAGAAGCCGAACGTCGGTGCGCAGGCGCAGTATAGAGCCGCACCGACGTTCGGCTTCTTTCGGCTACGAGTGACGCGATGGATGCGACCGTCGGAAGCCTCTCGGAAGGCTGTCACTCAAGAAGGAACGCCCGCTCCCGAAGACCCATACCCGGAAGCGACGGAAGAAGATGCAGCTCGAAAACGGGTAAGTACTGCTCATATTTTAATACAAATAGCCGATTCCCCTAGACCGAACGAGCAGGAAGCTAAGGGGAGAACATTTTTTTTTTTACAAATGGGTGAACTCCCGCTTTAACACGCAGTAACATGAAATTCGCAAAAGAAGCCCCAAGGGTTGTGCCAGTGGAATCTAACTTCCCCTGAACGACGAGTTTTGGTCTTGACAGTGTGTACGCAAAGAAAGCTTGTCGAGTTTCTCGACAAGCCTAACAAGGAACTCGTCGAGGAAAACGATGTGTCTTTTCCGACGAGTTCCTCGGTCGTGTGTACAAGGTCTAACTGACAGCGTCATGTACTGTACTCTTACCCAATACTCAACGTGTAGTGTTCTTATTTCATCTATGGATACCTTTCACCAGCATGTTCCAGCAGTAAATACCATCTTCATGGTGGAACCTTTGGAAAATCCTAATAGCCTTTTGATTTGTTGGTAACTGCTTGTTATTGCGGAGATAAAACATGGCTTCTGGAATTACGCTAACTTGATTGTGACTGCCAGTTAAAATAGACTTGAAATCGAAAAGTGAAGATTTGCTGTGTTAGAGGGAACGTGTAAAATGTTGCAACACCCTGAAAAAATGTACCCTATGTCTTGAATTCCTCCTGAAAAACAGCAGGGCATTTTCTGGCATGTGAGTGGGTCTGTAGGCTGTGCCTACAGCCTCAGATGAATACTGTATTTGCAGTGAAAGATCTAAAGATGGTTCGAGGCTCGGCCTGTCAACCAGGAACCAACCCAGTTTTGGGCCATGTATGGGCAGGCTAAATGTGTACCTAAGTTAAACGTTCAAAACAAAAGGATTCCCCCCGGGACTTTAAATGAAGTGGGTAACGTTTCAGCCAATAAAGATATCAGTAATTGTATAGTATATAATTTATTCAAGTAAAATTGTTTACATGCGTAAAGTAAAATTGTTACATACATAGATAACAACAACAATTGCCAATTGAAACGATACATAAACAATAAATATTAGTACACAATTTTACTTGAATAAATTATATACTATACAATTACTGTTATCTTTACTGGCGGAAACGTTACCCACTTCATTTAAAGTCCCGGGGGGAATCCTTTTGTTTTGACTATATGTAACAGGGATGGAAGTGTGTTACTGGGGACACCAGACCTTTCCTCTTTTTTACTCTTTTTTCGTAAGTTAAACTTTCGATCAACTTGGGCATGATTAGCCTGTCGGATTTTACATGCAATTATTGCCAGCGGCTATTATAGATACTAGTAGTAGTTACTGTGTTCTCCCGGCAGGGATGGCTCCCCCCGCCCCCTTCAGGAGAACTCAAAGGCCCCGTACACACGATAGAATCCATCCGCAGATAAATCCCAGCAAATGGGTTTCTGCGGATAGATCCTATGGTGTGTACACGCCAGCGGATCTGTTTCCGCGGAGAAATCTCCTCTGGGATGGATTCCAGCAGATCGGATATTTGCTGTGTTGCACAACAAATCCATCTGCTGGAATCCATTCCAACGGATGGATCCGCTCGTCTGTACAGACTTACCGGATCCATTCGTCCAAAGGGATTCCCCGCACGTGTCGTAATGATTTGACGCATGCGTGGAATTCCTTATATGACAGCGTCGCGCCCGTCGCCGCGTCATAATAGCGGCGACAGCGCGACACGTCATCGGCAGAGGATTTCCGCGCGGATTTCAATGCGATGGTGTGTACACTCCATCGCATCGAAATCTGCGGAAATCTTTGAGAGGATTTATCCGTGGAAACGGTCCGCTGGACCGTATCTGCGGATAAATCCTCTCGTGTGTATGGGGCCAAAGGCTCCATGGGAGGGATTCCCACATCAACACTGAGTATGTTAAGGGGGGGAAATGGCTCCATCTATGGCCTGCCTAATGCTGCGTACACACGATAGGTTAGTCTGATGAAAACGGTCTCATGGATCATTTTCATCAGACCAAACCGATCGTGTGTGGGCCCCATCGGTTATTTATCCATAGGTTAAAAAAATAGGAACTTGTTTTAAAATTATCTGATGGATAAAAAACCTATAGAAAAAAACGATTGTCTGTATGTACGTCCATCGGTTAAAAATCCACGCATGCTCAGAATCAAGTCGACGCATGCTTGGAAGCATTTTTTTCAGCACGTCGTTGTGTTTTACATCACCGCGTTCTGACACAATCGTTTTTTTAACTGATGGTGTGTAGGCACGACCGGTCATCAGTCAGCTTCATCGGATAGCTGATGGAAAAATCCATCAGACCGTTTTCATCAGACTAACCTATCGTGTGTACAGGGCATAAGGCATTGCTGCTAGCAGTAAATAGGTATCTACCTAAAAATTGTAAGGCCACGTGATGCAATAATCTTTCATTTTAAATTGCAAAGCTGACTTTTCTTTTTAAATATCATGCGACATGGCCTTGTAATGTGTCAGGGGGGGCAATCAGGGGTCTTTTCATGACGTATAGCTGAACATGATGTATCTCTCTTAACCAGCTTTGTGACATCCTCTCTAATAGATCCAATGATGATGACCCGCGGAAACATCATTTCTTTAGTTCAATAAACTTCAACAGACTGGAGGCTGAGATGGTGGACCCTCCGTTTGTCCCAGACCCGTCTGTGGTCTATGCTAAGGACATCGCAGACATAGCTGATTTCTCTGAGGTCAAAGGGATTGACTTTGATGAAAAAGATAACAAATTATTCAAGAGGTTTGCAACTGGTGCAGTGCCAATCAGCTGGCAACAAGAAATCATTGAAACTGGACTATATGATGAGCTCAATGACCCAAACAGGCAAAGCACTGGAAAATTCTCGTTTAGCGATGGTGAGAAAAAATCAGGAGTGTGTTCCATAATATAGTAAGCATTCTCTGTAAATTAGTGGCAGAATGGGGCATATTTTTTAAGCAGTTTTATTCAGATAGCTGCAGATATCGTTTTCCTCTAGTTAAGTTCTCTCAATGCAAGTCACTTGTTCACCAGATCCCTCTGGAAAAGAAGTAAACAAGGTACTATCTGAAATTGTATCGAAACACAGCTTAAAGGATCAGGGTTCAGAGGTTGACTGGAATCTATCAGTTGCTGCCCATCAATGGCCTCATTAGAGCACTCTGTTATTTGATGCTGTTATGCACACTCAGAAGCTAGAAAACAATGGGGGTTAGTTACTTACGAAAGGCAAATCCACTTTGCACTTGAAATTGGACTGAAAGTGCACTTGGAAGTGCCGTCGCTGTAAATCTGAGGGGTAGATCTGAAATGAGGGGAAGCTCTGCTTTATTTTATTATCCAATCATGTGCAAGCTAAAAATGCTGGGCCAGATTCTCAAAGGGCTTACGACAGCGCAACGCCATTTGCGCCCTCGTAAGTCCTAATCTGGCCCGGCCTATCTATGCAACTGATTCTTAGAATCAGTTACGCATAGATATCCACTAAATCTGACAGGCGTAAGGCTTTTACGCTGTCAGATCTTAGATACATTTTTTTTCCCGCCGCTAGGTGTCGCCGACGTCGTTTTCCCCGTCGTCTATGCAAATTAGCTATTTACGCGAGATTCCCGAACGTACGCGCGGTCGACGCAGTGAATTTACGACGTTTCCGCAGCATTTGCGACGTGTAAAGTTGCCCCTGCTATATGAGGGGCAACCAATGTTAAGTATGGCCGCCGTTCCCTCGTCGAAATTTAAAAATGTACGTCGTTTGCGTAAGTCGTCCGTGAATGGCGCTGGACGCCATTTACGTTTACGTCGAAACCAATGACGTCCTTGCGACGTCATTTAGCGCTATGCACATTGGGAAATTTTAGGGACGGCGCATGCACAGTACGATCGGCGCAGGAACGCGCCTAATTTAAATGATCCACGCCCCCTACCTGGATCATTTGAATTAGGCGGGCTTGCACCTGAGGATTTACGCTACGCAGGCGCAACTTTACAGGCAAGTGCTTTGTGAATCAATTACTTGCCTGTAAAACTTGCGGCCGCGTAGCGTAAAGGAGATACGTTACGCCCGTATAGTTTTACGCCAGTATACGAGAATCTGGCCCGCTGTTTTTTATTTTCCTTGCATGTCCCCCTCGGATCTACAGCGACTGCACTTCCAAGTGCACTTTCAGTGCAATTTCATGTGCACTTTGCACCTATAGCTTGCACTTGTAGTGCAAGGTGGATTTGCCTTTCGTAAATAACCCCCACTGTGTAAGTGCTGGCATTTAAGGGGGCAGCAACAGGTTGTCAAACATCGGGCTAACTCTCACTTTCAGACTTAAAGTTGAACAACACGGCATCTGAGAACCACAAACCAAAAATGTACTTCAATTAACTATTTAATTCATTTTTAATATTCAAAGCAAACTCCACTCATCTGTCATCTCCATGCTTTATTTCGCTGAGAAATCATTTTGAAAAACACCTCCCTAGCCTATCTGGTCCAGGCCATCTTGGGTAAGGGCAGATGATTCTTGTAGTATTTACTTCCTGGAATCCATGTGCCCTAAGCTTAGACATGCAGACAGAAGGGTGTGTTTAGCTGAGAAAACCGCTCCTCCCGTCTTGAAGACTCTTGTATAACATAATTTGCCTAGGCAAGAAACCATGAAATAACGAAAATAAATGTAAAAGTTTAAAACAAGAAAATAAGATATACTGTTTTTATCGGCGTATACCGCGCACTTTTTTGCCCTGAAAATCAGGGCAAAATCGTGGGTGCGCGATATACGCCGATACCCGCTTTCCCGCGCCGAGTTTGAATACTGCGCCGGCATATACCGAGCGCAGTACACTCGTGTATAGTCGGGCAGGCTCGGCTCCTCTCGCGCTCACGTCCTGGACGTACAGGACGTGAGCGCGAGAGTAGCCGAGCCTGCCCAACTATGCCTGACTATACCGCTCGGTATATGCTGGCGCAGTATTCAAACTCGGCACGGGAAAGCGGGGATCGAGCAGGGAGGACGCCGCAGAAGGATGTTGGACCCGACGAAGAGGACACCCGAAGCCGCAGACGGACGCCGGACCCGACGAGGCCGCCGATGGACGCCACGCAAGACACCAAAATTGTAAGTACAAAAATCTCTTTTTACAGGAATGTCGGGTCCACTTTAGGGGTGCGCGTTAAAGGCCGGAGCGCGCAATACCCCGATAAATACGGTACTTTCCTATACATTTACTAATCCTAGCAGCATAAGGTTTGAAAATAGTCAATGTTGTCTGAGAGTGAAGAGTCAAACAATGCTAATAAAGCTAAATTAAAATAAGTATAAGCCTATCACAGGTAATAGTACAAATTAGAAGAGGGAAGGTCTGGACAACCACACTCCAATAAAAATGCCTTTATTGTGCAAAATAACAAAAGTACAAACCACAGCAGGGTACAGGATAAAAGCTTACGCGTTTCACACTCGCAACAGTGCTTAGTCATAGCTATTTACGGGTAATTGTACACTTATGTATCTATACATATGTCCAGCATCTTACAGGTTTTGACAGGTTTCAGTGTATGATTGATCTTCGGCTTAGTTTTGGCTGAAGTTGCACTGAACATACTGCCTTCCTGACTTCAGTAATAAGGTGCTGTCATTGTCGGTGTATTTGACCCATTAAGTATAGACAATAGGCACACACTACAAGGATGCATCCTACACTGCTCTCAGACAGCCCATATAGTCAGGATATACTTGAGAGGCCATGAGGTTAGGTGAGAACCTAGTTGATAAGGAAGCACATGTGCTGCCAGTGAGCCCCCCAGTTAGAGTTTACATAGAATGTCAGAGACGCAGACTTTACAAGCAATAAAATGAGTAGACACTTCATAACGAGGAGAAGGCTAATGGATAGGCATGGATTAAATGGTAGCAGATCTGCTGGCAAAAGGGTAGTCATCACTCTCTCCATTGCACTTCAGGGAAGGATGGGGGATCAGGAAAGACAAGGAAAGAGACGGATGGGTAGCAGAGAAGTGGGAGTAAAGGCCAGAACCTAGTTTATTTCCTATACCTTATACAAAGTACCCACTTTGTTTGTTTAGGTGTAACGTTGACAGTTTTGGAATTTCATAGCCATCTTCAGGATTCTTGAATTGGGACTAAGCTGAATTTTCTCTGCTGGAAATTTTTCGATTATTCCGCTTTGTTTTCTATTGTCAATGACATGATAATGGGGGTTATTTACGAAAGGAAAATCCTTTTTGCACTACAAGTGCAAAATGCAATTGAAATTGCACTGAAAGTGCACTTGGAAGTGCAGTCACTGTAAATCTGAGGAGTAGATCTGAAATGAGGGGAAGCTCTGCTGATTTTATCATCCAATCATGTGCAAGCTAAAATGCTGTTTTTTATTTTCCTTGCATGTCCCCCTCAGATCGACAGCGACTGCACTTCCAAGTGCACTTTCAGTGCATTTCCAAGTGCACTTGTAGAGCAAAGTGGATTTGTCTTTCGTAAATAACACCCAATGTGTGGTTTCAGGGAAGGAGGTCCTTCATATGTATAGGACTGAAAACACAAATCTGGAATAACCCTGCCTATTGTCCTTTCCAGGTTATGGGTAACTGGGTGGTGAAACCATATAAAATCCGGTCAAAACTGGAAGAAAATCATTAAAACTGCTTACAAAATATGGTCCCTTGTGCTGTAAGTAGCTCATTACCAAAATTATCCAAAACAACAGACGTATTGAAGATGTATTTTTGGCAAAGTTTTACAAAGCCTTTTTGTGTTTCAGTGTCTTGCGTCATTATGGCTTGTTACACCTCAATGCCTGGACTTATATATTTATCATTATGTCAGATGTGTTTGTTTTTTTATTAAAAAAAATGAAAGAATGAGAACAAGGGCTTGTTGTGGTTTGAATTTATTGTTCAACAGACTAGGGAGCTAACTAATAAATTGGCACATGTGTCTTGGCCAAGGCAGTATGAATTACTCAATTTTTCAGAAGCTGGGATGTTGTCAAAGATAATACCTAGCAAATGAACATCTTAAATTTAAGATTTTTACATTATGCCACTGTGAAACCGTCTTTAGCCAACGGCAGGATCTGTAGCACTGGTTTACATATCTTCATCAGCCTTTCTCAACCTTTTTGCCATGGAGGAACCCCTAAAATAGTTTTTAGGTTTTAGAGAACCCCTATTAAAATGTATTTATCTGCAGCTCACAGTACATTGGCATGATCAAGTAGGCAAGTATAGCAAGTTTTAAATGCAATAATAAAGAAATGGGTGCATATACAGTCATGGCCAAAGAAAAGAACACAGTACCTACAGTGAAATATGGTGGAGGTTCAATGATGTTTTGGGGTTGTTTTGCTGCCTCTGGCACTGGGTGCCTTGAATGTGTGCAAGGCATCATAAAATCTGAGGATTACCAAAGGATTTTCGGGTTGCACTGTAGAGCCTAGTGTCAGAAAGCTGGGTTTGCATCCGAGATCTTCCAGCAGGACAATGACCCAAAACATATGTCAAAATATGTCAAAAAGCACCCAGAAATGGATAGCAACAAAGCGCTGGAGAGTTCTAAAGTGGCCAGCGAAGAGTCCAGATCTAAATCCCATTGAACACCTGTGGAGAGATCATAAAATTGCTGTTGGGAAAAGGCGCCCTTCCAATAAGAGAGACCTGGAGCAGTTTGCAAAGGAAGAGTGGTCCAAAATTCCGGGTGAGAGATGTAAGAAACGTATTGATGGTTATAGGAAGCGACTGATTTCAGTTATTTTTTCAAAGGGCGTGCAACCAAATATTAATTTTGACCAGCCTATTTTTGGTGTTTTGTGTGACATTATGTCCAATTTGCTTTTTTTCCTGCCTTTTTTTGTTTTGTTCCAATACACACAAAGGGAATAAACATGTGTATAGCAAAACATGTGTTACTGCAATACGTTTCTGTGAGAAGTACTTGATTTTCTGGGGTGCCAACAATTTTGGCCATGACTGTAACTCTCCCTCTTCATTCTCTAATTATTTTTAGTAATAATAGTTATATGAAACAAATAATAATAATGACCACCAATAATGGTGGTCAGTTTAGAAGGGACCTCCTAAATTGTTAGCATTAGTGTACTTCACTGAGAACAGGAGACCAATTCTCCACTGCCTTCTCTTCAAAGAGAAGCGGTGGTTCTCATCCTTACTAGTGTCATGACCCCTTGATAAAATTTCCCATGCTGTGGGGACCCCTGATATTAAAATTATTTTCGTAACGTGGGGTGTCAGCACCCAAAACAAGACAAGTAATTTGTGCCCATAACCCACGGACATTTAGCGCTCCCTGAGTCCCTTCCACTCGTACAGTATTAAAACCCCCTTATGGTACATTTTGGGATGTACCACTCTTTCTCTTTGTTCTCCTTTCTTTCCCTTTTATCTCTCTCTATCCTCATTTCTTTTCTTTTTTTTTTCCTCATCCTTTTCTCTAGCTGTCTTTCTTGTTCTTTCTCTTATTCTTTGTTCCTCTCCCTCTTTTCCTCTCCCTTACATGTATTCTCTATTTTTATTCCTTCTCTTACTCCTTGGTGGGGGACTGGGGGGAATGGGATGAGTGGCAGTGCTGGCGGGACATTGGGATGAGTGGCAGTGCTGCTGGGGGGTGGGATCAGAGGCAGTGCTGGGCTGAGTTCTGATCAGCCAACTTAGGTGCTCTTGATCAAGGTCATCTGCTGATATGAGAACAGTAGTGGAGACTTTTAATGGCAACTCTAATCACAGGTAGTGTTACCCACTGTGTCCCCGGCTTCACTGTGTCTTCAGCTCTGTGGTGCCTCGCAGCAGTGACACCTGTGCCGAAATCAGGAGATAAGGTCTGCTCTAGCCCCTCCCACTTCACATTCCTCACCAGTCAGCTGACCTCTAGTCTCTGCCTCCCCCCCCCACCCATGCAATGAACTGAATGGGCGACTTAGAAAAGGCTGAGTGGGTGGCCGCGGGCTCCAGGAATAGCCCAGCTGGGCGGCCACAGGCTCTAAGGACAGCCCTGATGGGCTTCTGCGAAAAAGGCTGGAAGAGCGGTGGGGGCTTCTGGAACAATCAAGGATTCGGTGACCCCTGGCAAATTGCCATTCGACCCCCAGGTTGAGAATCACTGCTCTAAAGCAACCCCAGGGGTCCACTAAACCTTGGATGAAAAAGTCTGCTGTAGGTGATACATACAGAATTGATTATGCAGCATCAAATACCTTAGCATCATGTAAACAGAAAGACAAAAAGGAAGAAACCCCAGTATCAAGATCCACAACAACCACATTACCATTATTGCAATATACAGTACATCATACACATTTTATCCCAGATTTTTTTTTTAAATATAATTAAAACATGAATGGATTTCTATGAAAAATAGTTATGAGCAGCCTTTCTTGTTTGGGAAAATATGCTTCCCTCCCAGAATATCAAACCCTGGTCTGTTAACACATTTCTCTAATAAAATAACTGAGGCCCCGTACACACGTCCGAGGAACTCGACGTGCCAAACACATCGAGTTCCTCGTCGAGTTCAGTGTGGAAGCCGCCGAGATCTCGGCGGGCCGACTTTCCTCATTGAACAACGAGGAAATAGAGAACATGTTCTCTTTTCGGCCCAACGAGTTCCTCGTCGGCTTCCTCGCTGAAAAGTGTACACACGACCGAGTTTCTCAGCAGAATCCAGCTCCGACCGAGTTTCTGGCTGAATTCTGCCGAGAAACTCGGTCATGTGTATGGGGCCTAAAAGTAGAAAGTGGCAAAGATTTAGGCCCCTTTCAGATCTATGCATAATGGTAAGGTACATTCTATCATGCGTTACTGCAATGTGTATTAACACATGGCAGATGTGTTGGTGCA
Source organism: Rana temporaria (assembly GCF_905171775.1). Classification (NCBI taxonomy): domain Eukaryota; kingdom Metazoa; phylum Chordata; class Amphibia; order Anura; family Ranidae; genus Rana; species Rana temporaria. The sequence goes on along the minus strand of NC_053492.1, from coordinate 112,576,680 downwards.
TTTATGTGCCAATCATTTAATGCCGCGTACATACGACCGGTATTCTCGACTAAGTGATTCCTCTCAAGCCTGCCTTGCATACACACGTTCGTGAAAAAAATGCTCGAGCAAAGCGTGGTGACGTTCAACACGTACAACGGCACTATAAAGGGGAAGTTCCATTCGAATGGCACCACCCTTTGGGTTGGCTTTTTCTAATCTCCCCGTCTCATAACTTGCTTCTGAGCATGCGTGTTCCCCCCCCGTTAAAGCCTAAACACGACCGTGAAAAACAATGAGAAAAAATAGAGCAGGTTCTAAATTTTTAACGCGCATTTTTCTCGTCAAGGAAAATGCTCTGGAGCATACACACGACCAGTTTTCATGACCAATTTAAAAAATTTAATTTTTCTCGTCATGAAAAATGGTCGTGTGCGTGCCCGGCGGGCACAATCGCCGCCAGGCACACGCGATCGCTCGTTACAGAGCGTGGACTGGGAGCTGTGTGTGTAAACACACAGTTCCCGGTCCTGTCAGGGGGAGAAATGCAGATCTTCTGTTCATACAATGTATGAACAGAAGATCGGTCATTTCCCCTAGTGAGGCCACCCCCCCTACAGTTAGAACACACCCAGGGAACATACTTAACCCCTTCCCCGACCCCTAGTGTTAACCCCTTCACTGCCAGTGGCATTTTTATAGTAATCCAATGCATTTTTATAGCACTGATCGCTATAAAAATGCCAATGGTCTCAAAAATGTGTCCAAAGTGTCCGCCATAATGTCGCAGTACCGAATCAAATACCACCAAAAGAAAGCTCTATTTGTGTGAAAAAAATGACGCCAATTTTGTTTGGGAGCCACGTCGCACAACCGCGCAATTGTCAGTTAAAGCGACGCAGTGCCAAAACGCAAAAAGTGCTCTGGTCTTTGACCAGCAATATGGTCCGAGGGTTAAGTGGTTAATTTGTGACTGTAACCCATTTACAATGAATAGGTTACCCTAATGCAATGCCATAGAGAAATGCACTGAAACAGCTCAGACAGGTCTGAAAGGGCTGTTAAAGATTTTACAGATCATTAATTGCAAAAAAAAAAATATTGTATTATATATATTGTATATCCCTAATCTAGTATCTAGAATACAACAGAAGATTTAAAGACTGCATATGAGAGCATATTTATATTATTATAAAAGTAAAACCCATAGCTTATCGCCACTTAAGCATAACTCAAACCTTAGGAGGTTAGGATTGTGGGGATAAGAAAAGGTAGTAGGGGTATAAAGGTGTATAATAGGAAAATAAGTGGTTTAAAAGTCTTTTGGTTTTTCAAAATGAAGATCTTGAAATCAATGGGATTAAATTAAGACTAAATTATATCCTTAT